>NW_019268546.1:125870-195966 GCF_002738365.1 Cucurbita moschata | reverse complement strand
GGTTTTTTTTTTTTTTTTTTTTTTTTTTGTGCTGGCTTTTCCCCCTCTGTAAACAACTATAATTTTGTTTTGCAACCACTCACTTTTCATTTAAAGGGAAAAGAAGGGATGCTTTTTAACACTTTCAAATTTTTTTTAAAAAATAAAATAAAATATATAATAATTTCAAAGAATCTCATGGGCTTTGCTCAATACTATCCTACAACATTTTTGTGGGAGAGGGGGGTTTTACAGGGAAAAAAAATATCCAATATTACCCTAAGACATTTTTTTTTCAGAAAATTTGAAAAAAACCACACCAGTTGCATAGTAGCCATGATCATGATACTATGGAAAACATACTTTGATTGCAGCACCAAAGGCTGACTCGGTGGTTCTATTACTCTGAAACATCGTTGGAATACTCTCAAGCAACAACTCCAAATGTTGACGGCACTATTCCAACAAACAAGTGATATTATTAAAGATATGGGAAAGGTAAAAAAAATCCAATGATCAAGCTCATCAAAATTAAATATTTTGGAAAATCTGACCTCTGATAGTTGAACAATAACATCAGACTCCAGAGGAGTATATACATCTTGTACATCAGGGACTATGAGCATCAAAGGCTGAAAAGACAAAATGATAAAGTGAACATAAAAATAAAAATAATCAAAAATATAGTAAAAGGATTTGGAGACTATTAGTTAGCCTTCCTAATAACTATAGTATTTCATCTCGAGTGTTCAAGCTTATATGGACTTCTGAAGACCTGATGAAAATTTTGATCCTTTTTGGGATTCTCTTTTACAGGCATAGACTGTTCAAGAAAACAGACCAGATGGAAGCTTAATCACTCAAAAAGGGATGTATGCATTATTGCGCAAGGCTCAGCTCACTTCCTTCACTAATCCTCGAGGCAGTTTCGCCTACTCAAGGTAAGGTTTGAAATAAAATGATGAGTTAAATGTTTCAAAATAAAATCATTACAAGAAGCAGGTAGAGCCACAAATATCACTAATTCGGATTTCTTCTCAACTCTTTCATCTATCTTCTGGAATGAGCTGGTTTCCCTTCCATCCATCTTCTAAATACCAGTCATTGCATACATCAACAAGAAAACAAAGTTTTTTTTTCACCCTCAATACAAAACGAACGCCTAAAGTGGAGATAGATAACAATAATCAAAATGTGACCTGTTGTAGTGCACGTTTCAGATTGTAAAAGTGAATTGTTGAGTCAAATGTTGCAATCCCGACGAATGTACGAGGACCTTCCTGGAACATCATGGTGTTATTAGTCACTAGGATAGAGACAAATGAATAGAATGCTAATAGAAGGCTGAAGATGGATGAAATAGGAAAAATAAATAAATACCAACATGATCGACATAGATCCTATTTGTAAACATCAATATTAGAAAAATCCAACCCCCCACACACTAAAACACACGGGCAAAAGAAGAATGAGACATAAGGACAAATTAAACTCTTAACCAAAGCAAACTCTTCAGAAAATACAGACAAAAGATATAGAAATTTTTTGGAAAATACTAAGTTCCTTAACCTCAGAGTGACATCGTGCTTAGATTTGTACAGAATTCAATTTATCAAGGGGCACTCAAGAACTGAAACATTTTCAGCAAAAGATTGTTGGATTGCATAGAAAGAACTTTACCAAATCTCTTATAGAATTTAGATTATTACAAGAGTTCAATTAACAAAAATGGCAATCAAAAACAGAAAAGAGGATGTAATCACTTAAGAGAGACAGGACATACCCTGAGAGGATAATATAATAATTAAGCATAGGTCACACAAGGTACCTCCATCAGAAGATAGCAAAACTATTTTGAGAAGAGAGAAACAAAATTCATTGATGAATGAAATGAAGGAGTAAAAACCTCCAAACACCGAAAGGTGAATTGCATGAAAGCTCTCCAGTAAGAGATCAAAGAAGGAATGTAACCATATTAAAGCCTATCATTATAGAAGTTACCGTTGTTGTAAACAAGAAAGCATACTCGCAAGAAGTTGCTCTTCCACAATATTACCAACCCAATGCGATCATTTCAGACTAGTTTAAATAAGTATAAAACAAAAGAAAGAAATTTTCAGGGTGATCTAATATCAATTCTTTGCGGTAATGCATCACACATACATACCGCAAGAATAAATACATAAATAAACCCTTGTAAAAAAATAAATAAATAAACCCTTGTAAAAACAAGTACAAATACCACAGAGCACCATTGAAGGCTATGGATTATAAACACATCCATGCATATATAATGTTACCCAATCAAATGTAGAACTTACAGGAAGATCAGAAATAACTTGACTAATTGCACTGCACGCTGCAGCAGTGGCACCAGTCTGTACGGCATTCATGGATACATCAATGAGGAAAAAATAAACAGCTGGCATTGGATCACGCACCTGGAGTAAAAAAATGCATCAAAGACAGCATATATATATATATATATAAGCACATACAGACAAACGAGATTGAACTTAAGACACCAAGAGAAGCAAAAAAAATAAAAAATAAACATGACCGAAACCTGCTTACCTCTAGCTCAATTATTATTATTTGTTATTTTAACTACAAACATGATATTTCATAGGTCAATGAAATATGCAAGAGAAAAGGGTGGAAAGCTAAGAGAGGTTACTAGAATGCCAAGATATCATTTTGGCAATAATTACAAAAATCATTGCGAACACAAAACAGTGGAGGGCATGGTCCAGTCCATAAAGAATATGTGTGATTTCACTCTAACCATGCACACGACAAGATAGTTCTAAAAAATTTGAACCAACCACTTGTAGTAAAAAACAGAACACATCCAAAAGGAGAAAACGGCATGTTCCAACATTTAGTTGCTTGGTCACAATGAATAAAATTATGGTCCTAGTTCAATTATTTTTGTCAAACATGCCAACCTACTACTATATATATATATATATATATAGAGAGAGAGAGAGAGAGAGAGAGAGATATCATGAAAAAGTTGAAAACCGAAAGGAGAAATCATCTCATAAGTTGGGATATTATTACCTTACCTCCAAATTGTAAGGATGTGATTTGGGAAATTTAGGGAGTAGAAACAATGCACTTTCAGCCATTTAGGTATGGAGATTTTCAATCAAATAATATTCACTGTAGCATAAACTACCAACAGAAATTATAGGGATGAGTAGCTTGATTGGAAGGCTTTGATACCTTATCCTTTGTTGGCAGGGGCTTCCTTTTCCCCTGGCTTTTGGGCGGTTTCTCTTCTCTTTTGTTTATAATACAGCCGTTTGTTTCTTATAAAAAACTTAAAATTGAAAAAACATGGTCTACATCCGTTATAAAGCAATGAATAAACAACTAGGAGAAGAAAAAAGGTAAACTCCATGCTAATGGAGTATCATAAACCAAGTACCATACCATGTATTCCTTAGAAGCAACAAATTCTACTGTTCCTCTACACAGTTCGGGCCTTTCATCAGCATCTCGTCTTCTACCATCTGGACCAAGATTACAGTGGTATTCACGAGGAGTCTCATCAGTAAAGCCTGAAAAAGGAATGACATAGAGCGTTTAAATTACCACCTACAGAAGAAATGACAAATAGAATTCCACATATGAAAGAAATCATTGACATTCTACAAAAAGCAGCATTATGTATTTTATAATAACTAAATAAGAAGATGAACGGAAGCGATAAAGGAAGAAAGGTAACGTGCATCAAAGGAATGCCCTTAACCAGAAAATATATATAAAAAAAAAATGGTATGTAAACCTAGTTGCAAAAACGATGAATCATAGTCCTATGTCAATCAAACAACAAATTTAAGAGAAACATGAAAACACCCCACTAAAAAGGTAGCAACATCTTTACTGACCACATAAGTTACAGACAAATCGTCTTCCCTGATCAATGAACTTCATAAAAGGATTAATATAGCCTTTGCAGCGAGAACATCGGACTGGCCCACTTTCCCCAAAATCCACAACCTATAAAATAAAATCCACGGAATGAACGAAGGGTATCACTGTTTAATAAAATTCAACCATTTGACAAGATAAAAAGTCCAAAGTTTGCAACAATATTCTCCTAGTATATAATAAGTTAATGGACCAGTAAGAGTGCATTTGTAACCATTACATAACAAATAAATTCATTTTAAGGCTAGTATAGTAGGATAAGGGTAATCATGCAATTTATTATTCAAGTTTGTTGTTTTTCTGGATTAATATGTGCGTTGGCTTTGATAGCTGCTGGTATGTTTAATTAGAAACTAGGCATCTCCACAGCCTAAAATAGAAAATCGCCTAACGATGATAAACTTACTCTTTGATGAGGAAATAAAGAGATGTAAAGAGATGTGAACTAAGTTTACACTCCATTAGAAAAAATAGTAACAATAAAAGAAGAAGGAAAAAAAAACCACATTAACACACTAACTGCTATTATTACATCTTTAGTTAAAAGAAAAGCAAAAAAAGGATGCATTATATACTTGAATGGGCTCCTCAGAAGGATGTAGAAGAGCAAATGGTTGGACTAGCAAAGCCAACTGCATGGCTGATGTATTCAAAAGATCAGCAGTGCACGGGATCTGTAAGAATATGAAAAGTAACATGGCCATAAGACATCAAGATAGAGAGATTTTGCAAGGCAGCCATCAACTAGAATATTAAGCAAAAGATAAAAATCGGAAATGATGAAATGATGAATTTAATACTAGTCATTCACCTGACCAATGGTGCACCTCATAAAACGTGGACTGCAATTCCCAGTGTCTCTCACAATATACTCACTTGATGCAAGCTTCATAAAGTATAAAGAAGGAACATTACAACAATTAAAGCTTGAAAGAAACACACAACAGCAACAATAAATAAATTTGAAGTTCGTATTCGAGCAACAGTGCTATCAGTAAAATCACTAGGACAAGAAATAAAACAGGGGAAATAAAAAAGCGAACGTAATTAACCCCATGTATGTTGAGAAAGTACCGGGGGCAGACTGGCCTGGTTGCCTTGACGAGTGTCAAACAGGATGACTGATGAATTTGGAACGGGCCTTGGAATCTGATTTGGATCAATTTTTGATTGTGTGGCTGCCGGAGATCCAGTTTGACCAATAGCAGGTGAGATAGTAGTCATGGATTGGTTAGGTGTATGTGGAGGCATCCCAAACATTCTAGGTGGCTGCAATTGACCAGTAATAGGTGGAGGAGCTGCCGCCTTGTGTTCAAATAAGAAAAATAATCAAGTTTTTTTTTCAAATGAGGAATCCAGCTTTTATTAGGGCAAATGAAAATAAAAATATGTGAAAGATGAAAACTAATACAGGATCGAAACCTGTGTCTGAAAGAGCACAACTGAAAAAAGTTGTGCAAGACACAATGGACAACATCTACCTCATTTTTTCCAAGTTTCTTCTGCTTTAAAACAAATCAGTCAATAAATTATTGACTTTCAGCGGTTCAACCATAAATCTGAAAACTCTCTCCTCACGTCTAAAATTGAGTGTTATATAGTGGAGTATGGGTACCAAATGCCTATTGAGCGCATGTCCCATAATTTGTAAATTCTCTCTCTAATTCAATCAGCAAAATATACACACACACACGTGAATTTATACAAGTGTATGCAATGCAAGCATGAATATTAATTTGCACCTTCAACTAACTACTACACAACGCACAAACTCAACAAGCTCTTATCCCACGTTCAAGTGACAAATGTGTGTTGAACAAGCACTGGAATTTTGAACATGCTAGGCATAATGTAGTGGTAGTCAAATTAAAAATAAAAAGTGAAAATGATTGATTACATGACAAGTTGACAACTCTAACAAATACTAAATTTAATTAGAAAGTACTAAATGATTCCTTCAAGGCTTCAACATATCTCTACTTATAGTTTTCAAAAAGAATAATAATAATCATGCAATGGAATGGAATGACACAGGTACATCATAGCCACGCTTCTAAGACAGGAAGGAAACAACAGCAATAATATTTTAACCGTATGCCCTCGAGAATTTGAACTTTATTTTTTTATTTTTTTTGGGGGGGGGGGCGGTGAGAACTGCCTTTATACTTCATAATACATGATACTCTCATCTACATTATTTACTTTGCAATAAATGAACCCATAAAGGCAAGAGTAAGATATTTTATATGTAAATTTAAAATTATCAAGCTAACTTGCATATATTCTTTAGACGATACTCAATTCTATAACTAATTTACACAAAGAATTGGTTTATCCCTATAAATTTCTGGAAAATGCTAGAACGTCCTTAGAAGCTAGAGGCTTTTGTGCCATTTTTTGTACACACGTCTCATTTTATCAAATAAAATATGTTTCCTATCCGGAAAAAAAAAATGAATAAATCTTCCTTGCATTGGATATTTTAGAGAGCGACAATACTCCAACTGATGAAATGCACATTACCGAAATAAACTAATAAGAAGTGGGTCATCACACAATAGCTTTAACAAAAAGAACACAATATGGTCGTTGCATAATAACAAGATAAAGAAATGAACGGCGGCTACCTGACCAGGTTGCATTGGCCATGTTGGCGGCCCAAATGGGGAACCTGAAGGTGGCGGTACTCCTTGAGTTGCCAATGGAAATGGTGGTGCTGCTTGCCCGGGAGGACCTGATGGAGGCAAAAATCCAGGGCCACCTGGAACAGAATGCATATATGGAGTCTGAACAGATGCTCCCATTGGTGGAGGACCTTGTGGTGCATTGGCTGCTGGAGGAAAACGTGGCCCACTGGGAAAATTGGTCTGCGCGAATGCTGGAGGGCCATTACTCAATGCACCACCCCGAGCACTTGGTGGAGGCATGCTTGGGTTGCTAACAGAAGGGGGCAAGGTTCCACTTGGACGTGAACCAAGTGGAGGCATAACTGAACCACTGGAAGGTGGCCTATAAGCAGGTTGGGCAGTAGCCCCAACACCTGGAGGAGTTGGCCTAGATACTAATGGAGACGGTTGTCCAACAGGCGGCCCACTAGGTCTCATTGGAGTCATGTTGGGAGGTAATGCAGATGGTGGAGGCCCCGATGAAGGCAAATTAGGTCGGGCAATTGAAGATGATGGTGGACCTGGCCGTGAAAATGGAGGTGGGGCACCAGATATTCCAGTTGGTGGGGGTGCTGACGAAGGAAAAGGTGGTGATTGGCCAAATGGGGGCCTAGGGAATGAATTGGGCATTGAAGGAGGTCGATTGAGATTCATATTTTGAAAATTATCAGCTAAAGAACCAGGATTTGGCTGAGAATTAGGGTAGTAATTAGCCGGTGGTGGTGGAGCTTGATTGCTATTGCTTTCATTGGGCCGAAGTGCCCCTGGAGGCACAAGAGCTGCCATTGATCAACCAGATTTTAAAGAACCAGACTTTCGTACTCTTATTCAATAAAACCTTTCTATACAAATTCACTGTGCAGATTCAACAACCCAAATCAACTCTGCAAGAATACACCAAATCAACAAGTTTTAGAACATTCGTCCATCCTTGCGTTCATTCATAATAACATTACTAATTATAACAGTACACCATCTAAAAGAGTTTGAAGTAGAATAACTAATGTTCTACAACTAAAATTCGTAGTTTCAAATTGGACACCACCACTTTTATGGTGTGTCTTAAACTGAAAAGAGAGTGTTTAAAATGATAAACTTCTGGAAAGCAAGCCATGGGAGTACAAACGAAAGTAAACCAGCCTATACGAGTCTGAATATAGACAATTTAAATTTATCTGAATTACTCTTGCAACGCATTTTGAAAAGGGGTGGAAAGGGGAAAGACGACAGATGATCTAGCAACATGAATCATAACCCACAATCAGTTAGCAAAAAAACATAAAAACCATAAACCTTTGAGTCGGAAATTTGCGGATGAAGAACCAGAGAAAATTTACGAATCATCAAAACCCATATCGAGTACAAAATTTCTAGTTATCGTCCACAAATTCTAAAAGAATCTAGTTCGACAGAGTTAAACAAGCGTTCCAATTCACTGACATTCGAACTCTAACGAATATATATCGTGCGATTAACACAAACAGATGATCGCGAAACTTCAAAATGAAGCAAATTAAGCAACTGGGTTGGCTATGACGAGGATTTCCTTACACAAAACATAAATGAAATTGAGAAATCAAATGAAGATCAGACAAATCCAAGTCGAAATTAGTAGATTGGATGATCGACAGAGACCAATAACGGCGAAAGAACAGCCGAGAATGAAAGAATTGAAGATAATACCCGAATTTCCACAGAAATGTAACACGAATCAAGATTCAATTCTCTTATTCATTACACCCTTTTCCGCTCCAGTAGACAAAGCCGCGAATGAAAGAGGAACGAAAACGTATGATGAAGCACATGCGAGATGCAACTATTAAAAGACCGTATGTATCGACAGCGTGTTTTTTCTGACCATTTTCTTATTTACTTATTTAGCTATTCCCTTAAATTACAATTGCTAAATTAATAAATATACCATAAATATTTTTTAAAAAATTAATAATATATACAAAAATATTAACAAAAATGGTAAATATTTTGTTTTAATAATATTTAAAAAAATACTCTTAAATTTTAAAAAAAAATTATTAATATCCTTCAATTTAAAAAAAAATATATAAATAAATAATGTCAGAAGTACCTCGGGAGGAGAACACCACCGTTTATAGAAGGTGTGGAAACCTTCCCTTAGCAAATGGGTTTTAAAGACTTGAGGGAATCTCGAAAGGGAAAGCCCAAAGAGAACAATATCGGCTAATGGTGGATCTTGGGCGTTATAAATGGTATTAGAGCTAGACACTGGACGATGTGTCAGCTTTCTCACTGTTCTCCGAAGGGGGTAGACACGAGGCGGTGTGCCAGTAAGGTCGCTAGACCCTAAAGAGGGTGGATTTGGGGGCGGTCCCACGTCAATTGGAGGAAGGAAAGAGTGCAGCGAGGACGCTAGTCCCAAATGGGTGGATTGTGATGCATATTAGTTGGGGAGGAGAACAAACTATCATTTTACGAGGGTGTGGAAACCTTCCCCTAGCAGATGGGTTTTAAAGTCTTGAAGGAGAGCAGGAAAAGGAAAGCCAAAAAAAACAATATCTGCTAGCGGTGGATATTAGCCGTTACATGTACGAGCCTTGTAAACGACATAATTTTAATGTATTTGACATTCTACAAAATCTCTAAAAAAAAAAAAAAGTAGGCCTTAGATTTAAATACAGTAGATTCTATTTTGAAATTAGTTAAAATAAAATTTTAAGCGAAACATACGAGAGAGCAATGTAAGAGGTCGTGATAGATCTCGTAAAAGATGGAGAAATTTAAATGGTAGCACAATAACGAACCTTAACACTCGTTAGTAGACGGTCTATCTGGAATTATAAAGCTGTATAATTAGTGTTTTGAATTTTTAGAATTGTTCGTGCTTCTCTAGGTTTTTTTTTTAAATATATTTTTTACAATAATTATATGTTTTTTTTTTGGTAAATTCAACTCGTAACCGTAACCTAATTGGCGACACTCAAATTTTCAGAATTAACTATATAATGTTCGTGGATTAAATATCACTTAAATTAGTTTATACGAGAGTATATATATACATATTTTATAATCCATACCCACATAGTTCTAAGTGTAACTACTGTTAAGGATATTTAGTAATAAATTATAGTTTACCATATATATTAGATTTGATATTTTATTATAAGGCAAATATCTAACATTTGCCTTATTACTACAGGTATCTTTCCATTTATTGTTATTTCCATTTATTACTATTTCCATATCCTTGTAATTTATTTGATTATAAATAAGATAACTTTCACACCATTTAGGTGTGGTGGATTCAGCAAACATTCACATGGTATCAGAGCCATTTTGGTTTAGCAACCTAGATCCTTTCTTTTCAATGGCTTTTGAAATCTTCTACTGTTCTTCTCCACCACCACTGTTGTCTTTGATGCCGCAGGGGCAGTCGTCATGGCTGTCACATGCAGAGTCGATTGATTATTCTTCGGCTCCACCTTTTTGACCTCCAAATCATCCTTCGCCATACTCTGTACATACAACCTCACCTTTTCCAAACATAGCCTCTTTCATTTTCTTCCCAATTTTTCTTCATCCTTCACAAAAACCCTAATCTTAGGATCTTCATCAGCATTCCTCTTCGAAAATATACAGAATCTCAATAAGCCCATTGACCTTCTGCAGAGATTTACCTTTGGAATCTGGGCGCCGCACTGGCATCTTTGCCAACCAAGTTGCCGCTGCCCTTCTCGCCAAAATTGGCTCCTTCGCCCCAATGTGGCGACTCTTCCAGCTGCCCTTCTCGCCAAAATTGGCTCCTTCGCCCCAATGTGGCGACTCTTCCGGCTTCAACATTGTCTTTGTCCCTTGCTCTAGGTTTCCCCTGCTACTTCTTGGGGTTAGACATATTCTCACCAGAGCCAAGTCAGCATCGTCGCTAAGCGACAATCCCTCTTCATGGGTTAGACATATTCTCACCGAAGCCAAGGCAGCATCGCCGCTGAGCGGCGATCTCTCTGCAGTTTTCGATGGCCAAGAAAGTGTTTCTCTACGCCTCCTCTGAACCAGGTTGTTAACATCTTCACGAAAAGTGTTTCTCAACCTCTTTGAATTTTTCAGATTCAAGCTTCACGTTCGTTTAAATCCGACGCTTAGCTTGCGGTGGGGTGTTAAGGATATTTAGTAATAAATTATAGTTTACCATATATATTAGATTTGATATTTTATTATAAGGCAAATATCTAACATTTGCCTTATTACTACAGGTATCTTTCCATTTATTGTTATTTCCATTTATTACTATTTCCATATCCTTGTAATTTATTTGATTATAAATAAGATAACTTTCACACCATTTAGGTGTGGTGGATTCAGCAAACATTCACAACTACAAACATATATATACACGCCCAAAGCATTAACAACGATCTAATATTGTTTATTACTTTTATTTTGGTTAATACGCTCTATTTTAATTGAACTCAGGTATGTTTATGGGTTCGGTTGAGCCATTTTTTAAATTTAAATTAATCATTTTGGTTGTAATTTTTTTTAACCCAATTATCTCTTATTAAATAACGAATCCAACCCCATTAACTATACCATTTTGTTATGGTTGGATAGGTTGGAAAGCGCTTATTTAAATTATATTTTTAATAAAAATTTTAATGTTTTTTTATCTATTTTTAAATATTTAATCTTAAGAAATTGCATTCCAAACAATTATATATATAAAAATAATTATATGGTAAGCAATTTTTTTTTAATTGTTGATATTTTTTATTATTTTTTTTAAATGAACTATTTATAGTTAATTGTTGTTCTTCCCACACATATATAAAATAAATAAATAAATAAATAAATAAATAAATAAAAGAACGAGGAAAACCTAACTCTTTCATCTTCGACTCTCTCACGTGCACCATACCACTTCTTATTCTTCTTCTTCTTCACGTGGTCTCCTCCTCCGTTTCAGCAGCTCAGTGTCATCGGCGCCTCTTTTTCCCGTTCAGTGCTGTCGCCGCCGTCATCTTTCTTTCGCTCGTGTCGTTGCGGCGCCCCTCCTAGTGGTTCGCACTGAGTTTATACTCTCTTGTTACTGGTATTCTTCCAATCTCATCTATGGCTTTATTTTCACTTGAAAAGCACAAACTAGGATGTTCTTTTTTCTTTTTGAAGTAACAACACCGACTAGCAACCGGGACAAAAAATTGAGACGTGGTTTTTGTTTTGGCTGTTCGGATAGTGGGCGTTGTTAGACGAACACTACTCTCCACAATTGTATGATATTGTCCCCTTTGAGCATAACCTCTGGTGACTTTGCTTTGGGCTTCCCCAAAAGGCCTCATACCGATGGAGATAGTATTTCTTGATTATAAATGCATGATTATTCTCTAAATTAGCCGAGGTGGGACTTTCATCATCCAACACCTCCCCTTGAACAAAGTACATCTCTCCTTAATCAAGGCTCGACTCTTTTTTCTTTTGGAGTCTTAGTCATTTTTTACTATGCCTTCGAGGAGGCTCGACTCCTTCTCTCTTGGAGTCTTTTGTTCGACATCTAAAAATTTACCAATATATTGGCATGGCTAAGTTTTAGGACATGGCTCTGATACCATGTTAAACGAACACGACTCTCCACAATAGTATGATATTGTCCACTTTGAGCATAAGCTCTGAACAAAGTACGTCTCCCCTTGATCAAGGCTCAACTCCTTTTTCTTTTGGAGTCTTAGTCATTTTTTACTATGTCTTTGAGGAGGCTCGACTCATTTTCTCTTGGAGTCTTTTGTTCGACATTTGAGGATTTACCAATCTATTGGCATGACTAAGTTTTAGGTCATGACTCTAATACTATGTTAGACGAACACGACTCTCCATAATAGTATGATATTGTCCACTTTGAGCATAAGCTCTCATGGCTTTGCTTTGGGCTTCTCCAAAAGGCCTCATATCAATGGAGATAGTATTTCTTGATTATTAACCCATGATTATTCCCTAAATTAGCCGATGTGGGACTTTCTTCATCCAACAGGTGTATCCGCCGCTTTAGTTTGTTGCATATTTCTATCAATTTAGGCTTTGATCATCTGCATATCTCTTTGGTCTCAGCCGAGAATTACCTTGTTTGTGTGACCGTGGATTTTCCAGCATTTCACTTCTTTATTTATCAGAAATTTGGTTTGAAGTAATCTATAGCATTATTCAATTCTCTTTTAAATAGATTTGTACTCTTTCCTAAATGGCAGCAACTTCCTCCGCAGAGACTGCAGTTGTAATCTCTTTTCTTTCCCAGGAAACAAGCATTGGCAGGAGCAGTTTGTTTTGCAGCCAAACTTGGGCGGTAGGCTGTATTCGAGAGTTCATAAATGGCTGAGGACCCAATGCAGTCGATATCTTCTCAAAAGAGAAGGCCAAAGAGGAAGAGAATCCAGAAAGACCCAGAATTGGACCGTCTCGATTCACTCTCATGGAAGTCATCAATCCCAAGGGACGACGCCTTGTCTGCTTTCATTGGATCCAACGATCTCGAAGGAGGTTTGAACTTATTTGTATGCTCTGCTTTAGAAGCTTATATTACACGTGTGGTCATACTAAATTAATTCTGTTGGGTTTGTGGCCTTTTTTCTGTATCTGATATCGTTTGTTGGTTGTTACATGTTCTGAGCACATTGCTTCATTTCGTTAAGTTGTTCTTCTATTTGTAGTTTAAATTATGTTTCGTTTATCAACAATGCTGAGAAATAATCAGGATGTGTATAGGATTCTTGTTTTATTGGCGTGGCACATAATATTGGTGTTAAATGATAATTGATGTTTATGGGGGTTTAAATGTTCGATTGAACATTTTAGTAATGGTTTTGCTTATTTCAATGTACTACAGGTTTTCTTTCGCTTGAGGAGATTGACGAAGCTGAGTATGGCCTGACAATTCCAAAACCTGAGACAGTGAAACAGAAGTTGACATCAACAGCCAGCAAAAAGTCAAAGAAAGGTGAGCAAGACAATGTTGATGGCTGTGGGGGTGCATCGGGAGATGGTGAGGGTAGCATGAATAAGGAAGAGGGGGACAATATGAGTATGGAAACAAACAAAAAAGGGAAGAAGGAGAAGAAGAAAAAAAAGAAAAAAAAGAAAAATAAGGTCAATAATGAAGCCCCAACTAGTGAGGAAGATGTGGCTGAAAATATAGGTGGCAGTGATAGTGATGGGATCGAGACAGAGGTTGGAGATGAAATGGATGGCGGTGATGATTTGGAGATGGAGAAGAAGCTGCAGAAGAAAAAAAAAGGAACAAAGGATCATGGAATTGGTTAGTATTATTATCATATAAAACTTTGTGGAGCATAGTATTCTTGGTTTGTATACAAGCATTTGCTTCATGAAATATTGTTATTCTTATTTAATCATCGAACTTGTCTCGTATTGTTTCATGGAGGCAAATTATATTTCTGTCATATTTGTGTGCTCTTTGTTAGAATTCAATCATTAGTTATTTGACCATTTTTTAGCAAGAAAATAATTTGATGTCATTGATGAATGTAATCTACAAAAAAGAGAGGAAAAGCCCAAGCCACCATAGGTGGATTACAGAAAAGACCTCCAACAAGCGACTACGAAAGCATTCACAACAATAAAGAGCATTACAAAGCACAATTACCATAAAACCATTTAAAAGAGATAAGCTTATCTTTGAGAACCTGATTATTCCCTCCAAAGAATCTATCTTCATTGCAAACGATATAGTTGCTTTTGTTCCTTTGAAAGGATGCTCATAAGGATTAGCGCTAGAAAGTCTATGGTGTTCTCCAGAATGCCTGTAGCCCAGCCAAATACATTTATCATTTAGTTCCAATATAGCCGCACAATTGGAGAGTAAGCAAAAAGAAGGCATTGAGTTTTTGAACTTTCCCTGCACATAAAGCCCCAGCTTGGAGGGCTGCGGTAGTGTATGACATTCTTCCCTGTATACTATCAACCATATTGATTGCTTCATGGCTAAGTTTCCAAAGGGATGCTTTGATCTTTTTAGAATAGGATCCCTTATTGTCGTGTATGGAGGATTCTCGTTGGTGCCCAAACTATGGACTAAATTCATCATCGATGATTTAACAGTGAGTTTTCCAGAGGGATCTGTGGGCTGTATCCATGCATCTGGTGTCTCATTGACGCTCACGGTGTATCAAATGTGTACAAGGGTGGACCGTTCAGTAATTTCATCATCTTTGAGGAGTCTTCTGAGATTCAAATCCCAACTATTTGTTTCGCAAATCCATACCTCTGCTATGGTTTTGTTTGGTTTGTTGGAGAGGCTCAATTCATGGAGAAAGTTTTTGCCTAGCTACCAATTTCCAGCCAATGTGCATTTCATGGCTTTGATATTTTCTCTAATTGTGCATCTCATTGCTCTCTGATCGGTAGAAAGGACCAATTGCTGGAGTTGAGAAGAAAGGAGATTGAGATCAGAGAAATTTTTTGAAGTTTTGCTCTATCCCGGCAACTCCTTGAACATTTTTAGTTTTACCACATGTCTATGGCCCAGTGATCTTGAGAGAGGGTGATGTGTCCACCCATCTTCTAAGATAGGAAAAAAGGAAATTTGTTGAGCCCACGTGTTTTCAAACCAAATAGGGGTTGGTGCCCATTTGATCTCCCCAAAAAATCATAGCATTGGATATTGGTCTGAAGTGACTCTTACCAAACGAATGAAACAGACGACTCCAAACTTCAAAAAGCAATCGTTGGTTATCTAATACCTGTCTAGAAGAGTCATAGTCTGGTCCTCAGAAAGCTTGACCATTTGTATCTCCCATTCTGCAAATTGGAATGTTCACGAGGTGACAGGTGGCAATCAATTTATTAAAAGTTCTCATGCTTTTCATGACATTTATTCCATGTGATTATCGCCAGACCATCTTGTTACATTAAAATTATCTCCCACGACCCATATGTCACCATTTAACCTAGCCAAATCATGAAGTTCCTGCAAAAAAGACACTCTATAATATGAGAATGTTCCCTGAAGCTGTAATGACCCATGCCCAGGATTCATACTAGGATTCGACATTTGATGGCCCTGGTATTCCTCTGCATCTCCTGTGACATGGTTGCGTTACTTACTCCTCGCTTCTAAGAGTGAAAACTATCCCCACAGACCAACTTGAGTCCTTCTAGCATACTTTCTCCTCACTCACATGCATCTTAGGAAAATTCCTAAGAGGTCACCCAATATAGAATTGCTTCAAGCAAACCACGCTTCTATGGAGTTCCTATAAGTGAACCACCGAAAAGGAAGGTGCACCTTCTTCGTATATGTAATGACTTTCAATTGTTTTAAGCCTTTGTTAGCCACACTATCCTTAGGATCATTCTCATTCAGATGTGACCTCAGTTCATTCATATACACCTTTTTTATTTGGGTTGTCAAACGCTCACAAGCTTCTGCATTGGTTCGTCCCTAAACCACATCTTACTGGGAGAGTACTGCTCTGATACCATTTATAACGACCCATGCTTGGTTTCGAATTAGGATTCAAAATCTGGCATCCCCAGCGACATGGTTATGTTACTTTGTAGTTTAGCTTATAAACATGACATACCACCATATAGCATAACATAGCATAGTACAACATGACAATCATAATTATGACACGTGCAAGGGGCCACGAGGCACTCATCATCATACATCGTACAATTTTCCTAAGATGCATGTGAGTGAGGACAAAACATGTTAAAAGGACTTGTGTTGGTCTGTGGGGATAGTCTTCACTCTTAGAAGCGAGGAGCAAGTAACATGACCATGTTGCAGGGGAATTCTAGGACCATCACGTTTCGAATCTGGATTCTGAATCTTAATCCGAATTTTGGGCATGGGTCATTAAAGAAGATCTATTAGGATTTAGAGAGGCCTAAGTAATATGGGTGGAATTCCAAATAGATTTTATAATTCTTCTTCTTTGTAATTCTGATAGGAACCAATTTTCTCCATGATCCCAACCCCTAATATTCCAGGTAAGGAATTTCATTGGAGGCAATTGTGCCCTCCAGTAACACCTTGGTTGGTGCTTTGTCTTAGTTAATAACGTACAAGGAAGGAAGAAACCTAGCTTTCAATCATTTATCAATTAGGAGCTAATTATAAATAAGGAAATAAATAACAAATACACAGAAATATTTGTACAATATAATTTTGACACTCATCCTCATGTTGGTGAATGAGTGTTTTCCATTCCCGACCATTCATCCTCCTAGACAGAAAAGAGTTCTACTCTCGTTCTAACTCTAATGTAGAGAGAGACCCCTCCACCCAGCTTTCTTAGTTTTTGCTTAGACCACTTCAAACTTCTTCCACAAACTTCCTTCTTTTGCATGCCACCCCATTCCTCCCTTTCATGATTATTTTCAATGATTTTGTGCCATTTAGACAGTCTCTTGTTGAAGTATCCTAATTCATTCAGTTGGTGATGCGTCATTGCTCTCTCTTAGTTTACCAGTCCAAATTAGAAGAACGTTTTTGTATTCTTCATTGCTTTTGTTTGGATTATGGCCATTTCCTATTCATTTTTTATTAACGACATTTTCTGAATAAGATGTAGTTATACTTAATACTGTTGTTTTTTTGATTAGATGAACAATTGTTGAATTGTAAGTGACTATTCAGAACTTTATTATATTTACACATTGCGTATAATCTGATTTGCATTTAGATAAAGAAATCAAGGATGAAGTTGAAAAGGTTGCAGTTGATGAAACTGAATATTATGCATGGAATGAGTTGAGACTTCACCCTTTGCTTATGAAATCGATCTACAAACTTGGGTTTAAGGAACCTACAGCGATCCAGAAAGCTTGTATTCCAGCTGCTGCTTACCAGGGGAAGGTTAGTTTTCTTTCTTTCATTGCACGGGTGGAAAATGGATCATACTTTTGCCTGTCATTGAATTTTGCTCATGTGACAGGATGTTGTTGGTGCTGCCGAGACAGGATCTGGAAAAACACTAGCTTTTGGATTGCCAATCCTACAACGTTTATTGGACGAACGGGAAAAGTCCGGAAAGAAGTCTGAAGAAGAGGGAGTGGATGCAGGAAGATATGCTCCCAGAAGTCTTCTACGGGCTCTTATTATTACTCCTACTAGAGAACTTGCTATTCAGGTGGTTGTGATTTTTTTATTTGATACTCACACATGGCTGGACGCTTAAATAAATATGTTTGTTGTGGAACAAGTGGGAGACAAAACATGCTAGGATCAACGATATTAAGATAAGAAACACTAGGGATGACAATTTGAGGTTAAGAAAACTGTCTATCTTACAATGGTGTTCAAGGTCTCACAGTAGCGTTCTCTTTATTGTTTGTTTATTAATTATTGTTGTAATGATGTTTGTATTAACTGGAATGCCTTTATATCCCGTTCTCACTGTGGTTTCTATTTTATTCTCCTTTCACTCATTTTTTGAGTTGGTATCCTTTGAACACTTTCGTTTCCTTCTATTCATTCATTCATGAAACCTTTGTCTCCGATTAAAAAGAAAAAGCTACCTTCTTAAAGTTCTTTTAATGTTATAAATCTAATTCTATTTTGTTTTATTTTTCTTTTGGTGTTGGTAGCATGATGAATTTAACGTTCACCAATCCATAATGGAAAATACCACGCAGATAGTTCAAATTGTTTTATTTGGAATTTTGTATCTATTGAATTTGGGTTTAACTCCCTCTCTTTGGTCCTTCATTATCAGGTAACCGATCATCTCAAGGCAGTCGCAGTGGGTACAAATATCAGGGTGGTTCCAATCGTTGGTGGGATGTCCACTGAAAAGCAGGAAAGACTTTTAAGGATGAGGCCAGAGATTGTAGTTGGAACTCCAGGGCGGTTGTGGGAACTTATGTCGGGAGGAGAAAAGCATCTTGTTGAAGTGAGCGCCTTATGATACTGGTTAAACTTGTCCATATCTTCACTCTCCAATCATAAAAATGAATAAGTCTAATTTTTTAATCTTGCCAACCTTTTTTGACTCCATCATCTATTATTTAAGCTCATTAATCAACATATTCGTTTTGTTGCAAACAAACTTCATCAATCTGTTGCCTTTAACTCCCTAATGTTGTGGTTTATTCTTTTCGTATGGTTTTCTTTTCCTGTTTAAATTGCTTATTTTTCTTTCCCGTGCAATTATGTCAATTATTTCCTCTTCTTCGTTAGCCTTGCATATGTTGAGCACTTATGAAACCTACTTGTAAAGTAGGGAGTAGGCATAGTTGTAAAACTGCTCAGTTAGTCAGGTTCTATTCAAGATGTTAACCAATGACCTATAAAGCACCAACCCCTGTAAAATTTCGAAGTGTCGGTGTTGAACACGTATTGGTCATTGATACGCTCTGACATGCTGTTTTGTGTGTCAATTTTTTTTTCCTCCATTTTTTCACACGGCAGGGACATTCTCAGACATGACTAAGACATGTAATGTTAAAATGTTCCAAGTTTTAGGTCTTTTAAGCCCATTCAAAAGAAAGCCAAATTCCAACAATTAAAGCCAAACTGACCACACATATAAACCTCAAAATATTAGGGTTTCTTTCCATCATTTTCCCAACCCTCATCACGGTATCGCATCCATGAAAGAAAAAAAAAAAAAAAACTTTCACAAATGCTTATTAATGACAACAACCGAAACCATCGTCAGTTGTCGTCAACCACCAGCAACCACTGGTGAACAGGACAAAGATGGGGAAAATGTGTAGTTGCTTGTTTGTTTCAAATCCTTGTAATTTCTTGTGTAGGACTTACTGGACATTGGATATTTTTAATGTTGTAGTTTTTTGTGTAAAGCTTATTCGACATTGGATATTGTAGATATTGTTTGTTAATTATTATCTTATCATTATCTTTTTAATATATAGCATGGCTGTCATTTTGATGTTTAAAGGTAGAAGTTTACATTAAAAGTATTAAATATTCATAACAGCTAAAAAATACACACATTTATTTAAACAAAAACTAACGTGTCTCCATTGTTTCGTGTCTTGCTTTTTTGGAAATCAACTTGTTCTCGTGTCCGTGTTGCGTTGTATCCATGTATGTGCTTCTTAGTCAATGGCTAAGTTATAAATAGGATGATAATGTTGACGCTCTTCAAATTTTCTGTTTCAGTTGCAGACATTGTCTTTCTTTGTACTGGATGAGGCTGATAGGATGATAGAAAATGGACACTTTCGTGAGTTGCAGTCCATTATTGATATGCTCCCTGCGGCAAATTGTTCTACAGAAAATCCACAAAATGCAGAAAACTCTTTGACCATTCCAAGTTCTCAAAGAAAGAAACGGCAAACACTTGTGTTTTCTGCAACATTGTCACTGTCTTCTGATTTTCGCAAGAAATTAAAGCGTGGATCATCCAGACCTAGTCAATCAGGAGGGATGGATGGTTTGAATTCTATAGAAGCTCTGTCTGAGAGAGCTGGGATTAGACCTAATGTTGCTATTATAAATCTGACTAACACATCGGTTTTGGCAAATAATCTTGAAGAATCATTTATAGAGTATGTGCCTTTTCATCTGATATCTAGCATTTTGTAACTCTTCTATTTTTTCTATTGTATATTTCATTTATATCATGTACTTGCACAAGGAATATTCAAAATGTTCCCTAACTGACTTATATTCACCCTATAAATGATGTTTTGTGGTTGAGGAAAGCCGATAACCTTTGCACCTTTTTTCATGTAGTAGGGCAGCTAAAATATTTCCCTCATTTCTGACCTTTTTTCATGTAGTACACGTCTGTACATTTTATTTTAGCTCTCTATTGCATCATGATCTGCATGACTTGGTTTTTGTCTTTTCGCTAGTACTCAGTGGTGTATAGCATTGTTTTCCTAGTATTGACATCCACCTCTTATAACTCTTTATATCCTTAATGACATACCGAAAGCTGATCTGCATAATAATCAGTCGCTTGGGTCCTCATCGTCTTTGCCTCCTAATTTTTGATAGATTACAGTTGCATCAATTTGATCATTTCTTTGTGCCAGCAATTATATCAGGCTTTCGGTATGTCATACCATCAATGATGGTTGTGGCTGTCTTTTTGAGTTTTCTCTGCATTGATTAATCCTTCTCCAGTGGATGTGGAACATTACTGAATCATGACCTACTTGCAGATGTAGGGAAGAAGACAAGGATGCTTATTTGTATTACATTCTGTCTGTTTATGGAAAAGGCCGCACAATTGTCTTCTGCACATCCATTGCTGCACTACGTCATATTTCTGCTTTATTGTGCATTGTTGGTATCAATGTCTTGACTCTTCATGCTCAAAGGCAGCAACGAGCTCGCTTGAAGGTTAGCTTTCTATTTAGAAGACACCCAGCTAGTATCTGACATAAAACTTTTCCATATGTGGAGGTGCTGACTTGACAACAACTTGTACTACCAAAATTTATTTTCTATCATTTCATTGAAAAAGAAATAAGTGTCATTGGAAGTAGTGAAATTACTGTAGCAGTTCTCAAGAAGCTACAAAAACTCCAATTGGAAATGATCAAACAAAGAGTATAGTAATGAAACTGTGTGGAGGAAGAAGAGCTATAAATCGAAGATCTAGAAAGAATATTGTCTTGGACTTCCCCTGCACCACCCTGTAAATCTCTGGAAAAGTTCTTTTATTTATTTCAACCAAGTGATTTCACTTTATAGCTGTAATAGCATTGGACCAAATTAACTTAGTTTTCCTCTTTTAAGAAAATTAATGCTAATGCAAAAAGGAAGCTTTTTTTTCCTTTTCAATTTCAGGTTAAATCTATCCTTTGAATATTAAACATAATTGATTTCATGTTATAATTTTTTTTAATTAGTTGTATCAGAGACTTCTGTTTTTGTTTATTGTAGGCAATCGATCGTTTCCGTGGAAGGGAAAATGGGATACTGATTGCCACTGACGTTGCAGCTAGAGGCCTTGATATTCCTGGTGTTCGAACTGTTGTCCACTATCAACTACCACATTCAGCTGAGGTTAGTAAGACACAACTTACTGTACACTTCTTCTGTCTAAGTGTTACTAAATGTTTTATTTTGCATTAGGTTTACGTTCATAGAAGTGGAAGAACAGCCAGAGCTTCTGCTGATGGATGCAGTATCGCATTGGTCTCTGCCAATGAAACTTCCAAATTTGCTACTTTGTGCAAATCTTTCTCTAAGGTAGCAGATTTACAGTGGTTTTTTAATTTTTCTACAGGCATGGGTCATTTGGGAATAAATCTTTAGTGAAAAATTTACTCGATCATTTTCTTTGTTTTCTTTCCTTTCTCTGCCTGACTTACATTTTAAAGAAATAGTAGCTATCACTATGTGGTCCCTAGTTAGATTCAATGTTTCTATGTGAGGTTTGGTGGAAAAGCTTTTTTGCAATTATCTTTTAGGGTCTTATTTGACTTGATTCGAGGTCCTTCCTATTTTTACCTCATTCTTTTGTGGCCTCTCTTTTTGTGTGCACTTGTATTCTTTCCTTTTTCTCCGGATGAAAGTTGTTTATTCATCATAAAAAAGAAAGCGGTTTCTTTAATTTTTTTTGTAGCCTTTTTGGATGTATATATTTTTTTGATAGGAAACAAAAACCATTTCATTGATGTATGAAATAGACACAAAAGAAAGTACTACCAGAGATAATTACAAGAATTGATGTAATGTCTTTTGGGCCATCCTCCTTATACTTGCTTCATTTGCTTTTGTTCTGTTAGGAAAGCTTCCAGCGATTTCCTGTTGATAATTCATACATGCCAGAGGTTCTAAAACGATTGTCTCTTGCACGCCAGATCGACAAGATTCTGCGGAAGGATTCTCAAGTAAACATTGACATAATTTCATGCCTATTTATTGATATATGGAAATTTATGTCTTGGCGCTTTTAAGTTTCATTCTGCTTGTTCCTTACTGTGTTAATTGGTGTCAATTGGCTGTTGATTTTTCTGTGCTTATTATCATAGTTCTAATCCTAGAATTCCGTATCACTTATTTTGTTTTTGGTCGTTATGAATTTAAAGCTATGTTTCTGATTTCTAGGAGAAGGCAAAAAAAACCTGGTTTGAGCGGAATGCAGAGTTAGTGGAATTAGTAGTGGATAACGATGACAGTGAAGATGAGAGAGCAAACAATCATAAGCAGAAGAAATTTGGCTCCATGCAGTTAAAGAAATTGCAAGAGGTATTACCCGCAATGGATAAGTTCGCATTAAAATTTGGTGATATGGTAGATATGTTAATACCTTGAGTAACAATAATATTTTCCTTTTTTCAAAAATTTTCATTACTAATTGCAGGAGCTCGACAAGCTGCTTTCCCACCCCCTGCAACCGAAATCATTTTCACACCGTTATTTGGCCGGAGTAAGTATCTGCTAGTATTGTTAGAAGTTCAGTCCTTAAGTTTTCTCCCTCTTGCCCTTCATCGAGTTTCTGGATTAAGGATTTTCATTTTGTGAAATGTTGTAATATGTTATATGATACGCTACTTCGCATCCAGGGAAAAAGTTCTTCCAGGTAAAGAAAGAAAGTGGGAGTAAGAAAATAACCGCTGTTTTTGCAGGGCAAACAACAACTTATCATAAAACATTCAGATCATGAATTATCCTGTTTTATTGTTTTTTTGAAATATTCTTTTCTGTTTTTATCTGTGCCAATGTATTTGGAATGTATCTGTTTCACAATAGGTGCCCCTAAGTTCGAATAATTTCTGGTTTCAGCCATTGGTCGTTAGCTGCTTTTGTTTTCTAATAACTTGTTATGGTATATTGTACACTGATCGCCATTCTCTCATTCCTTATCAGGCTGGGGTCTCACCTCTTCTGCAACATCAATTTGAAGAGATGGTCAAGCAGAACGGGACTGTTCAGAATACGGGAGATAACAAAAGGAGGAAGTTGGCTGCTATTGGCCAAGATCTTACGGAACCACTTCAAGCACTTCGAACCGGTGGTCAACAGGTAATGTGAAACATTTTCTACGGTTGAAGTGTTTTTTTCCGTGGGCAAAATTTCAACTCAGCGTCCGTTTTGACAGGTACATATGGATGCAAAAGAGATGGCTGATAAACGGAAGAAAGTGGAGAACCTTAGGAGAAAGAAAAAAGAGGAGAAAAAACGTACACAACTAAAATCTTTACGACTTTTGATGGTTTTCAAATTTTCATCTTTATATTTTCAGTTCAAAAGATCTTGTAGGAAAATCTACTCTCAGGTTCTTCATTTTGCAATTATTTTCTTGCAGGCTTGCGTGATCAGCGAAGAAATAAACGGAAACAAATGAAAGGCAAGATTTAGAAGATTGGTCAATCTGGTAAACTGTGCATTAACAATTGATTAGAACTTATGATAAGATGTTCTTGAGTAAGTTAGAGTTTTTAGTTCAGTTTTTTTTGTTTTTCTTATAAAAACAATTTGAACAAAAAAAATGCCGATTTTGGTAATCTGTAGGCGAAATTCAAAATTTTCAGCAGAGATGGGTCGACTGACTGTATTTTTGCGCCAATTTTGTGTTTTAGGGAAACTATTGGAAATGAAAAATACACAGTTTTAAGACATTTGAGTCTGATTGAATAATATATTATTTTTAATACCAAAGCTAATACTGGAATATTTGAAATCTTCTAAATCATCTATGAGAATAGTGAATGAATCTCTGAATTCCTATGCTTCTATCCCTAGATTACCTTAAACTTTTATTAGTGGTGAGATAATGTCCCCAACATGAAATTAAAAACTTGCATACAAATTAGTTAATAAATCACACAAAATTCAACCTACCAAACATTCCAGATCAGTTCAAGATGTCGAAATCCAACCACAAGAATTATGAACACAACCAAAAAAGTATCAGACCCGACTTAAGAATCAATACCCAAGAAAATAATCATGTCTTAATCGGAAAAAATTGAAAACTTTACAGCCTACTGTAGAAAAGAAAAAGAAAGATAATAAATGTAAAATGAAACCACGATAGTAACTACAAAGAATCTATCCTTTGATTATTCTAAACAAAAGTTATCTTACTAAAAATATAAATATAAAACAAGACATCATTTTTTTGTGGTAAGGATAAGGAATAGAAAGACAGACAATGACATAAACTAATAAGAAGTGGGTGTAAAAGTACCATTATTTCTAAGTTTCCATTGAAGACATGAGTTTTATGTATCCCTAAGTTGTCGGACAACTTGGTATTAGTTTTTTATAGTTTTTAGACTAGGTATATGGAACAAGTTTCTTTCTTTGATTCCATCCAGATCAAGCTAGAGACACTTTATACTGTTAGGATCAGCTCTTCGTGGAGCTCTATCTCAATAGAAAATTTTGCTATCCCTGATGAATTCGAAATCCAATCAATAATCCAAATCGAGATATCAATGAATATTTAAGGAATCAGGCTTATCCTGATATGTAGGACTAAGTGCTTGTGTTCGAACAATAGAAGTGGGTTGATTAGCAGCTTTTTCTATCACTCGAGATCACTTGCATTATCTAACTGATTTATATTTTTCATTGAAGATTCATATCTCCATACTCCATATATACTTTATACTTTGTTTAACAATAAAAAAGAAACAACTTGTAGAAAATAATGTCTTAAACAAACTTTTGGACCATAGCAAATAAAATTCCCCTTTTTATTACCCAGAAGCATACATGATAAGATTCATAACTAAGCCTGTCTTGTATTTGCATACAAAAGTTCACAAAATAAAATTTTTACCTAAGATTTGGATTACTCTCCAGCACTTTTACGATGAAAACTTGATGAAGTTAAATCATTAATCTCTAACAAAAAAATTCAACAAAAGGGTGTGACTAGATCGTGTATATTAGCTTTTCCAAATGCAGAATTTGGTGTTAGATTGCCTTGAAAATCCTCAAAATTCCACAGGAATCCGTCCCATAATTGTTGGTCCTCTATGGAAATTGCCTCAGGCACTGACAGCACGAGGCTTCCTGGGTGATCATGATGATCAGTTATTTGGGTATTGTAGTTACTGATCATGGGAGTACAAGTTTCTTGGCTTATTTGAGGCTTAGAGCTGCTTAGTTCAGTTTTCATATTAGGTTGTTGGTTCAGTTGTTGCTGTCTTAGGAGTTCTCGATGTTGTTGTTGTCGTCGTAGGATCTCCCAATATTGTTGCTGCTGCTGCTGCTGTTGATATTGATGCTTTCTTAAGAAACGAGGGTTGGGCCTTTCGTTACAGATAGAAGTTACCTTTACCTTTTTCTTGAAATGGGTCCTCCAATAGTTCTTTATTTCATTATCAGTTCTTCCAGGCAAGCTTCTAGCAATGGTAGACCACCTGCAGTTTTTACAAGGGTTATTTCTTTTTAGCTGTTCATAATTTTGGACACTTCATATTTTCAAGTATGACACCGAACCCGAAAATTCTTGTTAAACGTCCGTTGGGCCCCTTAACATGACAAAAAAGAAGAGAGGATTACCTGTTCCCCCATCTAGCATGAAGCTCTAGAATTATGCTTTCTTCATGTGGAGTTATCTGCCCTCTCTTTAGGTCTGGCCTCAGGTAGTTTACCCATCTCAACCTACAACTCTTCCCATTCCTTTTCAACCCTGAATGCACCAAAAGAAGAAACGAATTAGAAAAAGGGAAAAGTTTGGCTTAAAAGTTTAAGAAGTTGAAAGAAAGAAAAAGACAAATGATGACTCAAACCAAAGAAGAAAAGTGATGGAAGAACAGGGGATCGAATACTGAATTTAGGAGAAGTGATGAGGGGAAACAAATGCTCTATTTAAAGTGACTAATAGAACACTCCAATACTCGAACAGAACCGACCCGAAACTCGGGAGAGCTGTTTGCTTATGTGTTCATACCTGCAAGTTGAGCCACAGAGTTCCACCTTCCTTCACCATGAACTCTCACATACTCAATCAGCAACCTGTCTTCTTCAGCAGTCCAAGGCCCTTTCCTCCATCCTTCTTCCTCCACTTTGCCCCAGCCAAAATGCTCACCCATCATCATCATCATCTTCTAAAACCTTACTTTTGCTCTCTCTCTGTCTCTCTCTCTTCCAGATTTCTATGGCATATTGAGTTAATATCTGCTGCATATTTATATACTCACTCATGGTTTCATAGTTTTTCTGATCATGTCTACTGTTCAAGTTATAGTGATCATCATCATTTTCGAAACAATATTATATAATGGCATATATGTCCTCATCAATATTTTATTGTGTATTGCTCTTTTCCCTTTTTTTTAAACTTCATCTTCTTTTTGGGACTGTCTAATCTTATTCTTCTTCTATAAAGGATGACCCATTTGATTATTTTAACTAGATTTCCATCATTCTTTTAGGAAAAATATTATAAAGTGATGAGCTTGGAGTCATCTAGATTATATATAGATTCTCTCCATATTTTTAACTATCATTTAGTGTTCTTTTGCCTTGTAAATAGATCATAGTTAGATTCTCTCCAGTAGGATTTTTCCAGATTTGAAATGGTTCAGTGCAGATTATCATTGTTTCACATCAACCAAGCTTGAGAATAATTTGTCACATGATTAAGATCTTTCTTTTAGCCATGATTCATCAATCAGCTAAGCTTCTGTCGACTTAGTACGCCGATTCAGCCTATACCCGTCCTACATGCCTCAATTTTGAGCTACTTTTTGATAGTATGTCGTTTTTATGTGCTATTATATTCTCGGATTCACTTGAGGCGTCCATTAAGTTCTCTCTGGTTCGTAGGTACCTGTTCCGAAAAAAACACATCCATCCAAACATTAAGAGAAGGAGAATTGTTGGCAATGATACTCAATATGGGAAGGACAAACCTTGGAGATGCCAAAGCATTAGGTGACTTAAAAATTCCAATAATAATAATAATAATAATAATAATAATAATTGTAATAATAATGAAAAGTGAGGATTTTTAATAGGAGGAAAAAGAGATCCTAGGCCACGTAAACCCCTCTCCTTGAACCAAAAAATAATAATAATAATAATTAAAATATAATAATTTAATTATTGTGAGTGGATGGCCTTTTCAATTTGAAAAATATTGTGTATCCAATGGGATTCTTCCACCTGTTTGATTAAAGGAGAGATGAGATGTGCAATCTCCATTATATCCTCATTTAAATACTATATTTTCTTTTATGCCATTTTCAGCCTTTTCAGACATTAAAATTTAGATCATTTGGACACATCGCCTTTCCTTACTCCTACCCTCTGTGAGAAAGAATTTTTTGCATGCATTTTTTGGGTTTTTTTAAGAATAATTTTCGATCATGTTTTGAGCGGCCCGGACGGTTGGGTTGCCTTTTCAATCAATTTCAGGCCAACCCCTAATTACTAGATCAGCCGATGCAAGTTGTAAAGAGTCTTGGTCTTGAGTCGAGTTGGAGTGTCATTTCTTTCTTGTAGCGGGAGTGAGTGCATTGCAAGCTTGACTAACAAGTGACTCCCTCACTTCCCAGCATCGATGGTTTGAAAATTATTTATAAATAACTATCGCCAATTAAACAATTTATATTATTCAAATTTTACACTTTTTATTTTAACATTTAAAAAATATTTGAAGTCATTTAAACTTTATTTTAAAAGTTCAAATGTCTTATGTACAATTGAAATTTAATTTTAAAATATTTATATAATTTAACCTAAAATATATATTTAGAAAGTACCATCTTTGGATATTTTTTCTAATCTTTTTTTATCCGTTTATAAATAATTTATTTAATTAAATTTAACTTTTTTTTTCATTTTTTTAATAATTTATTTCAAGAAATTTTGGCTGCCAACTTCTAAAATATCTCCCCCCATATTCAAATCCCTACTCTATTAAAGAGTCTCTAGCTTAGCTTTCAATTAAAAAATAAATTTTATTTCATTAAAAAAGAAATAATTACTTTAAAAAAATATTCCATAGAGATAGCTTTGGAATTGCTTCAAAATCGTCTTCTAGCAAACGTGTTATGCACAAAGCCATTCCATTATGGAATTTCACCAACCATATCTAATTTAATATTTATTTGCTCTACACCCCATCCATCAAAAATTAATCAAATAATAATCCGTATATTTACGACTCGCTTAACTTGCTGATGTTATGATTTTAAAATTGCATACGAAAATCAAAAGCAAATGGTAAGCTTCGATCTCTCGTATCAGTTGTTGATGTGGAATGAAGATTTGAACTTCGAATCTCAAGAGTAAAAAAATGGTACATGAATGAACCGAGACTACAGCTGAATGAGAGCGACCCTGAAGATACGATGACTAAAAAAAAACTTAAAATAATTAAAATCACTGCATATATCAACTAAGTGTAAATTCCTTTATTCGGTAGCTCAATCATATGAACTTCATAATAGTGTGTTTTGTTTGAAGTAATTCTGTGTCGGTGAACTCTTAAGAACTTTCTTAAGATTCATGTAAGTGAAGATAAAACAAGCTGGAATGACTCTGTGTTGATCAAGAAAATCCACATTATGAAACCTGGAGGTTAGGGCATGTCGGGACCATCAAGTGAAAAATCCAGATTCTGAATCCTAGGTGTTGCAAAAATTACGTGTCATAACCATCGAGCTATGATCCTATTGGTATTTAAAGGGAACTCAAATCCAGATTCTGAATCTTGGGCTTTACAAAAATTACTTGTCATAACCATTGAACTATCATCATATTGATATTTAAAGGGAACTCAAATCCAGATTCTGAATCCTGGGCGTTACAAAAATTACGCGTCATAACCATTGAGCTATGATCATATTGGTACTTAAAGGAAACTCGTAAACCTGAAGCATATAATAAATTTATTGAAATTGAGATCATCGTATCTTTATCCAATGTGACAAAGTATATAATATATGTTTATATAGAAGGATATTATTGAATTGATAACCTTTTTGGTACGGACAATGTAGAACAAAGGGATATGCTCTAATAATAAATAAAATAAAACAACTTTACAAAAGTTGAAGTTGATTAACAGCTAAGCATTTAATTACCTTAATTAATTTAAAAGAAGATGTTCTATAATTATTATTATTTTATTTTTTTACATATTTTATTACATTGATTAGGATTGAGATTATGAGATATTATGGTGCTAAAATGAGCCTTAAACTTTATTATATAAAATAAAACTAATTTTAATTTAGGTAAATTACAAATTTAATTTAGAATTTAAATTTAAATTTTGGAGGGACTAAATAATTATCGAGCTGAATGATTCTTTTTAGACCACCGATATTTAAAAAAAAAGTACGTACCTACTCGATGAATCTGTTCTTAACCATTATTGTTATTTTTTTACCGGAATAAATGTATAAAAAAAATATAAATTAGCTGTGAAATTTTTAACAGTGGTCGTTGAATAAAAATATTGTTCGTATCGAATAAATTAAATTAATAATTAAAAGTTAGGTTCATAACAAAAATCACTTGGGGTGGCTGAATTGGAGCTTGGAAGACTTTGTCGTTGACCATTGCTATCAAGGACGGTAAAAAGTGATGAAATATCATGACATAATTTTATATATATATATATATATATATATATATATATATATATATATATTAAGATTATATTTTTTACCATGTAATTATAATTTTTTTTATACTTATTATACTTTTATTATTAGTCGTAGATCGAGTGATTCTCAACTGACATTTATCTGACTACGTTTGTGCTAAGATTGAGAAGTGTCACGATGTGACCGAGGAGTGCATTGAAGCTAAGTCGTGACATATATTAAGTTTGAGAGAACGAGGTGGCACGAGTGGTGAAGACAAGCTTGAGGACCTCAAAAGTCGGGATTTCGATGAGTTTCGACATGCGGTTCGGAAAATAAGTCTGTCGATATAAAAGATGAAAACTCACCAAATTTGAAACTGTACCTCTAAACTTGTATAAATATTTCAAAACTGCCTTTATTTCATTCTTGTGAACGTCAAGTTGTTTTAGGTCACTGGTGTCACGGTCATGCTCGTCCAAGGCATGTTGCTCATGGCCGCATGCCCATGACAACCCCAACCCTTTATGTCAGACATGAAATGCCTCAGAATATACTATAGGGGGATACAACTAGTTGTCAACTTCTCCCCACCCAAGGTTATATACTGTTAGCCGTTGATATTTCTCTCTTGCTTACTTATATAACGTTTCTTTCAAAAATCTCTCTCTGCCCTCGTTTTCTAAAACCTTATCTTAAAATCGAGACCAGAGGCTCGAGCATACGCCGCTTGACCATAGGCGATGCAAGAACGAATTGGCCTAGCTCACTTATCATTGGAAAGTGAGTGCCGCACAATCGCAAGTCCGCTACCATCAAAAGTGCGATTATGACAACTGACATGCCTATTTCTTGTCTAATATTTTAAGTAATTTATACGTTAATGATAATTTTGAAAAGTATACGTGATAATACTTTAATTTTTTAAAATAATAAAAATATTTTTAAAATAAAGAGAAAATCTCAAATATATATTTAATAAGTTGTTTTTGTAATTTCTTCTAAAACTCAAAGTTACGAATCCGCTATTATTTATAAACAACATCGACGTTTCCATATGGTTGACGGGAAGATAATATTATTCTTTTATTTATTTTTTCTTCAAACATAAATTAAATTAAAATAATTGTGAAACCTAATAATTTCTTAGGGACATTTCGTGCAAACTTTCGCTTTCATGGAAAAAGGAGATGAAAAAAAAAAAAAAAAAGTAATTTTTGTAATTTAAAATTAAGTTGCCAAACCCCACTAATGTTTACTCCTTTGACCTCTCCAAGGGACATTGTCCCTTTATAATTATTTTTTTTTAATCAATTCATTATATATATATATATAATTTTCTAATAACCTCCTACATTTTTATTGAAATACATTAAAAAAAAAAAAAATCATTTTTGGGTATTATTATTTTTTACAAATTATACTAAATTAGAAATTTTAATATAAATAGCTTAAAAATGTCACTTCAATGTAAAATAATACAATTATACTAAAATAAAATAGTGGGCAAATTTAAAGGTAAGTTGAATTATAATTTTTATTGTAATTAAAATTTTAAATGATTTTTTATTTTTATTTTTGTGTCTAATAATATTTTAAAATTTGGAAGCATTTAATCACTAAATTTGTTTAAATTTTACAAATTTACTAAACATAATTAATTAATTAAATTAATTAAATTTTCGAAACTTACTAAAAACTCTTAAACTTACATTTAAAAATTTATTAAACACATATTAAAATTGTTTAGATGTTAATTAGACATAATCCTAAAAATTTGTTAATTAAAATTAGTATTTAAAAGTACAATTAAAAAATTAGAAAAATAAAATAAAATTTTGTTATAAGTTGTGAGGTTTGACAAAATCATTTAATTTTAATTCGACGATATTAATAAAATTTAAATTTATGTAAAAATATTATAAAAATTATTAATTAGCAAAAAAGTAAATAACAATAAAATTGAATCTTTCCTATTTTTTAATTAAAAAAATATGATTTCTTATGGGCACCGTCCAAAAAGCTGGCCACGCTATGTCGGTCAACGGTCAACCAACAGTCAACCACTCGATCATGCTATCAACACGGTATTTGACTCATATATCCCCGATTAAATAAATTCGTACGTAATTAATTTATTCGCTGTTTTTTTTCTTCTCTTATCCGTACAATTCGAAAAATAAAAAAAAAACCTAAATTATTAAAAGAAAAAATATTATCGATTTTTCTTTTAAATAAATTTAAATATTAACCTTGACTTTTTATATACATTTCAGAACCACTCTTGAAGTAAAAATTTATTAGAATATTGAATAAAAAAATTGACTCGTAGGTCGGTAATTAGAATGCTTTTATGAAAAAAGGTTTAGAAATATATTTTTTTAAATTTAATAAAAAAATAATAATAACGATTTGAAGTATTTTCAAGTGATATTAACGATTTTTTTTAAAATTTATTTATTAGTAAATTAATTTTGCCTCTTTCTTGCAAATGATCAAATGGGCCGCCGCCTTACGCTGGCCCAAGCCCAAATTCAAATCCAGAGAAGTGAAAAGACATTTTTAACCTTCATTGAAAAAAAATAAAAATAAAAAATAAAAAAATAAAAACTTTTCACGGGCGGGAGGACGAAGAAAGGTATAAAAGGTAGGCACGACTGGTAATACAGTTTTCCTGCCCTAATTTTCCTGCGTGTTAAGTTTCCGAGAAAGGAGAAAGAGAGGTTCCAGACATGGAAGTGGCGATGGCTGCACCAGATACTGAAGTGGAAGTAGCTTCGTCTTCTCAGATGAAGGTATAATCTTGTTATTTTTCCTCTTTAATGGCAGAAAACGGCCTTCCGGATTCTTTTGCGCCGCCTTTTTCTGCTACTTTTGTTTCGGGGGGGGATTTACTGTTGTCTTCGTTTCTTGTGGATTTTATTTTGCGCCTTGTTAGATTCTGAGGATATGAGTTGTTTAATCAGTGGTGTGATGGTGTTTCGTATTTTTGAATTCTGATATTCTTTCTTGGATTGCAATCGATTATCCTTGGAACGGCAATGCCTTATTCTCTGCTACTGATTTTAAGGAAACTAGCTACTCGGTGTACGCCTTAGAAGATTAGTAGGTATAAGCTTATTTGGTTTTCTTTATATGTATTTTGGCTTCATTAATTCCCTCGTTTGAACTCTGAGTGGCTTTGAAGTGTTGTTATTGTGGAGAATTGATGGATTTCCTGCTGAAGAAGCCATCTACTTAGAATGTTCTTTGAACTCCAAACTGACAGAAAGATACATCTAACTAACCCAAATTAAGTTTGGCATTTATCAAGTGCCATCTTCGTTTCTTTTACTTTCCTCGATGAAGTCTCTCCCTCAGACTGTTGAAGAAGTAATCCCTCTCTCAGTGAGTGTCAAAGGAGCGTCAGCATTTGTGTCTCATCTCTCACGTGGTCTCTGTTCCACTTTCCATTCATCACTTCTCTTGGATTTCAACTCAATCCTGAGACTGGTTATGTGAGATCTCATGTCAGTTGGGAGGAGAACGAAACATTCTTTACAAGGGCGTGGAAACCTCTCCCCAGCATACGCGTTTTAAAAATCTTGATAGAAGAAGCCCAAAAAGAACAATATCTGCTAGTGGTGGGCTAGGGTCGTTACAGGGTGAGTTTCACTGATTTCTATTCATTATCTAACGATAGCAGACATAGTATATTAGTAGGTAAGCATATTTGTTTTCAGATATGTCCTTTTTCTTTACTTATTCATTTTCCCCCTTTCTTATTTATTAAGTTGCTGCAGGTGAATCATATGCACTTGTTGTAAATCAATTATTCCTTGTAATGTGCAGGAAGCATTGATGGATTCCAAAATGGAAGTCTTGCAGGAAAATTATACACGGTAACTTGTATCTCTGCCCATAGGGAAAAAGTATTAGCAAATGTATTGAACCACACACTTTGTTACTATGTGAAAGATCCCATTGAAGGTTTTGAAGGAGCTAACCCAACCATAAACTATGTTCTTAGAAGAACTAACCCATTGATACGATACAGAACCATGTGTTCTAAACCACCCTTAGGAGGCTCACCCGCAGCAGCAGCCCCTACGCCCATCCGGAAGGAACATAGATCATACATAGATGCTTTGCAATACAAGTGACCATATTTGGTATTGGGTTCAGCGAAATGTGACTTTAGTACTCATAATTAATACAAGTATTCAGTTGACGCATAGCAACAATAGCTTCCATAGCATAGTGGTATTGCGTTCGCTTCGTAAGCGAAAGGTCACGAGTTCGATCCTCGTTGGGAGCTCACATTTTTTGCTGAGTTTGATTACTTTCATATACTTCTTCCATAACTTTCATATTGTGATTATGTCCGCTATGGCAGATGGCAGAGCGAGCTTCAAGTAAGAATGGTTGTCCTATGGTTGACCCGTCTCGAACATGCTAGAAAAGTTCCGTTTAAATGGAGATTTAGGAAGGGAGTGTAAACGTGTAAAAGGATTTTTTACGTTAACTAAACATGACTGAGGCCAAGGAATACTCGGCAAATCCCCGCCCGCCCGCCCGCCCACACTACCCCACTTAATATATTAATACTAAATCTCAAAATTAACTTATTATATGCTTATATTATATAGATATATTTCATTCTTTACTAAGTAAATAAATATATATTTATATTATATAAATATATGTATAGAATATTATGGTGTAATATTACCATTTGGGTTTTTTGAAATTATATTTAACCTTTACTTCAGAATTTATTATGATATTTTATATTCTAATAGAAATTATTTATTAATTTTTTTAATTAATATTTAAAAAAAATATATATTTGTAAAAAAGAAAAAGAGAGAGAATTTCTGACATGGAAAACGATCTCATAAATTTCCTTAAAAAATTAAGACTTCTCCAACCCTACATGTCTTTTGTTACCCAACCCTGACCAACATAATTCCTGTAACAAGCAGAGGTTAAAGTAATGAAACATGTATTAGGACTCTCTTATCTCTTCTGTCGTTGAACCCGAACACAGCCCGACCTAATTCGGTACGAGCTAATTCGGTATAAGAAGAAGGTTATGAAGCTTTCACTTTAGAATCACATACTAACACAAGGAAAGTTCATACAGATTTAGAAGTTGGGGATCTCAGTGTCCCATTTTTCTCCATTTCTCGCACTCTTGCTCTTTCCATCTTCCTTTTCCGCCATTCCTCCAAAGCTGTGTCACAATTCACAAATCGTTCATAATCATATTAGCTCAGACACGGGATGGCGGTCCGTGTGTAAACATGTCGACTCAACTTTATTTTTTAAAAACAAAATCCTCAAGGACATGTGAGGTAGAAGACTCAAGCCTCTAATCCTATAGTCAAAAGTTTGTACTTTAACGAATTGAGCCATACCCAATTTTGAAAACTCTGACATATTGGTTTAAGAAAAATAAAAAAATAACCGAAAATGAATCATTAGATCGACTAAATTGGTTGAAACCAGCAAAACTATCCATGTAACAACCCATGCCCACTGCAAACAAATATCGCCCTCTTTCAGCTTTCTCTTCTAAGCTTCTCTCAAGATTCTGGGAGAGGTTTCCACACTTTTATAAAGAATGCTTCGTTCCCCTCTCCAACCGATGTGGAATCTCACAATCTACCAACCCAAGTTTTAAAAAGCTATCACACTAAACTGATATACTAATGTTTGATTCTATATTTTATGAAATTAGTCGGCCCGGAGGTAAGAGGCTCAAATCCCTCGGATTTAATGAAACCGAACCGATTCGGTTGTTCTGATTTTGGCTGTTATAGTGGAGGGTGGAGCTGGGGAGGGAGATGATTTCAGAGCCTAAAAATGGTACCTTTTAAGTTGGAAGCATCATTGAGAGAACGAAAGTCTTTCAATCTCTTAGAAAGATCAATGGCAGCATTCTGCTTGGAGTCTTTCTCTTGTATATCTTCACTTTCATAGTATGCTTCCCGCTGAATTTCCCTTACCTGAACACAATAAATGAAATTCAAACTTCAATGCAAAAGAAAATTCCAAATATGCAGAGACATCCGGGTGTAAACTAAAGCCGAAAATGTAACCGTCCAAGCCCCACAAAGTTTTTAAAACGTGTTTGCTAGGGAGAGGTTTCTACATCCTTACGAAGAATGCTTTGTTCTCCTCTCCAACTGATGTGGGATCTCACACTCCAGCCCCCTTCAGGGCTCAGCGTTCTCGTTCACACTCATTCCTCTCTCCAATCGATGTGGGATCTCACAATCTACTCCTCCTTCGGGGCCCAACGTCCTCACTGACACACCGCTCGATGTCTGGCTCTAATATCATTTATAAAAGCCCAAGCCCACCACTAGCAGATATTGTCCTCTTTGGACTTTTCCTTTCAGACTTCTCCACAAGATTTTTAAAACACATGGGAGAGGTTTCCACACCCTTGTTAAGAATGCTTCATTCTCCTCTTAAACAGACGTGGGATCTCACAAAAAAACTTATTAAACCCAATCATCTCCCTTCGTTAATTCAATTCATAAGTTTGCTTAAACGATTTTTCAGCCATCGTTGTCGTTTCTTTCTTGTGCTTAGACGAGGTTCGGTTCGGTTCGGTTTTTATTTACTCATGAGACTTGTGTCTTGTGCTTTGATGGGTCATAGGATAGACTCGAGACGCTTACCCTTTTAATCAGTTCCAATGGCTGCATGGCAAGTCGAATCTCTTCGGATTCCCTGATATATTTCAGTTGATCTGCAGTATGAAATTTCACCCATTATCTAAGTTAGCAAGCCAGTTAAGTACAGAGCATAAACAAAGGAGGGCTGAACAATTCAGACAACAATTTTTTTCCATTAAAAAGTTCAGTTAATATGTGGAGGATGGTTGGGAGGGAGTCCCACATTCGCTAATTAACGGAATGATCACGGATTTATAAGTAAGGAATACATCTCCACTGGTATGACACATTTTCGGGAAACCAAAATCAAAGCTATGAGAGCTTATACTCAAAGTGGACAATATCATACCATTGTAGAGGATCGTGACTCCAAACAGGCTAGGTCTCTCCCAAAGTCCCACGCTATACAATGCCCAAAATCTTCCCCCCTTCTAAGATCTATATAACCAAGCTCTCCTAACTAATTATCATTATGCTCTCCTAACAGCCATCTTGATGTTATAAACGTGTTTCCCAAACCAGATCATCTTCACTCTATTGGTGCAGGTAATCAAAACAACGGTTGCCGTTGTCATCAAATCCATCAATGTTAGCATTCTTCGGATTTGGCTAAATAGGTTTAAAGACTACGTCCTCGGTGTTAGGAATCACGAACCTCCACAATGGTATGATATTGTCCACTTTGAGCATAAGCTCTCATGACTTTACTTTTGGTTTCCCCAAAAGGCCTCGTACTAATGGAAATGTATTCCTTACTCATAAATTCATGATCACTCCCCTAATTAGCCAATGTGGATGTAACAGCCCAAGTCTACCGCTAGCAGATATTCTCCTCTTTGGGCTTTCCCTTTCGGCCTTCCCCTCAAGGTTTTAAAACGCGTCTACTGGGGAGAGGTTTCCACACTCTTATAAAAAATGTTTCATTCCTTCTCCTCTCCAACCAACGTGGGATCTCACAATCCACCCCCTTGGGGGCCAATGTCCTCGCTGGCACACCCCTCGGTGTCTGGCTCTGATACCATTTGTAACGGCCCAAACCCACCACTAGCATAAATTGTCCTCTTTAGGCTTTCCCTTCCGAGGCTTCCCCTCAAGGTTTTAAAACATGTCTGCTAGAGAGAGGTTTCCACACCCCTTACAAAAAATGCTTCGTTCTCCTCCCCAACCGATGTGGGATCTCACAATCCACCCCCCTACGGAACCAGCGTTCTTGCTGACATTCGTTCCCTTATCCAATCGATGTGGGATCTCACAATCAACCCCCATTTGGAGTGTTCTCGCTAACATTCGTTCCCTTCTCTAATCGATGTGGGATCTCACAATCCACCCCCTTACTCCCTCCCAACAATCCCCAACAGTCATATACACAATTTTTTGTTTTCTTGTAGTTCATGATACCTAAGCCCTCATCTAAGCAATCCACCAACAAGCATAGTCAGTTCAAAATATCACCCTAGCATCTCTGATCAGCGGCACAAACATTCATTAGAATCAGTTTGATGCACTAAAAATCAAACCTAAGAAAACAACAAATATTTAGATTACTTCACAAAGAATTTGCAGAAATCAGAAAAGCAATGAAGAGAAAAGTCCAGAGAGGTGAAGGAAACGAACCCAAATTAGGGTTTGTTGAGGAGGATCTATTGCGGGAAGAGGCAGCAAACAAGAAACCCTGAAGCATAAGAAAAGCCGCCACCAGGTTCAACAAGCACACAGCTACGGTCGCATTCCTAAACGAGAATCTCAACCTCCCTGACTGTTGGGTCTCCATATTCTTCTTCTTCTCCAAATACTCTGAATGGATATTCACATCGCCGCCGCAGAACTTGGAAGCAACACCAGAGAATTCCGCCGCAGATGACGGCGATGATCTACAAAATCAAAATGGGTCCGTGCTGATGAACTGGAACAAAAAATCAGTTTGTGGGTAATCAAGCGAAATGGGTGGAAATTGAATTCCAGACTAGAGAAGACGCATTTGAGTTTCAATGAAATTATACTCAACTGCTCTCTTTTCTTCTCATCGGCTTTGTTTTCTTCTTGTAATAAATAAATGCCTTAAATTACTTTGATTAAACGTTGATGTCAAGTGAAAACTACCATCGCAACTACTTTTAAAAAAAATAAAAATAAATAAATAAATAAAATACCAAAATATATATATATATAGAAAAAAGTTTGAAATACGACGACGTTTTGTAAATTTTTCAAAAACTATCCTATTAATTTATCCGAGTTAAATTTTAATGTTGTTTGGGAAGATAAATTTAAGGAAATAATTTTAAATTTCAAGATTTTAAAAACTAAAAATAATTTTGATATTTTGATGGTTGGATAATTCTTTTTAATTTTATTTTTACAGCTGTAATTTTACAATTTATTTATATATTTTTACAAAAACATTGGGGAACTTTTATCTAAAACGCAAGCAATTGAACGGATAACGGGTGGCTCCCTCTGAATTTCAGTCAGGCGTAGGCTGAGAGAGTGGCCAACGCCGGAATCTGGTCTCGCCGGCGGCAGGTTTTCATTTCGGTTAGTCTGAAAATTTCTTCTTCTTCTTCTTCTGTTCTCGTTTTGATTCTGTCCATTTCTACATGTGCGTGGTTGGCGATGAACTTCAGGTCCAACGAACATTTAATCTTCTTTCTTTCTCTGTTAATCGTCTTGCATCTCGTTCTCGATAAGGTTTGTTCGCTTGGTTTGCTATCCCATTGTTCCATGGCTTTCATCAATCCAATGACGTAACACTAATCCATTTGTGGCGCAGAAGAGTTTGTGATTCCAGTTATTTTTTGCTCAAGGAGATGCATATGCTTGTAATGTTTTGCCATAGATTGTATAATTAGACGAATTCAAAATTTTTCATTACATGGTTAAATTTTCTTCTTGTCTTGGTTAGAAATAGAAATGACCTTGTCAATGATCGAATGATCGAATGATCGAACTTAAAGATATGAACGGAGTGTCATTTGATGAGTAACTGAGAACAAGGGAGAGAGATATTGAAAGGATTGAAGTAATGAAAGAGGAAATCATTGCTAGTAGTGACGACTTGTCACGATTCATTGGTTCATATAGAATCCATGTCCTAGGGTCCACCCCAAAACTAAGGGGATACTAACTAAGAGTTGAGTCCTCTCCAAACCGTAGGAGATAGTTGCCCATCATACGGCTCACCAACTTCACTTGCCTTTATGGGAGTCTCACCCCGGGCAAGTTCGGATCACTTACAATACACGGCTCTACAAAGGAAGGGCTTGGTGGGTTAGTAACATTTTCAATATGATGATTTTTCCGTATTTGTTTGATAAGAAATGCTAGACGAAAAAGGAACTCATCTTTTCAACGGGAAAATGCGAGTTTATTTTGTCCACTTTCTCCATCCCCTCTATCAAAATAAAAAAATGGCGAGCTTGCTTATTCCCGTGTTCGATCTCTCCATCTCTACTTCGCTCGTTGTCACCTATGTTCAAGAAAGGTTTGGATTCTTTTTGTATATTTTATAGTGGTTAATTGATCGTCTATTGTTAATGTCTTATCTGTTTTATGTTGGTTTTCTCTCTCTCTGTTAGTTGTTTAGATTGTGAATTTAAATCTCATTCTCAGTGCATTTTTCAGTGTTTTTAACTGATTGATGGTAGAAGAAGATCAGAGACTACAGAAATGGCATTTGTAGGATTGAGATGCATTCGGACCCAACCTTTCTTGCTTCACCCTGCTGCTTTGTTCACTAGAAGGAGGAGAGTTTTGTATTTCTCTGTGAAATCCTCTCAATCCCAAACAGCTACTCAAGAAAAGCAAAGGCCTATAGCAATTTCACCCCATTTTGATAAACAGATTATTGATAAAATCTCCAAGGACTATGAAGCTATTATTGGCATTGAAACCCATGTTCAGCTCTCCACTCTCACCAAGGCCTTCTGCAGCTGCCCTTACAATTATGGTGTTTCACCGAACACAAATATCTGCCCCATCTGCATGGGGCTTCCTGGTGCCTTGCCTGTTTTGAACTCAAAAGTGATTGAGTTTGCAGTGAAGTTGGGTTTTGCACTAAACTGCAGTTTGTCTTTCAACTCAAAGTTTGATAGGAAACAGTACTTTTACCCAGATCTTCCCAAGGGCTATCAAATATCTCAGTTTGATATACCAATTGCGAGTGGCGGTTTCATTGACCTTGATCTTCCTATTGAGTATGGTGGGGGGCATAGGCGGTTTGGTATCACCAGGGTTCACATGGAAGAGGATGCTGGAAAGCTACTTCACTCTGAAAGTGGAAGCTACTCTCAGGAAATAATTTTGCATCCCTTATCTCATATTTTAGCTATGGCCTTGCCAAACATGTATTTCGATCCCATTTTATGGCCAATTTCGATATATCGAGTTCTTTATGGTGTGCTTTTATTTGTCCTTGGCTGCTATATTGATTGTTTAAGTTATTTGCAGGTTGACTTGAACAGGGCAGGAGTGCCCTTGCTTGAGATTGTTTCTGAACCTGACATGAGAACTGGGATTGAAGCTGCAGAGTATGCTGCTGAGTTACAGAGGTTGGTTCGATATTTGGGCGTAGGTAATGGAAACATGCAAGAAGGTTCCCTTCGGTGCGATGTGAATGTGTCGGTTCGACCTATTGGGCAGTCACAGTTTGGAACAAAGGTAGCTTAGTTCTCTTACAAGTATTGTTTCTGTGCTGTGACCAGTAATTAGAAGGCACCTAAGGAAGTGTTTCATGATTTAAGTTGGATGGGTGGTTGAAGTTTAACTATTCTTAGCTTCTTTATAAATATCAACAACGAATGACCACCTACCTTGATTCAATTATTCTAGCACATACAAATCTGACATATGTTTGTGAATTATGCATGCTTTTTTTTGTTGATCTATTGATGAAAGATTCTTAAATAATAGTTAGCTGTTGAAGTACATTAGGAGGCGAGCAATTGTGGGGAATGAGGGACTATTTGTGAAGGGTAGACCAAATGTGTGAGATCCCACGTCGGTTGGGGAGGAGAACGAAGCATTCTTTATGAGGGGAAGCTCGAAAGGGAAAAGCCCAAAGAGGACAATGTCTGCTAGTGGTGGGCTTGGGCCGTTACAAATGATATTAGAGCCAGACGGGAGGCTGAGTCTTGAAGGAGATGGACATGAGACGGTGTGCCAACAAGGATACTGGGCCTCGAAGGGGGGTAGATTGGAGGTCCCACATCAATTGGAGAAGGGAACGAGTGTTAGCGAGGACGCTAGGCTCGAAGGGGGTGGATTGTGAGATCCCATATCAGTTGGGGAGGAGAACGAAATATTCTTTATAAGGGTGTGGAAATCTCTCCCTAGCAGACACGTTTTAAAAACCTTGAGGGGAACCTCGAAAGGGAAAAGCTCAAATAGGACAATATCTGCTAGTGGTGGGCTTGGGCTGTTACAAATGATATCAGAGTCAGATGGGAGGCTGAGCCTCGAAGGGGGTGGACACGAGACGATGTGCCAGCAAGGATGCTGGGCCTCAAAGAGGGGTGGATTGGGGGTACCACGTCAATTGGAGAAGTGAACGAGTGTCAGCGAAGACGCTAAGCCCAAATGGGGTGGATTGTGAGATCCCACATCAGTTAGGGAGGAGAACGAAGCATTCTTTATAAGGGTGTGGAAACCTCTCCCTAGAAGACACGTTTTAAAAACCTTGAGGGGAAGCTCGAAAGGGAAAAGCCCAGAGTGGACAATATCTTCTAGCGGTGGGCTTGAGCCATTGGGCAAGATAAATTTAGTGGTATACATTGATTTGCAGGTGGAGATAAAAAACTTGAACTCATTTTCATCCATGAGCAGAGCAATTGATTTTGAAATTTCAAGACAAGTGCTTCTCCATAGTCAAGGCCAAAGTGATCAAATTGTACAGGAAACCAGACTATGGGAAGAAGGCGCTCAGGTTTTTCATACGTTTTTGTACCTTCTCCATTGATCATCAGACATAACTTACAATTATTCTTTTTATTCTTGTCCACTCATGTGCTCACCTGTGTACTATTTTGCTTAGAAAACAATTACAATGAGGAAAAAGGAAGGACTTTCTGATTATCGATATTTTCCAGAACCCGATCTCCCCGAAGTCATCCTCACAAAAGAATATGTTGATAATATCCGTGATTCTTTGCCTGAACTTCCAGAAATGAAGCGTAGAAGATATGAGAGTATGGGCCTGAGCATGCAGGATGTGCTTTTCCTGGCAAACGACATTAGTGTGAGTTTCTTAGAATTTTTATAAAAACGAGCAAAAAAAAGTATACTATAGGCAAAAAAAAAGTACTCTTCTTTGATCTGGGCTTCTCCAAAAGCCCTCGTACCAATAGAGATGTATTCCTTACGTATAAACTGATAATCATTCCCTAAATTAGCCAACGTGGGACTCCCTCCAAACAATCCTCAACAATCCTCCCCTCGAACAAAGTATACTATAGAGCCTCCCCCTGAGGCCTATGGAGCCCTCGAACAGCCTCCCCTTAGTCGAGGTTCGACTCCTTCTCTGGAGTCCTCGAACAAAGTACACCCTTTGTTTGACATTTGAGGATTCTATTGACATGACTAAGTTAAGGGCATGGCTCTGATACCATGTTAGGAATCATGACTCTCCACAATGGTATGATATTGTCCACTTTGAGCATAAGCTCTCGTGGCTTTATCTTGGGCTTTCTCCAAAAGGCCTCATACCAATGGAGATGTATTCCTTACTTATAAACCCATGATCATTCCCTAAATTAGCCAACATGGGACTCCCTCCCAACAATCCTCAACAAAAACACGCCAAAGTACAAATCATGATTCTTTTTAAACCATTGATTAGCATAAATTGGTAGAATACACTTGCTCTGGTTGAACTTTTGCTGCATGTGTCCTAGGTGGCTGAGTTTTTTGATGCAACTATTGCAAGGGGGGCTGAAGTGAAGCTGGCTGCAAACTGGATAATGGGTGATATTGCAGCCTACATGAAAAATGAGAAGCTAACTATAAATGATATCAAGCTCACTCCAGAAGAGCTTGCTGAATTGATAGCTTCCATAAAAGGTGGTACCATTAGTGGAAAGATCGGGAAAGAGGTAAATTTAATGATTGGTTATAGTCTAAATGTCGACTTCTGTCAGTTTGCATTTTATTGATGCCTTTTCTTTTCTTATGCTGTATAGATCCTTTTCGAGTTGCTAGCTAAAGGTGGAACTGTAAATGGGCTGATTAAAGAGAAGGATTTGGTTCAGGCAAGTTGTTTATTATCAAAGTCCAGTTGTGAATTATTTTCTAGTATAACTATTTTCCCCTGGCTTCCAAGTATCATCCATGTTAAATATTAGCGGAATTGGTTGCTTTTTAGACTTTTAACCGTTCTTGGCAAGAGAAAATGTGAGATCCCACATCGGTTGGGGAAGAGAACGAAGCATTCTTTATAAGGGTGTGGAAACCTCTTCCTAGAAATGCATTTTAAAAACCTTGAAGGAATGCCCAAAGAGGATAATATCTGTTAACGATGGGCTTATGCTGTTACAAATGGTATCAGAGACAGGCACCGCGCAATGTACCAACGAGGAAGTTGAACCTCGAAGGGGGGTGGACACGAGGTGGTGTGCTAGTAAGGACGCTGGGCTTTGAAAGGGGGGTGGCTTATGGGGTCCCACATTGATTGGAGATAGGAACAAGGGTCAGTGAGGACGCCGGGCCCCAAAGGGGGTAGATTGTGAGATCCCACATCGGTTGGGGAGGAGAACGAAACATTCTTTATAAGAGTGTGGAAACCTCTCCCTAGCAGATGCGTTTTAAAAACCTTGAGGGAAAGCCCAAAGAGGATAATATCTGCTAACGATGGGCTTGTGCTGTTACAAATGGTATCAGAGACAGACATCGCGCAATGTACCAGCGAGGAAGCTGAGCCTTGAAGGGGGGTGGACACGAGGTGGTGTGCTAGTAAGGACGCTGGGCTTCGAAAGGGGGGTGGATTATGGGGTCCCACATTGATTGGAGATAGGAACAAGGGTCAGTGAGGATGCCGGGCCCCAAAGGGGGTAGATTGTGAGATCCCACATCGGTTGGGGAGGAGAATGAAACATTCTTTATAAGAGTGTAGAAACCTCTCTTTAGCAGACGCGTTCTTAAAAACCTTGAGGGGAAGCCCGAAAGGGAAAGCCCAAAGAGGACAATATCGGCTAGCATTACAATTTTGTACCGTTCACGGCCTCTAATTGGAGTAGCCAACACAAACTCTTTTGTAACTACACCACTTGCATCATCAACTTTGATAGGAAGGTCTTCTTGCAACTCCTTTCGGTTTTGAGGAGGGGACTCCTCGTCCCTTTGGAGTAGCCAACGAAGTCGTTCTCATTTCTTATCCAAAGAAAAGGAAAAAGAATGAAGCCAGTCGATAGCTAGTATACAGTTTACTTGATAACGACAATACGACACAAATAACTAACCGAAACAATGATCATCTCTGGCTATTTTGTACTGGCAGATCGCCGATCCGGCCGAGATAGAGAGAATGGTGGAGAAAGTACTAGCAGAGAATCCAAATCAGCTAGAACAGTACCGTGGTGGCAAAACCAAGCTGCAAGGCTTTTTTGCTGGCCAGGTGATGAAAGCATCCAAAGGTAAAGCAAATCCAGGGCTTCTAAACAAGATTCTCTTGGAGAAACTAAACGCCAAAAGCTGATGATTTTGTTCAACGAGTATGTCTGTCTTCCTTGCTTTGAATTCATCTCATACTGTTCTTCAGTTTGTTCTATCAAGAAGTATGACATTTTCCATGGTTCGATTGTTCGTAGCTACTCGATGACGATCGATAATCGTGGATGTCAAAACCCGTGTTGCTCGAGAAGACGGTGACTGTAAAATATTGTAGAGATTTTAGCCTTGTTCCTTCTTCAAGCTCTTCAGTACTAACCAGATTCACGTTCTATTTTAATCATAATCACTCTAAAATTAAACATGTTTGTCTTAGAGTAATTTTATGTTGAGTGACTTGTAATAATTTTTCTGGAGAGGTTTTAAAAGGACTAAAAATAACTTTATCAACTAAATTTTGTGTGATTTATTTATTTATTAGAAATGACTTTTTAATTCAAATTTATAAAGGTATAAAATTTTCATTTTTTTAAAGTATTTATTACAAAAATTTGTACAATACTAATTATTTTTTAAAAAAACATAAAAATAGAGTTTTTTTTTTAATAAATAAGTTTATTAATTAAACAAATTAAATGCTCTAATGGGATCTAAAAAACATTAAAATCTGTAAATAAAAAATAATCAACAGCACATGAAAAAAATAAATATAAGAATATTTTACAAATTAATCCAATTACATTTATAGAAAAATGAAGTAAAAATTTCCTTTCCTTTTTTTTCAATTTAAAGTTAAAAAAAAAAAAGAATTATTAGAAAAAAAAAAAAGGAAAATGGAAAAACAAGTATAGAGAAAGAATGAGGGATTGTAGATTGACATTATTGACACTGGCTGGCTGTCTCTGTATTGTGTTTCCTCCTTTATCCTGTTAGGGTTAAATTTGTCTTTTGACCACCTGCCCACGTTAATAAAGAAAAACGGTTCGTTTTGGTTTGATTTTGATTCGGGTTACTCATTTAGGTCCACGGGTTCAACCCGACCCGAAAAGAATTCATGTTCTTCGCGTTTTCAAACGAAGCTCACATTGTCCGCCGATGGGCTCCGAGCAACACGGCTACCGCCGGATTTCTTTGGTGTTTTTGGTGATCCGCCGCAGACGATGGAGCATTCGCAGCCGCAAATGTTGCTAAAACAGGAGAACAACCCACCGCCGTCGCTGTGACTACGGTTATGTCGGGGTTCACTCGTCGGAAAGCTCGGCGACTCACCACGATCAAACACCGGCGGGAGCTCCGTCCGCCATCTCTCCAGCTTCGACTGTAAACCCTCAACGCTTTCATTCACGCTCGCCCCATCAACCGTCGAGCTCGCATTATCATCAATTTTCTGCATCGCCATTTTCGCCGCCACCTCCGACGGCGAAGGACCAAGCTCCGATTCCGTAAAAAACGCGCCGGCCAAATTCGATTTCCTCGGCGTGGTATAAGTAAATTCGTTATTCTTCGTAAAGGACGATCTCCCTTGCAATGGCGTCGCTCTTCGCAGCGTTTCGTGCATCGGAGTTCCTTTAGCAGTACCGCCGCCACCGGTCAGCCTCCGAGGAGTCCTCAACGGCGTAGCGTACGGCATTTTATCATACCTCGGATTGGGCGTTTCTAAACCAGGATGAATCCGCGGCGAATCGATGAATTCCAGAATCGAAATGGGTTTTTCATAGCCGGAATTGGGTTTGGTTTCCTTTTTGCTCGACGGCGGCGGCTCAATTTTGTAGACATCATTATTCGCTACATTGAACGGATTCGGTTTCTCTGTTTTCTTCTTATTGTAAGCCTCTTCAATCCCCGACCCACTAAGCATCGAACTCGCCTTCTTCGATTTCTCTTTTCGTTTAATTCCGACCGATCCACTGATCATCGAACTCGCTTTCGATCGCCCCTTTTTCTTCGTCTTAGAAATTTCCGATCCATCCACCATAGAACTCGCCTTCGATTTCGTTGTTTTACCCATAATCTCCGACCCACGAAGCTCCGATCCCATCATGGAGCTCGTATCGCTCTTCGACCTTCTCATCTTCGGCAGCGTCGTCGCCGTCGGAGTCCCATGGCTGCGACTATTATGAAAACCGTCCTCCTCCCCCATTAGATCCCGGTACCCAATCGCCGAGGTACTCAATTGCGAATACAACGGCATGCTCCTCATCGAGCTATGAAGCAGAGCAACCCCAATATTCAAAATCCCCTGTGGCCGACCAGAGGGTCGCCGTGCTTGAAGTGCCACAAATCGCATTCCGACTTGCGGCTGCTGACTGAATTGATGGAGACGCGGCTGAGTGGGGATGAGATTCCCGACAAGAATCCGAACAGTTCCGACATGAATGTCTTTAAACCAATGTAAAGCGTAGATCTCGATCATTACCGCGGAGGTGTCGGCGTGCAAGAACTCATCATCGACGCGGAATACAAACTTGTCGTTCCATGTTGGGTTGTTGTGGCCGTGAGTGTCGACTCGGGTGGATAATTTCCGGTCAGGGTGAACCCAGGCGACGGCGTAGGTCCTCATGGAACGGGAGACAGGAGCCAAATCTTGAGCTGAGATGACATTGAGCTCTAGAAGCTGAAAGGGGTTGAGAATGGACATGGTTGAAGACGGGTGGAGAAAGGTTAGATTGAGGACGGAGAGGAGAGGGACCGGCAGGACGGCGCCGGCAATGGGGAGGAGGGAGGAGGAGAAGGCATTTAAGGGAGAATCAAAGGAAGGGCCATTTGATTTTGGGAATTGTTGGGGAAATCTTTTGTGTTTGGAGGAGAATAAAGAAACGGTAGGGGAGGCGAAAGGAATGCGGGATTTGGTTTCTTTGATCGGTCAAAGAAATTTTCTCGGAAAATCTTGAGTTTTTTTCTTTTCCCCTGAAATTTTCTCGGGAAAATTTCCAGAGGTTGTTTTGACGTGGCGGCTTTTGATTGGCCACGGACTTTTTTCTTTTTTTATTTATTTATGGTTGGTCTTAAAATGGTGTTTTTAAATATTAATGGTAATTACAATTTTTAGAATTTTTTTTTTAATTATTTTTATTTAGCCAAATGGGCTTAGTTTAATTGGGCTTTATTCTTACTCCCTACTGGGCTGGGCTTTTTTCAGACACCCAAAACCCTAAGCTTTTTTTTAATTTTTTATTTAATTTTTTATTTTCAGTATATGATCTCTGTCAACTGGATCGCGTCGATTCTTCCTTCCACTGTTTCAATTTCTCCTTCTGTATCCTTTCATGGCGTCTCGAGGTAATAAGCGGCCTTCTGTCACTAATGGTGATGATAATTTAGGCGTCTTGGCTAGGGTTTCCCGGTCTGTCTCCGATTCACAAATCGTGCAGCGGGCGAAAAGTACGGCTTCTGATGCCGCATTCGTCTCCCAGAAGCTCCTTCGTAGCACCGGTAAAGCTGCGTGGATTGCAGGGACGACTTTTCTCATCTTGGTGGTGCCGCTCATCATTGAAATGGATCGCGAACAGCAGTTCAATGAGCTCGAGATGCAGCAGGCGAGTTTACTTGGTGCTCCAGCCACCGGTGCTCCGAAATGATTTACTTGATGGCTTCAGATTAAGGGTACTCCATGATGTTGTTGCTATTTAGGGTTTTTTATGGGTTTAGGATGGATTTTGATTGCGTACAATGTCGTTGTATCTTTGTTCCTTTGTTTGTGACTGCGGATTAGATGTGACGTTGTTAGCGATTGAGATTTTGGAGAGTTAGAGTTATGTTGCGAAGTTATATGAATTGAATTCAGAATCAATTCCAAGTTTCTTCTTCTCATAAAGCTCTGGATTGCTTTTGTAAACTTATATTATGATTGTTTCCTTTTTGAGAGAAATTGTTCGATGCCCAGAATTGAAAATTTCTTCTTCTCCGACATTTTTTCAAGCTCTACAAATTGATTGTTTTGCTTCGCTAACCGTCTTCCATGAATTGTCGTTATGAATCGTGTTAGATGCTTCAGATTGAATAGCCATTTTGGTGTTTTATCATGTTCTTATGGCCTTAATTTCAGGTGCCTAGCCTTTGGTAATTAACTGTTAAGTATGACTGCATTTTATCAGGGCTAATATCTTTTCACTATGTAACTTGGAGTTCTTATTTTCCCTCAGATAGGCCATTTGAGTTCTTGCTGTTACAGGTTAACTTAAAATTATCTGAACAGCTTTTGGATTCCTCTCCATACTGGGTACTCTACAACCCATCCTTCCTATTTGTTTGTTTCATTTTTAGTCTCTGTTTGCCACTTAGTCCATGTTTCTTTGCATCATTTCTTCATCACATGGCCCTTTGCATATTTATTCTGGAAGCAAATCCTTGCGGCTTTGAATTGGCATTTAACTCATACGGTGGACTTGTTTACTTTTTTGGAAGTTGTTCTAAAGATCAGCCCTTCGGCAGGGAAAAGTAAAGTTTTGTATGGAGATGCTTCATTCTACCTTTCTTTTGGCATTCATGGCTGATACACAATCGGACAGGATACCGTTTCTGATAAGTTCTTTGATCACCTAACTTATATTGCTCTCTCTTGGTAGCTTCTCTTATTGGCAGTGGAAGTTTTTTTTGTATTTCCCTTTGCATAGTTTGTCTTCCTTTGTAGTTTATAGTCTTTGAATGCCACTTCCATGGCCTAAAATGTTTCTTAGGAGGCTTCTTTCTGTATATGATTTTGTTGTTTTATCTGGAAAGTCTTTGAATGCCTTATGAAATTATAGGAGGCTTCTTTCTGTATATGATTTTGTTGTTTTATCTGGAAAGTCTTTGAATGCCTTATGAAATTATGGCATTATCTGGATGTCAGAACATGGGACCATATTTCTTTGTTCAACTCTGATAATCCATAAATGTTCACTGACTGAACAGAAGACAGGAAGACCAGTTTGTTCTTGGTAGAGTTCTGTTTGTTCCCCTTTCTTTATTAACTTATGCAATTTCTAGTCTACTAGTTTGCATCCCTCTATGTCTCTGTTTTATAGTTTGTGCAGAAATGGAGCAATTTGGTCACTATCGACTGGATTTAGTTTTGTTTAGATATCTGTTTTTTCGTCCAATTGTGTTTCTGTTAAACATAGCCTGATTTCTTTTCTTTAGTTTCAATTTTCAACTTTTGAGAATGTCTTTGAGAATAGCGTTTTTGAGAAGAACACTCGTAGACTATTGATGAACATCAAGTGCATTAAGAACAATATTTGCCTCCTTAGGTCCTCAAGTTGCATCTTTTTAAGGAGTTTCTGGTTTCTTTTTACTTTTCAGAGGATGAGAATAAAGATCTTGATGAGAAGATGTGATTTCTTCTGCTAAATCACTAAAACTCAACTTGTTAAAGCTCATTTCATCGGAAAGAGTTGAATTCGAAACTCTCCTCCGACATATAGGTTGATTTTTTTTACAATAGTCGTAGGTGATTCACATGCCTGATCACCCGGGAAGCTTCTTTTGATATTTAATAGGTCAAATTTCGAAATCAGGCTATTAATTCATCAAAACTTCAACCATTCAAGCCTAACTTATTGAATAAGACATCAGTTATCATTACAAAAGTTGATGGTTGATCTCTCACGGCTACCATTGCTAACCAAACAAAAACCAACGGGAATGAATCGTTTTAAAATTTAAGAGTATGTACAAAACCTAAAGATTTATAGTAAAATAGTTGGACTTTGAAATCTTCGAGAAGAAGGCAGCTTTTTTAAAGCGTATAAAGATCTGAGCTATGAGGAGAAACAAACGAGTTGGAGATATAAGAAAAGAGACAAACACCCACATGGCTATAAAGAAAGCAATAAGATAACAAAAATATTAAAATAAAAATTTTAAAAAAAAAAAAAAGGAAAGAGAGAAAAAAAAAACATTCTTCCCTTCTCCTTCAGTTCTGATATTTCCTTTTTCCTTTTTCTTTTTGTTACCTTCCCTTCCTTCCATGCACTGATATTCCTTCTTCTCTTATCAGCAAGCTTTTCAGACCACAGTACTAAGAACAGTCTTTGTCAACTCAAAAAAAATTCCCATCCTCTTTATAAGACAAAGCAAAAGAAAACTAAAGCAATTTGGATTTTGTCTTTCCATTCTTTACCTCAAAAAAAACTTCGACTCTTCCTCTGTATCAATGTCCTGCAGATGATAGAAGATGAACTCGATCAATCAATGGAAGTTTTTGAACCAAAAATGGCAGAAATTTGCATCAAACTCATGTTCTTGATGCATACCATCATGTTTCTTCTTCAAACCTCTGATGAAAAGCAAGCAAATTACCAGAAATCCCACACCTGCTGCCCCTCCTAATATCACTGCCACTGTCTTCCCTGTGTTTTGCCCCATCCCTGACACCAAATTAAGCCTTTCATATCAATATACTTTCAGAAATCAAGAACACAAGAACACTAGCTCCTTCATTAGCTCTATGAGTTGCAAAAACATGTGTTTTGGTTTGAATTTGATGCATTTCAGATCTAACCCAGGTGCCAAAATCATGGCTGTGTCAGTTGTGTGAGCTAAACTGTTATTCACTGAAAGTTTGAGGGTTTTACCTGATGGAGATGAAGAATATGATGATGAAGAAGAAGATGATGATGAAGATCTCCTTGGAACTCCATTTGGGTAATAACTATAACTGATAAAGCACTTATACAAATAAACTTGCCCTGAAATTGAGCTTCCACATTCAACCTGAGCTCTTTGCACAGCATGTTTCACACACTCACCACAATCAGAATCCCCCAAATCTCCTTCACATTGAGCCAACACATACAGAGATTGATAGTTAGTAGTGTAGAATCCATGGCCACTCACCACGCCATTCTCCAACACAGATAACCCTGTATCCCTCCTCTCTTCAAACCCACTTCCAGCAATGTTGGTAGCCCCACAAGTTTTATACAGCATTTCAAACCCTGATATCTGAGCAAACCCAGGAAACTCATACAGCAAATAGCAGCCTGAGAGATGAACTCTACCTGCAATGGTTTTGCCGCAGAGACTATCGGCTAATTCAGGGAGTTTGCTCACACAGTTGTAGCAATCGGAGTTGCTGAGATCCCCTCGGCATTGGAAGAGGCCGGTGATGGAGGTTTGAGCGGTGCCAGAGGTGGTTTTGAAGAACTTGGAGCCTTTGGCGGATTGTGAAACTAAAGAGCCGAACAAAGCAGCCAGAGCTTGTGAATAAACGCCATTTGGATCTGAGAATCCTTGCTTGGCGCAGCCCTTGTAGATCAATGTGGTGTAGTCAGAACCAGATTCAACCAAACAAGAGAGGGAAATGAGGAAGACGATGATGAAGAAAAAGGATTCAAAACCCATCTGGGGTTTGTTCACTAATACCTCAAATCATGGGGAGATTTCGATTTCATTGAAGAATTCAGTCGGATTTGAGAGATGGGTTTTGGTTTAATCTGAAGAACAATGGAGGGCTCAGTTCAATTCCTCAAACCAAACCGTACCTCTCTGTAAAATGTGCAGATGGGAGAGGAGAGAAGGGAATCTTTTTGCTATTCAGTCCTCGCAAAGGGACAGAGAGAGAGGAAGCGCTGTGAAACGGAAACTTGGGGAGAAGGAAAGAGTGGAGGGAAATTGGGAATGCCATTTTCTTTTTATTGAGATGGTGAAACTGTGTTAAGCCATTAAAATAATGGAGTTTTATGGTCTCCTTGGAGAGGGAGAACTTATTGGATTGTTCAAATGGCCGAAGGAATCTAAAAACATTTGTAGTAGTCCACATCCATCTTCCTTGCTTGCTTCATTGCTTATTTAAATTTATAAATCAATTTATATTTACCCTTTTTCGGGAACATGGGATGGAAGAGATTTCAGCTCGGAGCGGATGTCTTACTATATAAGCTTATGCTTATAGATATTCACTTTATCTGCGTAGCTAAGTTACTAGGTTTAGATGGAGAATGACGAGGGAGTGGAAAACATTTTTTTTCTGTTATAGAAATGGAGTCAAGAGATTGGACTATATTCTCGGCTCCACTCCCCACCCACCAAACTTAATCTATAAATACTATATTATAGGGTTATTAAAAAAATAAATCAGTCAATTTTGAGATTTTAACGGGGATGAGGAGGAGGATGGAGAAGCCTTCCTCGATTCCACCCATTCGAGATGGATTGCAAACTCTATTCAAGTTGTTCAGATCACCCATCTAATTAACTCGAAATTTCACATCAAACACATTTTTAACCCAGATTATAGTAATTTGAAATAAATTTAAAGGTTTTAACAAAAAAAAAAAATTGATTTTGAACAATGAGGGTGTGAAATAAATCTCTTGGTCGAGAATGCTCGAACAGCCAGCTCAGATCCGGCCCAAAGTAGGCCCATCAAAACAGTAAAAAAAAATTAGCTTCGGCCCAAAGTAGGCCCATCAAAACAGTAAAAAAAAATTAGCTTCGTCCGACATTTTATGTACTATGAGACTAAATATCCCTACCCTCCTTAAATATTTTTATATTCTTTTTTAGGAAAAAACAAATTAATATTAAAAAAAAAAAAAAAGTCCACCCTCTCTATTGAAAAAGTCAACCACTCTTTTTAATTTCAAAATTTGCAAGCTTTTACAATTTTAATATCTAAAATTGGGTCTGAAACACATTAATCCCCAAAATAATTACATTTACAGTTAAAGATGAGGTGAAAAATATTAACCATTTCCGTCTAAACTGATCCAATTCATAACTAGGCTTCAATGTATATATTTCATAGTCGAAGATCACCCCACCACCGTTCTCTTACCATAATTTCTTCTTACAGCCGTCTGAGATTCACTGCAACACCCATCTGTGAGTGTCTCTATCCTTCACCGACACCCTTCGCTTCCTTCTTTTCTCTTTGATTTCTTCAATCCTGGGGAACCCAAAGTTTGAAGAACACAGAATCATGAAGGTCCAAGCAACCCCAGCTTGAAAGATTATTCGTTTCCCTTTTTCGTTTTGATCTTCATTGACCCAGATGTATGCTCTCAAGGACAAGCTCTCCGAGAGGTTCTCCAGCCTCTTCTCTAATTTCACTACCTCGGGATCCCCGAAACCGCCGGCGCCTGATCCTCATACTCAGGTTCTTGCGATTGTTTATGATTGTTTTTGGCTTGATCCCTATCTTGAATGCTGTTTAGAGATTGTGTGTCTTGTGATTTTATGGTCTGGGTGGGGATTGGTTTTGTGGGTATTTGGATATTTGGGACCCCGTGAAGGGGATTAATGTAGGGCTAATGTTCGAGTATGGTTGATTATGAGTTTATAAGTAAAGAATACATCTCCATTGATATGAGGCATTTTGGGGAAACCAAAATCAAAACCATGAGAGCTTATGCTCAAATGGACAATATCATATACGGTGGAGATTCGTGGTTCCTATCATGGTATCAGAGTCATGGCCTTAACTTAGCCATGTCAATAAAATCCTCAAATGTCAAACAAAGGAGTTGTGGGACTTGAAGGTATAGTCAAAAGTGACTCTCAAGTGCCGAACAAAGGGTGTACTTTGTTCGAGGGCTCCAGAGAAGGAGTCGGGCCTCGTAAGGGGAGGTTGTTGGAAGGCTTCATAGGCCTCAGGGGAAGGCTCTATGGTGTACTTTGTTCGAGGGAAGGATTGTTGAGGATTGTTGGGAGAGGAGTCCCACATCGGCTAATGAAAGAGTTGATCATGGGTTTATAAGTAAGGAATACATCTCCATTGGTACGAGGCCTTTTGGGGAAACCAAAATCAAAGTCATGAGAGTTTATGCTCAAAGTGGACAATATCATACCATTGTAGAGATTTGTGGTTCCTAACCTTGTTATGTACTAATATGGTTATTGGTTCGAGTACTTATAGGAAACAAGATGTTTGACCGGAGGAATTATGTTTGAGGTATTTAGGACCTCAGGTTTCATTTTATGGTATTTGATTCACATTTCGCATGTATCTTTTAGTACTTACCTCACTTTCCCCACACTCTAATATTAGGCTATAGAACTGCTTGATTGACCCCTACCTCCTTTGTCACTAAGCGGTCCTTTAAGCGGTCCTTTAGGGGCCTTAGTTGGTGATCCGGGCTGTTTTCCTTTCGACGATAAAGCTTATCCCCCATTGTCTCACTGGCTGACCTTGACCTTGACCCCTGTTATTTTGAGATCATAAAGCTTGTATATGAGTAGAGGTTTCAATCTCAATGTTTCATCTCCTTTTCTTTGATCGATTCATTTGTGAATGTCTTTACCTATTGGCTTGTGACATGGTTTTAGTTATGTAGGCCAGGCCAAAGTCGAAAGGAAGAAAATCACTGTCGTCATATTTATCCTTAGTAATCCCGTCCATACGTGGATCTAAATCGACCGATTCTCACCAAGACACCAATGAAGTTCAGTCTCCCTCGGTTCCGTTTTACGATGCAAACAATGATTTCCAGGAGGAAGGCCCAGATACCCGTTTAGAATGTACTATACGATGCAAGGCGGAAGAAATATACAGTAAGCACGATGATGACCCGGCATTTGGAAGGAGCACGAGTAGTTCGAAAGTATTTGAAGAAGCTATGGAGCAGCCAACTCCGAGGAATCCGATATCAGACCTCACAGATACATCCGCTTTCATCTCTGCCGACTTGTATGAATTCCTGGGATGTTGTCTACCCAACATTGTGAAAGGATGCAAATGGATCTTACTGTACAGGTAGTTCGGCTGAAATATTATAACTTCGAGCTATATCAAATGAAGTATTTTGTTTATATTTGATCTGTGATCCGGTTCGTTTCGTTTCAAATGAAGGGCAGTACAACGAAGCATGGTATATCGCTTCAAACTCTTATTCGCAATAGCCACAATCTTTCTGGCCCTTGTTTACTGGTATGTCGCCCCGTGACTGTTTTAGTTTCTCTGATGATAGAACTTTTAAGCGATAAAATGTGGTTATTTAATCTAGATTGTCGGAGATACACGAGGCGCCGTATTTGGTGGTCTTCTAGAATGCCCTTTGAAGCCTACGCCCAAACGAAAATATCAAGTGAGTAGCTTTTTCTTGTCCCTCCATTCCCTTTAAAATGGTTGCATATTCATACGACTTTTGACACCGGGGGGAAGGAAAGGAGATTGGCATTTAGAAGTTCTTTTAGCTTCTAAACCGACCTGTATTTCTTCGCCCCTCATACTGTAACTTCGATCTAATTTTTATGATTGTCTCTATTTGATAGGGAACCAACCAAACGTTTGTTTTCACGACCAAATATGGCGATCCAAGGCTCTTTAGAGCAACTGGTAAATATTCTGTTTTGGCGTGTTCGATGGGGAACTCGATCATATTGTTAAGTATATCAGTCCTATGTGTTGCGCGTGTTTTGTTCAATTTTTGAAATATATTAGTTTGCCTCATTTATGCACGTGTTTCTTTGTTTGTCGGTATGTATGAATACAATGATCGAGGAAATTCATGGTCTCCATTGTTCGTTTCCTCGTGTTTTTCTACCTTTCTTCCACAAAAGCAGCATACATTTCTTCTTGTTTTCCTTTGCCCGAAGGCTTCTTCCTTGCGTTTTCATCTAAACAGAGGCTTTTCTGATAACGAAACCATCGATATGTCGTCGCTTTACCTTTTCCAAGGAGCTCGTCTTCACTTGGGATATATTGATAGTCATATTTGTCTCTTTTAAAGTTCCAAACTTCCAAGGAGTTTTCTTTGCTCCTCTCTTTGGTTTTCGGCTTTTACTTTTGTACTTCCATTGTTTTTCAAAATCGAACGACTCTCCATCTCTTCCCGGCCAATCTCCGAGGCCACGATTCTATTCCGCTGTTATTTGACAAAGTTGTGTTTGTTCCACTGATGCAGGAGCTAACCCCTACTATTATATTTGCTTGAATGATTTACTAGCAATCGGAGGCGGTGGTAGCTTTGCCTTACGTTTGGACGATGACTTGTGAGTCGCTCTGTTTTTTTTCCATCGAACTTTTGCCTACCACTCTTGTTATACAGCAAACTTTACTAAGTTGTCTACTTTCATGTAACAAGATTAAATGGAAGTAGTGGACCATGTGACACATTTGGTAGCTTATGCTTGGCGCACGACCCAGAGTTCGAGCTGAAAAATGTCGAGGTAAGTTAACTTCTCAAACTTGCATAGCTTGAATATCTACCCGTTGAGCAAATGAAAGCCACTGGCATGCACGTGCCATGCGATATCCCACATTGGTTGGGGAGGAGAATGAAACACCCTCTATAAGGGTGTGGAAACCTTTTTTTAGCAGACGCGTTTTAAAGCCTTGAGGGGAAGCCCGAAAGGGAAAGCCCAAAGAGGACAATATCTGCTAGCGGTGGGCTTGTCCGTTACAAATGGTATCAGAGCCAAACACCGGACTATGTGCCAGCGAGGAGGTTGTTCTCTGAAGGGGGGCAGACACGAGGCAGTGTGTCAATAAGGACGCTGGGCCCCGAAGGGGGTTGGATTGTGATATCCCACATTGGTTGGGGAGGAGAACGAAACACCCTTTATAAGAGTGTGGAAACCTATCCCTAGCAAACCCCTTTTAAAGCCTTGAGGGGAAGCCCGAAAGGGAAAGCCCAGAGAGGACAATATCTGCTAGCGATAGGCTTGGGCCGTTACATGCCTTGTCCTACTATACGTTTAGTAATATAAAGTGAAAGTGATGGCTTTTACATAAGCTTTTGTTGTTTTTGCAGTTGTGGGGTTTCGCTCATGCGTCGAGATACTTAACCTGAAGACGTTTTACGGTTCTTTTTATAGTTTGTGCTCGTTTTTAATTACTTGTGATTATATTCTTCATTTTTCCTTTTGTTCTTTCAACAATTTTATTGAATATTGAATTAAAAACTATCTATCTCTTAAAGAAGTCTTTAACTTTCTTCTTTGTGTAATATCATTCATTGCTGCATCAGATCAACAATTATTGTCTCTTGTCGAGTGTTCATCGAAACATAGAACTAATGTTTATTGGGTTTTATTGGGTTTTGATGCCCTCTTCTGATGTAAACTCTAGATCGTTAATGAAAGACGCTACACCGTATGAATTCTAATGTTTCATGGGGTTCTCCATCATCCAAGCCACTACAAATCGAATGAAACCCGGCGAAAAAAGAAGCTTGTTGTAATGGAATAGTTCATCGTCAAAAGAAGAACAATGGGTTGTGCAAGGGAAGTGTCCGGGTTCCCTTGACGAGGTAGACGAAGTCCAAGTATGCATTCGATGATCCGGTTCAACTTGCTAGCCTTAGCATCCGTCTTTATTGAGTGAAAGAAGGTTCAAGAAAGAAGCCTAGAAAGGTTAAGCAATTCTATAAGTGGAGAAGCGAAGCGGGCTGATAGTTTACGAGGTTCAAAAGCGAAGCTGCTTTACCGAGTTCACTACTTTACCACTCGCCAATAGCAGATAGACAGGTAAGAGCTCTCTCTGTTCTTCATCGTATCGAACTAATATCTACTGTTTTCTTTTTTTGATACTCTTGTTTGCATACCGATAGAAATCGACCCGCTCCCCCTCAATAATGTGCTTTTCAAAACGGGATTCTGTCATTAGTGTGAAAGCCTTATCAGCTCATTTAGGTCATTGATACGATTTTCGGATGCCTTGAATTACTTTTGCCTAAAGTACCGACGTCGTTATCCGGAAGGACGACGACGGAGGGAGGGGAGCAAAAGAACAAGAATATGTAGAACTTACTAAACCAAATGCTGACATGATAGGGGCATTTAAAAAGTGAGACAGCCTTTGTAGGCGCTGTGTTCGGGTTCTAACCTTCATTATGGAAACGAGCACACGAGCACATGATCGAAGAACTCGGGTACCGATCGTAGAAAGACTTGAGTTTTGAGTAGCAGAAAATGGATCCATTCAAAGCTTGGAATATGTTTCATCTTTAGTAAAGGCTAGAAATGTACGTTAAGATCTATGGATTGGAACAATATCTCTGAACTGCAAAACAGCATAAGGTTCAAACTAGAAAAAATCGGTTCCTCTTTTAGAAGGGAATTTCGTCTCGAAATGTGGAAAATGCTTGAAGATCTACTCGAGAATTTCGAGCTAGTTTGTCGTTATCTTGGTTTTGCTTGACATTGCTAGACGTTATTGAGTTTGCTCTCTTAATTTAAAGTTAATTTGAGAGTTCTGTAAGCATCTAAGTAGGAAAGGAGTTATGAACGAGAGGGTTTATACACGTATTTATCGATAGTTGTGAATAGATTTGGGCATCGTTGGGTTATGTTAGAGGTTGAGATAGCCTCCATATAAGTTTATAGCTATTTAAGCCATAATCGAAGTGTTCTTACGGTTGGAATATGTTCTTGGTCGGGTGAATTGTTATGAAAATGTTTTATGAAAAGAAATGTTTACGATGTTGCATCACATATTGTAAATAATGTTTTATACGTGTGAGACCTCATATGTGTGTGATTCATATAGGTATGAATAATGATGCATTCATTGCCCCTCCATGCATATATTATTTAGTGTAGGGTCGGTGCATATGAAATTGATACCAACGAGGCCTAGTGGTTACGAAATTTGTATGAGTAGGGTGGATTCTGTGTGTGAAAGTGATACAAATCTCGAGCATATGAAAGGAACGGGAGCCCAAGACCATGATTTTAGGTCTCACTAGGAATGAACGACATGATTCATATTGCATGTGTTTGCATTTTTCGATTCCAACGATGAGTCCACCTATTTATATATTTATAAACCTTTTTCTTAGGGACTGATGATGATGGCTACGTGTCATAGTCATACTTGACCAAGGCTTGTTGCTTGTGACCGCATGTTGGATGTCTCAGTCAAGCTTGTACAGCATGTGTTGTCCATGACTACATGATTACTGCTCACCAAAATTCTGTCTAACACCTACGCCAGCTAAAATACTCCAAAATGCATTATAGCGGGATGTGACTAGTTGTCAATTCGTTCTTTTCGAGTTATATTCTATCAAAGTTGTAGTTGTTGCTTATTCGTTCATAACCTATAATATTGTTTTCAACGCATTTTCTTGCTCACGTTTTCTAAAATATTTCTCTCAAACATGACTCGAAACTCGATCATATTTTGTGAGACATGACTGACTTGTTCGTTGGGTTAGCATAAGAGCTGCAGAATCGTTGTCTGTTGCCACAAGTGTAATTATGACACAACACACACAATACGTAGTCGTAATAAAATTTTCATTTATCCAATTTTTGTGAATATAAAATATGATATTGGGATTATTGTTAAAGTTGAATAAATAAAAAAGATTAGGAATAGAATATATCTCAATCAAATCATATCTTATGTCACACATGTTGGTCAAACCAAAGTCAAGGTTCTCTTTCCACTCGCCAAAACAATAATGGTAATTAAATTTCCCAAAAAAAAAAACAAAAATTAAGATGATAAAGTGATTAATTTTGAAATCAAATCACTTATAGACATCCTTTAGACATCATTTGTGAAATCAAATCTTATCTTCTTCCTTTTTTTTTATTAAAAAAACAATAATATATGGCCAAGTGTCTCCTTCTCATTGGTCGAGGAGATTATTTCATTTTTTTAAGGTTTTAAAGTTATTAAAGAATTTAGCAACATCCATTAAAATAATAGTTTCGTATTAAAATTATGATGTTTTCTTATTAAATTCAATAAAAAATGTTAAATTAATAAAAATATTCATAAATTTTATAATTTATCTTAAAAAAAAAACTTTAAATTTTCAAAAATTTTAATAATACCCTAACTTTGAAAAAAAAAAATTGAATGAAACTGATAATACTCTATTTTAAAAATAACGTTAAAACTTTAAAAAAATCTTTAATTTTTTAAAAAAAAGTTAAAAATAACTTTTAATACTATGTTTAAAGTAACATTAACACCCTTCGTTAAAAAAAAAAAATACTGTTAATATATAGATGGAAATCATCTATCGATACCTTATAGATTATTTTCAAACTTTTTAATGCTACTTTTGAAAATGTATATTTTTGAAACATTGTACAAACGTTAAGAGTATTTTTGAACTTTTAAAAAATGTTTAAAACGTTTTTTAAGTTTTTAAAAAAGTATTAATGAAATTTTTGAACCAAACGGGTGTTTTTTAAACACCTTTGATAATTAAAAAGAACAATTCTGAAACCCTTTTAAAAATTTAAGAATATTTTTTAAACATAATATTAACCAGTTAAATCCAAAAATAATAGTAAATATATTTTTTAAACAGAGTTATATTTTATGAGCAAAACGTCTTGTCCAAGAATTAGAGAACAAAAAAGCAACTCGAGCGATGAATTTTCTATCGGCTTCCATTATTTTAATTAATTAAAATACAATAAGACATTTATTTTAAGATTGTTTTGACCTTAGAAAGTTGACTGGTTTAAAATATAAACCAAAAAATTGAATTTAGTTTAAAAATAATTAAAAGTATATTTGTAAGATAAAAGGTGTCCACGTGTCATGGGAGGTCAAAATAACAACGTTAAACTAAGATATAGATTGGCCCACCGCGACCATCGGGTTGACCAGTCGTTGAATGCCAGGCTGACGGCGCACGGACATCCCTACACCTAGAAAAATAACAACTTTCCCTCTCTCTCTCTCTCTCTAACTTTCTCTCTCTAGAAACCAAAAAAATCAACACACAACACACAGACAGGACATTTCTCCTTGTTTTTTACTATAAATCTCTGTCTCTGTTTTATCCTGTTTGGCTTCCCATGGAGATTTGTTTTTTGTGTTCTTTGTATTTCTTCTTCCATTTCACTGAAACTTCTTCTTTGATGCACCAAAATCCACTGTTTTTCTGTTCTTTTGCATTTTAGAGACAACCCCTTTTGGTTCATTCTACTCCAGCTATGTTGCAGGACGTCGGCCGCCGCTCTGTGTCGGAGCAAATCCTCCCCATTGTAATCTTCTTACCCTTTTTTTTATCTCTTTTTGTATGATATTCATGAGTGTTCGAGTCAGCTTTGTCGTTCGTCGTCTCCTTTTTCATGAATGCCCATAAGGTATATGACAAAATTCCCAGCTGCCCTTTTCAGTTCTTTGTGCTTGAGAATAGGTCCCGGGAACATGTTATTAGGAATCACGACTCTCTACAATGGTATAATATTGGCTCTCGTGGTTTTGTTTTTTGTTTTCTCGAAAGGTTCGTACCAATGGAGATATATTCATTACTTGTAAACTCATGATCATCCTCTTAATTAGCCAATGTGGGACTCCCTCCCAACAATCCTTCCCTCGAATAAAGTACACCATAGAGCCTCTCCTGAGACCCTATGTAGCCCTCGAACCGCCTCCCGCCTTCCTTTAATCGATGCTCGACTCCTTTCTTTGGAGTCCTCGAACAAAGAACACCATGGAGCCTCCCCTGAGACCCTATGTAGCCCTCGAGCCTCCTCCCACCTCCCCATAATCGAGGCTTAACTCCTTTCTCTAGAGCCCTCGAACAAAATACATCCTTTGTTCGACCTTTGAGTCACTTTTGACTACACCTTCGAAGCTAGCAACTTAAGTGCATTGCTCTAATACTACGTTAGGAATCATGATTATCCACTTTGAGTATTAGCTCTCGTGGCTTTGTTTTTTGTTTCCTCAACAGACGTCATACCGATGGAGATGTATTCCTTACTTAAAACCCATGATCGCCTTCTTAATTAGCCGACTGGGACTCGCTCCCAACAATCCTCACGTGGCTTAAATGTTCTTGATATATCATTTCCGGGTTTGATTCTTGTTCCTTATGTTTAAGATAAATGAGAGAGAAAATGAAAGTGGGTTTTAAATTCTCTTTGTTTGTCCAAACTTAGAACATTTGCCACTAATCCGACCATATTTAGTATTCCATTAGCTTCTTGCTTTTCCGTCACACGAGCATAAATGCATATCATTTTCAACTTTGCACAACAAACATGCAGCATTAGAGACCATTCCTTCCTTTTGAACACTAACTTTATGTGTTTGTGTGTGCTTTATAATTCTCATCTTCTGGTTCTAATATGAAGAATCGTGCTTCTTGCTCGTTCGAAGCAAACGTCGATTTCTACACGATCGTCGTCCCTAAGATCATATCGGTTGTTATATCAGAACACCCTCTTGTTTTTGTTTTGATCCGTTTCATTTCTGAAGTGGTTTCTATTTGTAGTTTTGGTATGTGTTCATGGTGTTGATGTTGGCTTTTGATGGCGTCTTCTCAGGAAGAAATCTCGAGTCCGATCAATGCACAAATGTTTGATTTCTGTGACCCCGAGCTGTTCTCGGAGACGCTTCAGAACTCCGAGTTCAATTCTGGCTCGAATTGTTGTTACGACAAGAATTCATCATGTGTTACCAATGTGTCTCATTCTCCAGAAACAGATAACAATGGCAATGGCAATGGCAATACCGTTACAACGGCGGCGGCTGCGTCGTTTATACCTGTTAACGACGCATCGGCCGCTACAACTAACATAGCAGCCAACGGTATCTTTGATTCCCAAGAAGAACTTGACAATGACATCTCTGCTTCCATAGACTTCTCTCCATCAGCTTCCTTTTCAATCCCTCAATATCTCAGCAACATCCATCCGGGCCAGTTTGATGTTCCTCAAGTGCAGTCCCAGCTACCATTAGTAGATCCCATGACTGAGGGGCTTATGCAGTGTCCTATGCCTCCGGTTGCAACTCTCCTCGACGACGATCTACCGTCGATCTATGTCGACGATTGCTTGTCTTCCTTGACATCCTACATGCCACTGAACCCTTCTTCCCCGTCGTGCTCGTTTGTCGGAGCAACCATGACAAACTACCTGCCTGCTGCATCGATGAACCCCGCTGCATCGTCGGTCGAAAGCTGTGGAATGTTCTCTCTACTCGGAACGGAATTGCAACCACATGACCTCGATTATCAGGGAGACAACTGTGGAGTCTACAGCCAAGACTATATGCAAGGGACTTTCCATCCACCCGACCTTCAGGTACTTAACTAAATCCTACGAATCATGAATCTCCACAATGGTATGATTTTGTCTACTTTGAGCATAAGCTCTCCTCGTTTGACTTTTGATTTCCCCAAAAGGCCTCGTACCAATAGAGATGTAAACTCATGATCGTTCCCTTAATTAGCCAATGTGAGACTCCCTCCCAACAATCCTCCCCTCGAACAAAGTACACTGTAGAGTCTCCCCTAAGGCCTATGGAGCCATCGAATAACCTCTCCTTAATCGAGACTAGACTCCTTCTCTGGAGTCCTCGAACAAAGTACACCCTTTATTCAACACTGAGTCACTTTTGACTACACTTTCGAGGCTCACAACTTATATGTTCGACATTTGAGAATTCTATTGACATGGCTAAGTTAAGGGCATGGCTCGATACGATGTCAGGAATCATGGATCTCCACAAATAGTAGGATATCGTCCACTTTGAGCATAAGCTCTCGTAGCTTTGCTTTGGGCTTTCCCAAAAGGTCTCATACTTTAAATTAACCAACATGGGACTCCCTCCCAACAATCCTCCCCTAAGGCCTATGAAGCCCTCGAACAGCCTCCCCTCAATCGAGGCTCGACTCATTCTCTAGGGTCCTCGAACAAATTACACCCTTTGTTCAACACTTGAGTCACTTTTGACTACACCTTCGAGACTCACAACTTCTTTGTTCGACATTTGAGGATTCTATTGACATGGTCAAGTTAAAGGCATGGCTCAATACCATGTCAGGAGTCACGACCCTCATTGTCCACTTTGAGTATAAGCTCTCGTGGTTTTACTCTGGGCTTCTCCAAAAGGCCTCATACTTTACATTAATCAACTCCTCCCAACAATCCTCAACAAACGTTACGACGACGATGAGCTAAACAATCCAATACATTTTGTTGCATGTAAGGTGGTAAACAATGAGAAGATACAAGTGGGAGGTGGAGGTGGGGCAATGAAGTGCACAGGCATAGCATCAGAGCTCTCAAGCTTGAAGGACAGTAGTTTCAAAGTGGGAAAGCTGTCAGTGGAAGAGAGGAAGGAGAAGATTCATAGGTACATGAAGAAAAGGAACGAGAGGAACTTCAGCAAGAAAATAAAGGTCCAATCTCAATCATTCTCTCTTATGTCTTTCTGTTTATGATCAAACTCGAGACGTCGCTAACGGCGAGAATCGAAATGATCGACAGTATGCCTGTCGGAAAACGCTAGCAGATAGCCGACCACGGGTTCGGGGACGGTTCGCAAAGAACGACGAATTGGCAGAGACTCAAAGGGCAGGTGGTAGCAACCATGAAAGAGAAGAAGAAGTAAAGCTCCTGAACTATGAGCCAATTGTATTGAACTAAATTGATATGAATCAATGGGTGGTGTGTGTTTGCAGGTAGTGGTGAAGAAAGAAGATAGCTTGGTTGATTCCTCTGTTATCTTTGCTCATATCACTGGTGTCAACTCCTTCAAATGCAACTATACAATCCAGTCTTGGATTTGATTATTAAAAAATTTTAAAAATCATTAAAAAAAAATATTTAAAAAATTTTAAAAAAATATAAAAAAAAGAGGAAAAAACTACAATTTTGCAGGACCCAAATGAATAAATATTTGTGGTATGAAGTAGAAAGAGATAGTGAAGAAGGGCCATAAATAGAAATAAGTTTGAGTGAGGCCCCACTTAGCAATCAAACTTAGAGATCTTTTGTTGATCAATTTGTAGATATCTTATCAACAAATTTCAAAATCCTTCATTTGTAAATGTTAGGGTTTTTTGCCCTTATAATTAATATAATACATTTTCAAATTTAATTTTAAAGTTGCTTCCGAGATATTTTAAGGGTGTACGTACGTTGGGTCCAAGAAATATTTTTGACTAACCTGAGATTTTCGGGTTGGTTGGATTGGTAGCTCGAATAGTTTGAATGGAGTTCACAGCTCAACTTTTCAGAAATATTTTAAGGGTGTGTGTAGGTTGGGTAGAAGAAATATTTTTGACTAACTTGAGATTTTCGGGTTGGTTGTGTTGGTAGCTCGAGCACTCTGAATAGAGTTCACAACCCAACTTTACCCGTCTGTTTATTTTTAGGTTATGTTGGATTGAGTTGTCAGCTTATTTTTTTTAGTTGTTTTAGAAAACTATACTTATCTATGTTATATTAATAATTAAAATTTCATAAAACTTGAATATAAGACATATATAAATCACACTGTATTACTAATGTCGGTTACAGATATTAAATATTCTTAATTTTCATAATAATTTTAAAAGTAGCGTTTAGTTGAGCTACGTGGCTTGAGTATTTTAAGAAATACTTATTCAGTGACCCCACTGTTAGGGGTTGAATGCAAGAACATGTGAATGCAATGATCAGACCTATTATATCAGTCTTTTTTTTTCCTACGGCACTATGTTAATGGGCAGCTTAAATGTGTACCATATACTTTACACATAGCCCATACGTGTGAGTATGGGCTCGCCAAATAGTTCGCACACCGCTGAGTCCCTAATATTTAATTTTCATAATAATTTTAAAAGTAACTCTGAATTGAGCTATATAACTCTATTTTTTTTAATTGGTTAATTGGTCAGGTTGACTTATAAAAAAACATTTTGACTCGTAAATCGACTTCATTTTTTTATTTTTAGAAGATTCAACCCAAATTAGACCGAACAAAAAATCTAATTTAACAAAAACATTATGGTTTGGGTTAGTTGGGTTCGAGTAAAGTAACCTTAAAAAACATACCCATTATGGTTTTAATATTAAGCTTAATTTCAATTATTTTAATTTTAATTTATGTGTTCGTGTAGCTTTTAAAAAATCCTATAATTTTTATTTTATTTTATTATACATACTTATTCTTAATGAAAATTAAATAATTCTAAATTTTAAAATTTCAAATTAAATAATACATAAAATAAAAATCTACATTGCATTAAGCCAATAATTTAAGACTTAAAAAATAATTAATTATATAATTTTATTCAAATTGGGCCCTTGGGAAGGAAGAGATACAGAAACAAACCCTAGATCCCATCGTTATATAAATTGCTGCATAACCCTAATTTCCTCTCAGTTTCTCGTTTCAGCCGGCAAAAATGTCGAAGCGAGGTAAGCAATTTCTTGTGCTCATTCTATTTGTTCTTCGCAGCTTAGCTATCTAGGCTTTAGTTTTTTTATTTTTTGTTCTTCTGTTCTATGTTTTCACCGGAAGATTATGCTCGTTTCATTTGCATCGAGAATATCTGTTTTTGCGGGTTTTTATTGAATCTGTATACGACCTGCAATTTGTTAGTGGAGATTTATTGAACTTTGTGGAAGGGATGTCGATTTTATGTGTGTGAGGTCTGGAATGTGTATGATCGATGTGTTTATTGTTGGTCAGGGCGCGGAGGTTCTGCAGGTAACAAGTTTAGGATGTCACTGGGTCTGCCGGTAGCGGCGACAGTGAACTGTGCCGACAACACTGGAGCTAAGAACCTGTACATCATCTCAGTGAAGGGTATCAAGGGCCGTTTGAACAGGTTGCCATCGGCTTGTGTTGGAGACATGGTTATGGCCACTGTCAAAAAGGGGAAGCCCGATCTCCGGAAGAAGGTCCTTCCTGCTGTCATTGTTAGGCAGCGCAAGCCATGGAGGCGAAAGGATGGAGTTTTCATGTACTTCGAAGGTATATATGGTTGTAATTTTTTGTGTTTCGGAAACCAATATTATACACGAACTTTGATCTGGAATTTTGTTTTCCTGTTGACGTTTGCTATCTATCATACGAGAGAAACAATGTATATTTTTAGGGTTGACGTTTGCCACTTGATCATTCCCGGATGATTGCGTCTAATTGAATTTTATGTCTTTGGGCCTTTGTTATTAACTGGTATCCTTGCTGTTGTGGGGTTGCTTGCATTGTTCAAACATGATAATTCCATGATTAACAGTTCTTCTGAAGCCAGATACAGCCCCTGTTAGTGAATTTAGTTTTGAGTTTCTTAGATGTTTATTTAGTTTTCATTAAGGTTGTACGTTTTACTGGGGTCAAATAGCCAAATAGAGTCATTTAAAAGATAACTTTGAATAACTCTATAAAACCTATTTGGTAAAATAGGCTGTGTGTGCGTGTTGTGTCTTCATGGACTCACTATTAATGCGTCCCTAATATGAAACTAACAGAAAGCAACCTATCGTAATGGTGTCCTCCATTTAGTCCCATCTAGCTTCCAGGCATAAGTCAGGTATCCTCCTTATTGTAATGGTTGATACAGTTACGAGTCTGGTAAAATGACTGTGTCCTTCGTTGCAGATACGTTGAAGCTCCCATACTCATATCAGCTCCATGTGGACAGTACACTGATTTAGTTTATAATACTTTCATCCTTGATCTCATCGTTGGCATTTAGTATAAGATCATCTTCCCTAAACTGCTGATTCATCCGTATAGAAATTTTGTTTAAAGTGTTTCTTGAAGTACCATTTTCTGATTTCAAATATAATATTCTTTGCAGATAATGCTGGAGTGATTGTGAACCCGAAAGGAGAAATGAAAGGTATGGTTCATTCATCAGGAAAAAGAGATGCACATTTTCATTTTTCCTTTAGTTTTTAACCCTTTACAGGTTTTCATGTTGGTTTATTGCTGCTGCTATTACAGGTTCGGCAATTACGGGTCCTATTGGAAAGGAGTGTGCGGATCTATGGCCTAGGATTGCAAGTGCAGCCAATGCTATCGTTTAATTTTGTTTCAAATTTTCAATCTTCTCGATTCTGTGGTCAGTTGTAATCATTTTTGACATCCTAGTGTTTCTTATAGTACTAATTTATTACCTCTTTGGATGGTATCTTTCTAAAACAATGAATTGGATGTTGAGTTGATAAGAAATTTTTAGAATTTGTCGTGAATGTTTCCAACAGTTCATAAATAGCTATCATCTCATGTTATTTTGCCCTTACAAGCTTGTGGCTTGATAGAAAATGTTTAGGATTCGTGTTCAAGATAACTCGAGATTGCAGCTCGGCCACGACTGTCAAGGTTTTCGAATGTTGTTACAGGTTGAGTTTTCTCCAGGCTTCCCCTAACCCTTAAGGATTCGTGTTCAAGATAACTCGAGATTGCAGCTCGGCCACGACTGTCAAGGTTTTCGAATGTTGTTACAGGTTGAGTTTTCTCCAGGCTTCCCCTAACCCTTAAGGTTTTATAACGTTTATGATAGGGAGAGATTTTTACACCCTTCTAAAGAATATTTTGTTTTGGTTCCATCTTACTCTGGGTGACAAAGATTAAATATATATTTTTAATATACAGCGAACTATTTAGGGTTTAGCTCATGAATTTTTAAGTTTGTGCCTCAAATTCTTAAAAATTTTTATTTAATTTTGTGTACTTAAAAAAAATCTAAAATTAAACAAAATTCTGTTTGTATTTGAAAGTTTCAAACTTTAAATATTCAATTTTAACTCTCAAAATAAAAAAAAATGGTTTAATAAGTCATTGACTATTGCAATATTTTTATTTTTCAATTCAACAATTATAAAAGGTAAGATCGAATTATCTGACTTTTAAATGATAATTAGTGTCTTATCCAATATTTATCACAAACCATATATTAAATTGAAATGGGAGGAACTATGTGAGATATAGAAAAGAGAAACTATAAAAATATTATTATTTTCGAATAGTTATTTAGGTATTAAAAATCTTTAAATTTATATCATATAATTAAGGAGGCAGTAAATTTAGAAATTAGTAAGTTAAATTGTTATTTTCCTTATTTAGAAAAAAAAAACTCTAAATTTTCATAATTTTTAATTAATGGAAGCCTTTTTTCTGTTTTTTTTTTTTTTTTTTTTTTTTTTTTTTTCCAA
>NW_019268546.1:84939-125527 GCF_002738365.1 Cucurbita moschata | reverse complement strand
TTTTTTTTTTTTTTTTTTTTTTTTTTTTTTTTTTTTTTTTTTGTTATTTTCCAATAATTTTACGGGCTTCGGGTCGGGGTTTAGAAGAGTTTTGGGCCTAGGGCTTTAGTCAAAAGCTGGATTCAGTATCCGCCCATCGAATTCTAGAAGCTGAGTTGTTCTACAGCAAAACCCAATCGATCATGCTTAAAGCCTAAAGCTTCCTCTGCGATTTTCCTGCCCCCTAGTTCCTCCGAGAAAAAAAGAGGTATTTTTCAACCCAAGATATGGCCGGTGAGGTAGCGGTAGAGGGTGCTGCGGCGGCGACTGAAGTACCCGATTCCAATCAGCAGTCCCACAAATTAGAGAGAAAATGGACCTTTTGGTTTGATAATCAGTCGCGGCCGAAGCAAGGCGCCGCTTGGGGCTCCTCTCTGCGCAAGGTCTATACCTTCGACACCGTCGAGGAATTTTGGTGGTACGTTCTTGGATCCTTCTCTGCGTTGATGTTTAGATTTGGCCTTTTTTCCCTTCTGTAGATATTCTCTTTTGCTAGATTAGGGCATAGCTCTTTTGGATTTTAACTAACCAGTCGTGTATTGAAGAGAATTATTTGTCATGTATGCGTATTTGATTGGATTCTCTACGCTGTGGGGGTTGTGTTTCATTTTTCTTTGAAGTCGAACCACGATTTTGTACGAGGTGATTGGACATGAGCCAATAGACCAGATTTGTTATTTTTACGATTTGTGATTTCGACTATTCTGCAGTTTGTACGATCAGATACCAAAGCCGAGCAAGTTGCCGGCCAATGCAGATTTTCACTTGTTCAAATCTGGAGTTGAGCCGAAATGGGAAGATCCTGAGTGCGCTAATGGAGGAAAATGGACTGTCACGAGCAGTAGAAAGGCTAATCTTGATAGCATGTGGCTGGAAACGGTATAGAAACCGTCGAATAGTTTTATGCTGAAGTTGTTTATTGTATGCCTCATGAGTTTGTGGTAATTGCTTGCTTTAATATGATCGAAATCTGCGTTGTTTTCTTCCACTGCTAGTTGATGGCTTTAATTGGGGAACAATTCGAGGAATCTGATGAGATTTGTGGCGTAGTTGCCAGTGTGCGCCAGAGGCAGGACAAACTTGCATTATGGACAAAGAATGCAACAAATGAGGCTGCTCAGGTTTGCTTCATTTTATTGATTTTGTATCTAATAGTCTTCTACGAGATTATTGGTAACAAGCCTGTCTTCTCTGAGGCTTTGGGTTGGTTCGGTTCTTCCTTCTGTTTATGATCCTTTTTGAGATCTTATTCGACGTTCTTGAAGTTTTTGAGAGAGATCATATTTTCTGCTTATATGAAAATTATCTTCGCTTATTCAGTAAACGTATAGTTGTTGTTGTGAATGTGCAGATTACTAATTGTGTGTAGCTCCTCTTGTTTGCTTTATTTTGGCCTCTTTTGGGCTGATCTTTCTTGCAGTGCTTTCCTTTGTTTGCTCTATGAATTTTGGCTTCTATGAATCATGTCTTGCTCTATTTCATTCATACATTCATGTTAAGTATTCCAGTACTAAATGTTACTGCACCATTTCACATTTGTTCTTAGAATTTGTCTATTTTATTAGATTGCTAGCCATTGCATTTATAACATATTACCTTTATCTTAAATCAAATGCAATTTATTAGGCAACGTTTAGAACCCAAGTTTAACCTCAATCAGCAAGGGACTGGGGAGGGCCTAGGGTGATTCGGCTTTGACTGACTTAATTGATTTTGGATGTTTCGAAGAATCTTACCTGCTGCATTCCTTCTCTTTGTTATTATGCAAGTTGAATTTTTAAGCCAAGATGCCTTTAGTGAATAGGAGCCAACTAGCTTTGCACTCTTTCTTCAGTATGTTTCAAGTTGTAACTTGTTTCAAGATCTCTGGTTAGACAGTTTGCAAATATTGAGAGTAAAGTAGATGTTGAAAATATATTTTGTATCATTATTACTTTTGACATGGTGAATTCAGTCCCCTGACATTCCGCCCATTAAAGCTTCTAAGCAAAGTTCTAAAGACTATGGCTTACTCTTGCTTTTCATCATTTGGTGCAGATGAGCCTTGGTAGGAAATGGAAGGAGATCATCGACGTCACCGACAAGATTTCCTTCAGCTTTCATGTAAGCATCAGTTTTGTGGTCATCAACATTTTCTCCCGTTCCCTTCATTTTGTCTATTAAATCTCTCTGTTTTTGGTTGGCTGTAGGAGGACTTGAGGAGGGAAAAGTCGGCAAAATCTCGATACAGTGTCTGATCATCAACTAGATCCTGTTGCCGTGCTAAATTTTGAGGAAAATACTAAAAATGTTATTTCGACATACTTGTCATTGTTGTTATATTTCCTTCTTTTGTTGGCTTTGTTTTCGGATCCAAGACAATCGATTCAGATCTTCCATGCTTTGAATGCCCAGAATTTTACTTCCATTTATTTGTTGGAACATACCCATCTAGAAGTGAATCAATATACTGAAATTATTGTATTGTATGATTCCATAATCACATCTCATAGAGCAGATTTATGGGGAGGAGGGCTGTCTCATTTGGTTGAATATTTTGATTTGTTCTTTACTGCTTTGCCAGAATTACAGAAGAATGAAGCACTTCCTGTGTCTAAAGAGTGAGTTTTAAGAAAGTAACATTACAGCTGATGAACTGAAGCAAATGGAAAGCAGGAGAGCATACGAAGAAGAAGAAGAAGAAGAAGAAGAAGAGCAGAGATGATATCTCTCAGGCAAGGAATCCAAGTCTTTCTCCATTCTTCTTTGCTAGCCTGATTAATCCTTGTCTTTGTTTTCCATCTGCTCCAATTGACTTGCAAAACTCTGTGATTACCTGAGAAACAACAAAATTCAGGAAAACTAGATGTGTTTTGAATCTGAATCTAATTGTCTATGCTTCTGTTTGATGATTATTTGGTTCCGTTTGATGATACATTACTATCGAAGTAGGACGGTTTGAAAAACTAGATGTGTCGAATCTGATGATTATTTGGTTCTTGGTTATTGAAAATTTTGGACCTTTTTTTCCCCTTGATTTAAAGTTTGAAATGATCTAAGTGAGAGATTAAGGGGGAAAAAGATGCATTACCTGAGAATGCAAGGCAATTGCTTTGCCTCTAAGCTGATTGAAGCGCTTCTTGCCGATGAGATTCCGAGTAACTACAACCAATGGCGCAAAAACCCCTTTACCCTCATTGACGTTCTTCATCATCGGCCGGAACCTCACCGCCTTCCCCATGCCCACTTGCACTGCAGCCGGCTTCACCGCCAGCAGCGCGTAGTCCTCTCCGGCCACGGAAGAACCCCATCCTCCAAGGAAAGAAGAAGAACAGGACAATCCAGTTGCAGAAATGGAAGTGGACGCCATGGAAACAGCTTCTTCCTCCTCTTTCTCTGGTACAACTCCAACTCCTTGCCCCTCTGCGTTCTCCGTTTGATGCTTGGATGTAAAATGTGGGCGAGGAAATTGGGGAGTGAGAGAGGGGATTGTGAGCCACACACCGCGTTAGGGTTTTGGCGTTTAGTTTGAAAAGCAGAGATGTGAATGTGAATTGTACATGCGAGCTTCAATGGTCCATAACTTGGGAAGAATATGAGGTGGTTGAACTGTATTGGTGTGGTGTTTGCTTCCGCAACGGGGCCCTGTCTGCTGCTAATCTTATCAGCGTGGCTCCATATCCGCCGCGAAGAAGACGAAGAAAACACCTATTTTACCTTAGAATTAAATTTACTTCCATTTTCAATTTCATTTTTTTTATTAATGTTATTTATTTATTTATTATTATTATTATTATTATTTAAATATATATAATTTATATTTATATTAATTTTACACGTTTATAAACTTTTTAATGAGCTAGTTTGAATAGACTTTAAAAATAAATTATGTTAAGTTCGATCTATCAATATTAAAATGATAATTAGTATCTATATTATAGTCTAATTTTTACTAAATTTTGCTAATTTGCTTAATAATTAAAAAAAAAACTCTCTTTTTTTTTTTTTCTAAAATTCTATAAATTTTATATTGTATGCATATTTTATAATTCATTGGATAAAAGAAAATTGGACAAAATTTTAAAAATAAAATTGCAATATTTTTAAAATTTGATGTCAACCTTTATTTAAATTCGAGGTGCAATTTAATAAAACAAAAAGTTTAGAATTTAAATTTTAGTTAAATTTATAATTGAGGTTGTATTAATGCATCGTCTTAGCATTATTTAATACCCAACCTATTTATTATTATTATTATTATTATGTTGAAAAAAAAAATAGACAACTTATTTTAGGCTTTACATTCATTTCCATAATTAAGTTTTTGTAGCTTCTAAGTTCCTTTACCGCACAAATTATGCTTAAATTATAAGGAATGGAGCTTTAAAAAAATCCAATTATTAAGAAAAAAACAAAATAATTAAAGAAAAATCACTTCATCTATGAAATTGAATCGCTCTTCCAACCATTTCATTCATCAAGCTTGTTTTTGTTGAGCGGATTGAAGCTTCAGGGTCAACGATCGGCCAGCTCGGTCTTCCCAAGGGAAGAATTCGAGAGCAAACGATGAACCCATCAACAAAATGAATCGAATTCTTCAACAAAATCAATAGCCCTTTCAATGGCGTCATTAGCAGCGCATCTCTCCGCCGCCCTCTTCCTCGTTCCCATAGGCGTTCGTCGGCTTCTCTGTTCTTCCTCTGTTTACATCGACAACCCATCGCTTTACCGATCAAGAACATGGTACTTATCCGAAACCAAATGGAAAAATTTCGATATATATTCTCTGATCCTCCTCCTCCCCATTGCCGCCTTCTCTGAAATCTTCCTTTTCCTTGCATTTTCCGGGAACCCCACTTACAAATTTGCATTTTCCCATCAATCAATGGCCATTTTCTTCTTCTGGGCACTCACGATTCTCATTATTTTGCGGGAAAATTTCGACCCTCTTCTTGTAAGTGAGAGTTTCATCTTCGTTTTCGCTGGAATCGCTTTTCTTATTGAGTATTCAGTGATTGGCAATGGTATTACTGGTCTTGGTGGCGCTTTTTATCACTTATCTAGCGGATTAGCCCTTCTTTGTGCTTGTTGTTGCCTGTATTTATCTATGAAACCCTCTGCATTTTTCGCTGAATTTCTACTTTCTTCTGGCTTAACGTTTAAGGGTACATGGATGTTCCAAATTGGGTTGTCTTTGTATACCGATGCGTTTGCTTTGAAGGGTTGTCGTGCAATGTTGGTATTGCCTGCTACACAAGATGCCTTTGTTCAATGTGATCTTGAGGAGGATCAGATGAGGGGTATTGCTTTGATGAACTTAATATTCATTGGCCATGCTTTTTTGGTTTTGATATTGGGTTTAGGCTTGATTGGTTTGTTGTCTAGCAACAAGCCTTTTAGGTGCCGCGAGGGGAGCGGCCCTTTGTTGGCTGAGTTTGGACAAGAAACCATGTTGAGTTCATCGTCTCCTGAGATTGAAATGGAGTGAAATTGTATGGCTTCTCCTTCATTACTGTATCTTTACACCAAAATTGTATGGCGTATAGTAAATGTTCTTAAGTTCTTGTTCTTATATCTTCTTTTTGATGTTTTGATCATTAGAGAAATGAAGTAGATTAGTTTGCCTGCTGTTTAGTGTCAAGAAAGTCTTCATCAAAGACACTTTAGTTTAAAACGTGTAGGCCTACCGAGCGGGTACTTTCAAATCTGAAAGCACGAATCCTCGGTGAAGAATATAATCCCTCTCTTATTACTTTTTTGTATCCCCCTGTTCCAATCTCCTTCTCGAGTCTTGGGAAATTGAAGCGACCCCACCTTCTCTATTGAGATTGAGAAGTAGTGATATGGTTTGAGTTCGCTTATCTCCACTTCAACTGCAGCAACTTCAAAGAGCCTCGTTGACAAACAAAATCTCAGAATCTCCACGGTTCCAGCTACGTGAGGTAACTCTATGTTTCAGTTGAGGAAATCGTAAATTTTTTTGTAGATTGTGAGAGATTTTCATATTTGAATGATTGGTTGGGCGGACTTTTGGTTACGTTCTTTAGGATTTCAAATGTAAAGGGATAGATGGTCTGGATGAAGTTTTGAGAAAAGGCCAAAGCATCTTGTTGTATTGATAGTTAACAGGTTCTTCCGTAGGAATTATCTTATAGAAAAGAGTGTGGGAGGTCCCACATCGGTTGGGGAGGGGAACGAAGCATTCCTTATGAGGGTGTGAAAACCTCTCCTTAGTAGACGCATTTTAAAAACCATGAGGATGATAGTGATATATAATGGGCCAAAGCGGACACAATCTGCTAGCGGTGGGCTTAGGCTGTTAGAAATGGTATCAGAGCCAGACACCGGGCGGTGTGCTAGCGAGGATGCTGGCTCCTAAAGGGGGTGGATTGTGAAATCCCATATTGGTTGGAGAGAGGAACGAAGCATTCCTTATAAGGGTGTGGAAACCTCTCCCTAGTAGACGTGTTTTGAAAACCATGAGGCTAACGGCAATACGTAACGGGTCAAAGCAGACAATATCTGCTAACGGTGGGCTTGATCAGCTCCTTTAGAAACACATCCGGTTAGTTCTGTTCTCAAAATACATGGATGACCGAGATTTAGATCAGTAAGACAACTCTTGAACATGTTATTTGATCAAACAATTTTGTCTAACAACAGACAGCAAATCTTACATCTTCAGGCATCAACAAACTTACCAAACAAATCATAATAAATCATTCAAAAAAAAAAGAAAAATACAAACAATCTTCTACACATGAATCTAATGACTGGTTATCCTTTATGCAGTTCAGACAACCAATCCGAGAGGCTCGAATGCACCGGGTTTTCTTGCGTTTGAGTATCAGGTAAGCTCGAACTTAGTCTCGAATTCAATGTCGATTCATTTAAACTGCAAAATACTGGAGATTGTGGCTGCTCTGATGTCTTAACCTTGTTGTTCATCTGCTGCTTACTGATTGTCCCTGCTTTTGCTTTGGCTGTTCTCCACTGAGTAAGATTTTCTATTGGTTTTAGAACAGAATGAACTTGTTGGCTCCTGTCTACACTATTAGTTTCAAACTCATCATGTTCTTCATCAATCTCACTGTCTTCCAAATCACTTTCACCATATCCAAAATCATCTTCTTCGTCGTCGTCGTCGCAAATATCCGCACAATTCTGGTATCTGTGGTTTTGAGGGTAATTTCCGGGATTCGAGGTCGTAAACTCCTTGTCTGTGAGTGAAGTAGAATCAGTTCTAGCTGTTGCTTCTGGGCTATGTTCTTCGGTTTTTCCCTCTTGGTCACTCTCCAGGAAATAGTGATCATCTGGAACAGGTTCGTAGGTCTGGACGTTTAGGTTAAAGCTAACTTTCTTCCTGATTTTGACCCAAGCCTGCTCCTTAGATCTATCCCTGACAACGACCTTAACAATTTAACCATAGCTCAACTAGTACTTATCAAGGTTAAAGATTTGAATCCCACCCTACATTCTATTAAACAAACAAAACAAAGAAAGTCGACAAACACTCATCACCCACCTCGGTTTAGAATTCTGAATCTCGGGTTTGTCAATAACGTCACAAGTTGTTATCTGAGAGGAATCTAAAGGCTCGTAGCTTAGATGTATCTGTCAAACGATTCACACACACAATTCTATAACGAACCATCCAACGAGAACATAATTTAGATAGAAATGAAGGATAAAAGCATAGAGATTGAATCTATTACTTGGTTGCTAACTGTGAATCCATCGACCGGTGATCGGCGTTTCTTCCGACGCTTATGAAACCCGAAACAAGCTAGAAAACACCCCATCGAGTAGCTGCAGAAGCTCAAGAAAGCTGTGTTAGATATGGTTGTTCCATTTGCAGAGGCAGGCAAGAAAGGGAAAGGGGAAACGTTGGAAGTTTGAAAAATGCATTTGGCTCCAAAGTGGTTTGAAAAGTAAGACGAACGTTGGCGCTTGTAATGAATGCAACCCCAACCAAGTGGGCGCCTACACACTCTTTTGTTAAAGATACCATAAACCCCAACCAAGTAGTAAAATCTCATTTTTGTCCTCTCTATTTCTCTTTTTCTTTTCCATTTTCATGGGGCTTTTTGTCATTTAACACCCCCTTAATGAATCTTAAAATTATTGATTTAAATATTTTCTTAATTTTAAATAAATAATTTATAAATTTTATATAGAATGTTATAATTTTATTATATTAAAAGTATAATGTAATATCTGGTTGAAAAGAAAAGGAAAAAATCATGTTATCATTGAGACAGTACATTAAAAATTGGACTTTATGGTCATTCTCTAAATTAGTCGATGTGGGACTTTCATCATCCAACACCTCCCCTCGAACAAAGCGCGCCTCTCCTTAATCGAGGCTCGACTCCTTTTCTTTTAGAGTCCTTTGTTCGATATTTGAGGATTTACCAATCTATTGACACGACTAAGTTTAGAGCATGGCTCTGATACCATTATTGAGGCTCGGATTTCTAACAGGTCAATTCGTATGGTCGGAACTACGTTTTGAGAGAAAAGTTTTAAATCGTTGAAAACAAGTAGAAATTAAGTATGGTGCAAATTACAGGTCAGGATAGAAAGTAAAATTTGTGTAAATGATTTGGGAGCAAAGTTTGGATTAAAACCAATTTTAACATTTTGATTTTGATTTCAAACTATTTGAAATGAGTAACGAAATTTGAAACCCCAAGCCCATAAATAGAGGATAATAGGTTGAGAAATTTTCCATTTTAGGCATTTTTGAGATCGTCGCACCGCTGGATCGTTGAGTTTCCATCTGTTCGAGTGCTGCTGATCGATCTTTGGAGGTCGCCAGTTCAAGTCCAAGAGACTCAATCTTCGGGCTCTACTCGTCGCCACTTCTCGCTGCCGTTTGAGTGTCGTCGCCGGATCTATAAGGTAATTCGCTGCGAGTCGCCGCCGTGATACAACCCTAAATTTGGAGAACAACAAAAGAATTGAGTATTTTATTTAATCTTTTTGTGAATTTTCTTTTTCTTCATTTGTTGGTTTAGTATGACCGAAGTTTGCAAAGCAAGCATAGGGGTGACGTGAAGTGGCGTTCATCCTCGCCCGCCCCGCTCATCTCCAGGCAATCACAGGTTAATATCTCTACTAATTCTTGCAATTCAGGCTCATAGTTCATAATATAACCAAAATAAACACATTATATATTTTAAATTATTTATTAATTATGAGAATCCATCAATAATTGGCCTCCCATAAGATTCCATTCTTGCACCATTGGCCTTCTATCTCGTGCCAATCACGTGAGTAACGATTCAGTTCATTGCTCAAAAAAATCCAGACCGTGAAGATAATCCAATCATTCCACAATCAAGCCAATCCTGACCGTTTAAATCGCATACCTTTCACTCAAACCCTACTACTTACAGCGAAAAGCACCCTTTTTTATTACCTCAGATTCACCAGAGCTCTCTCTCTCTTCCCCTTTTCTGTTCTCTTTCTCTTTTCAAGCCCCAGTCGGCTGCAAACCCTCTTCCGAAATCCGTAACCCATAAACGAAATTCAATTTTTGCAGGAAGAACAGAGCCGTGAATCGATTTTTCCATTTGGGGTTTTTGAGAAACAGAGAGAAAAAGGGGCAATGGATTCGGATCAGGGGAAGCTTTTTATTGGTGGGATTTCATGGGAGACCTCTGAGGATAAGTTAAAGGACCACTTCAACAGCTATGGTGAAGTGATGCATACCGTTGTTATGAGGGATAAGATCACTAGCAAACCTAGAGGGTTTGGATTCGTCGTCTTTGCAGATCCCTCTGTTCTTGATCGAGTTCTCCAGGATAAGCACACTATCGATGGTAAAACGGTGCGTCAGAATCTTGTTTTTGTTTTCGTTATTCGATGTCGAGATTTTGGGTCTTTTTGGTTCGTCATAATAGCATTTGTGTTCCTTTGATTTGGCCTGGATACCTCATTTGAGTTCTAGGGGTTTTCGATTCCATAATGATATTAAATACTTTCCTTTTGGGTATCACATATCTGATGTTATTGGCTTTTTAGGGTTGCTCATATTGATGCATTTGCACCTCTCGTTACTGAGCTTTTTAGGGTTGTTTTTGGTGTAATTTGTTGGTTTGGTGCATTGCTTTTTTACGAGGAGAGGTATTGACAAAAGGGTCGGTTGTGTTCTGCATTTTCGTTTCATCATAGCTTATGTTTTCATATGATTGTGTATATTCTCTTGATAGTTAGTTCTTGGTAGGAATCTGTTGACTTCAACTGTGAAGTGTTGTCACGAGTTTTCTTTTGTTAACATTAGTGAAACCGAAACCGTTACCTGTCGGTAGATCTGTTTCGGTTTCGGGGCTAGTATTTACACTGTTGCTATAACTTTCTCTCATTTGGTATCTTATCTTCTGGAAATATCTTACCTTCCTATCGAGTCGTTTTTTTGAAGAACTTTTTAGCATTTGTAATTTATATTCTTTTCTAGGTTGAGGCTAAGAGGGCCTTATCACGAGAGGAACAGCAGACCCCTGCGAGAGCGGGCAATTTGAACGCTACTAGAAATTCTGGTGGTGGAAATATGAGAACCAAAAAAATTTTTGTTGGGGGATTGCCTCCAACATTGACTGAAGAAGGGTTTAAGGAGTATTTTGAGACTTATGGCGATGTAACTGATGTAGTAGTCATGTACGATCAAAATACTAGGCGTCCACGGGGATTTGGATTTATATCTTTTGATACTGAAGAAGCTGTTGACAGAGTTTTGCACAAGACATTTCATGATTTGAATGGTAAACAAGTAGAAGTTAAGCGTGCCCTTCCCAAAGATGCCAATCCAGGTGCAGGTGGCCGCTCGATGGGTGGCAGTGCAGGCAGTGGTGGTTATCAAACTTATGGGTCATCTGGTGGTGTCAATTCAAATTCGTATGATAGTCGTATGGATTCGAATAGGTACATGCAATCTCAGGGCTCTAGTGGAGGTTTCCCACCTTATGGATCCTCTGGATATAACAATCCCGGGTATGGTTATGGTTCATCAAACAATGGTATGGGATACGGTGGTTATGGAAACTATAGTGGTTCAAATACTGGGTATGGTGCCCCTTCTGCTGTTGCTTATGGTAACCCAAATGTCGCCAATGCTGGTTATGCAAGCGGTCCTCAAGGTGGACCTAGAAGTTCGTGGTCCGCTCAAGCTCCCTCTGGATATGGAGCCATGGGGTATGGGAATGCAGCTCCGTGGGGAGGTGCCCCTGGGGGCAATGCTGGAGCTGGCAGTGGTGGACCTGGATCTGCACCCACAGGTCATTCTCCCGGTGGAGCTGCTGGGTATGGCAATCAGGGTTATGGATATGGTGGGTTTGGGAATCAAGGTTATGGTTACGGTGGAGGTGATGGTTCGTACGGGAGTCAATCTGGTTACGGTACAGGTGGAGGACGTTCTGGTAGTGCCTCAAATAGCAATGTCGGGGGTGGTCCAAGTGGGGGAGAATTACAAGGGAACAGTGGTGGTTACATGAATAGTGGCTATGGCGATGCTAATGGAAACACTGGTTATGGAAATGCTGGTTGGAGATCCGATGGCGGGCAAGTAGGTTATACCGGTGGTTATGGTGGCGCACAAGCTCGACACTCTCAACAACAGTAATTTGATGAAAAGGAAACTGGATGTTAGCATGTTGTGTGTATCTCCCTGTTTGTTTTACGAGATCGATGTTTTCCAGTTGCTTGTTATAAAATTTTTCTTCTTGTTCCTGACTGAAGCGGTGGCCCGATTCGGAACATGATGAGCCTGGTGGGGTTGCTTGAATCCAAGTAGCTTGCAGTATTAATTTTTCTAGTCTAAATAAGTAGCTGTTTTAGAAGTTTACTTGATGCTTCAGTTATTTAGTATTTTGTTGCTGAACGTAGTCTTACATTTGATCTCTTTTATGGATATGTCTATTTAGCTGTCTGTCTGCTATCAATTCTCATATTTGCACTTTGTTTGAGCTGTAATACTTTATATGCAGATGTTTTTTGTTTCCTCTTGTTCTCTAAGATCATCAGGTGTATACGACATGAAGGATTTAGACGATAAATGTTTCGTTCTGTGCTTTACATTTCATGTAGGAATACAAAGATTTAGACGATAGATGATAGTGTTGGAGCCCTCGGTACTGGGTCGATCACTTCATATGGTTAGCCTAATCGTAGTCATAGTTGGCTGTTTAACAATGGCATAACCATTTTCCCCCTCTATTTGCCCTTGTGTTACAGGAGGCATGCTCGGAGTCGTAAAAGTGGAGTCCGTCATGGCTGAACACAGGCTTCGTAGTGAAGGACCGAGTCGGGGATGATGCGTGTGTTCAGCATTTATGGACTTTTACCCCGAGAAAGAATATGTTCTTCTGTGAGGCCTCGTCGACTCGTACTCCCAAGTCTCTGGTATTGTAAGTCTCGTGAGTTTTATAGTTAAATCCATACCTTCAAGATTGAGTAGGTAATGACTTGAGGTTCGTTCTTTGTTGAAGCAGAATCCGAAAAATAAAGTGAAAACGTCGTAGCTCTTTCTCTCGTTTTCTGTTTTGCTGCTTCGAGGTCGACTGAATGTCGTAAAGAACTCGGTTTTAGAACATCTTATTAGGTGAAAATGGTATTCCTTTTGGTGTTCAGTTTGGGTGAAGATTGAATGAAAAGTTTGCATATTTTGAACTTAGACAGCTTTTTCTTTGGAGATTCCGTTGTACTTTTGTCTTTGAACTTGATTTCTTTTTGTGGTACTAATTGCATTAATATTTAGGTATAGTTACCTGAACTCTGTTAGGATCACACACTCTCGATTTAGACGTTCACAAAGAATAGGATAGAGAACTATAGAGAAAATGCAAGGAGAACTTTGACTAGAGGATTTGTATTGATGAAAATTATTGCTATTATTCAACCAATGTTTCAATAATATCTGAAAATATCTTTAAAATTTTAAAAAATTCAATAATATTTTAAATTTAAAAAACTTTTAAATTTTAAGAAATATAATTCTATAATAGTTTGAGACTCGGTAGATATTTCTCTTTGCATATTGTCATTCTTTTCCCTAACAATATGGGATCTCACAATTCACCCGTTTAGGTGTCTGACATCAAGAGGCTTCTCCACGCCTTTATGGAGAGATTTGTCATTCTCTTCCCTAACAATGTGGGATCTCACAATTCACCCCTTTAGGTGTCTGACATCAAGAGGCTTCTTACGCCTTTATGGAGAGATTCAACTGTTGAAAAGCTGGAGAACAGAATATAAAAGGCTTCTCTACATTCCTTGAATGTAAGTTTGTTTAACCTTTAGTATTGTTTAATTCTAAATAAAATCAAAGTTGACTCTAATGCAGCTTTATTGGTTCGGGTTGAACCAATTAGACTTTATTGACTGTTTTAATTGAGAGTATAAAACAGTAGGATTAAGTAAATTGTTTTGTAAAATTGTTTGCTATTGTATGGTTAGTCATGAGTTATTGAGATTGAAAATTGTATGATGTGTAAATAGTTTGTTCTATTTCGACGATTAATCATAAATTTTTTATAACAATATTGATGTGTGAGTAAGTGAAAAATGACGAGTCCTTATTTTGTGAGACTTCATGCATGTTATGTATACATAGGACAAAAATAAAGCATCAGATCGAACTCTTCTTATGAATAGCTATCGACTCCTGAGAAAAGGGTAGAATAATGAGACCTATTATGGGACATACAACGCACGACAAACGCATGATCATTATGCTTCAACGGGATTATTCTATTCCACCTCTTAGAAAGAAAAAAAAAATCATGGATAATTACTCGAGTCTTGTACCAATGAAGATGGTATTCATTACTTATAAACTAATGACCATCCCATTATTTAGCCAACGTAGGACTTCCTCCCAATAATTCTCAACAATCATCCCTTTGAACAAAGCATACCATAAAGCCTCCCATGAGGCTTATGGAGCTCTCGAATCCTCTCTCCTTAATCGGGTCTCGACTCTTTCTCTAGAGCCCTTGAACAAAATACACATTTACTCGACACTTGAGTCACTTTTAACTATACATTTAAAACTCACAATTTCTTTTTCGACACTTGGGGATTCTATTCACACGACTAAGTTAAAGGTATGACTTTGATACCATGTTAAGAACCACGAGCCTCCATAATAATATGATATTTTCCATTTTAATCATAAGAGAAACACAATAAATTAAGGATCTCTTTTTATCCAAATCATCGGAACTTAATGTGGGTTGTTTGATTCGGTGAGCAATTCTATGGAGTTTGAAAGTTCAGCTTTGTATACATAATACTTCGAAACGATGAGGAAGAAGATAAAATTTAAGCAGTTGAGAATAGCGAAGAAGGCGTAGTAGTAGTCGAGATGGGATGCGTTCAAGTTGTTGATGATCCACCCTTTCCCCCCATGGTGGCTGCTGATGTCGGAAACCAATTTGAGAAGTACGCTACTGAGGAAATTTCCGATACCGATTGATGTCGATGAGTAGGATGCTCCAAGACTCTTCATACTCTCAGGGGCCTATTAAAAACATGAATAAATCTCGACTATCAAAAAAATACAAACAAAACTGTTATAAAAGGAGACAGTACCTGATTGTAGAAGAACTCAACCTTTGAGACCTCCATGAAGACATTGGCAATCCCCATGAGAATAAACTGCGGCAACAAGATGAAGATACTCAACGGAACTTGGTCGCCACTCTCTACAACACCATGCTCTCTCGCCACCGCCAACCTCCGCCGCTCAACTAGAGAGCTGACAAACATGATCAAAGCATGGATGACGATCCCAGTTCCCATCCGCTGTAGTAGAGTGATCCCTCTTGGATTCTTGGTGAATTTTCTCATTATCTTGACGAAGATTCGGTCGTAAAGTACGACGCTGACGAGCAGCGAAACGTTGACGAAGGCGATCAAGCTCGCCGGTGGGATGCTAAAGTTGCTGAATTTTTTATCCAGAGTGGTGCCCTGTTTTATGAACAGAGTATTGACTTGAGCTAACATGATGCTTGGGACAAAGGTCGCGAAGAGAATTGGTATCATTCGGATCATTTGCTTTGTTTCTTCCACTTCGGTTATTGTGGAGAGCCGCCATGAATGGGTCGAACCAGTTTGGATTGAAGCTTTGTTGAGGAAGCTGAGGGAGAAGAAGAAAAAGAAACCCGGATGAAAATTTGTTCAAAATAAAGTCACGAGAGCTTATATTCAAAGAGCTTATATTCAAAGTAGACAATATCATATTACTCTGGGGACGTAATAATTTGTGAACATACCTCAGAGTGGGAGTGGGCTCCATCCTAAACTTCTTCTTCTTCGTGTACTCTTCCAAGTCCCACTCATACAGCTCCTTAGCCTCCCTCGGCAGCGGCAGTTTCCGGTTGTTGATGGCGGCGACAATAACCTTAGCCATCCGAGTAAAGGGGCTTCCGGCGGGAACCTTGTGGCGGTAGAAGGGAATTCCGGCGACAAAAATGGCAGTAGCAATGGCAAGGCCAGCAGTTGGAAGGCCGTAACCAAGGGTCCACCCAATGTTGTCTTGAATGTAAACAAGGATTATGTTGGCAAAAAAGGCGCCAAAGAAAATGCTGAACATCCACCAGTTGAAAAATGATACTTTTTGATTCTTCTCCTTTGGGTGGAAGTCGTCGAACTGGCCGGCCCCGATCGTCGAGATGTTTGGCTTGGTTCCGCCTATGCCGATCGCGATGATGTAGAGTGCACCGAAGTAGAGGTCAAGCTGCAGCGTGGAGGGCTTGTCGCAGTGGCCGGTGGTTGGTTGGGCGCATGATGGCGGCTTTTGCATCGAGAGTGAGACGGCCATTGTTAGAAGGGACATGCCCTGTGTTTGTGTTAACCATGTTAGTATTGGAACATGTCTGGAAGGGGAAAACATGAGAGTTAATACTATTTTTAAAATTTTATAGATATTTTTTAAAGATAAATTAATAGTAAGAGTTAATAAAATTTAAAATTTTAAGAGTAAAAAAAAAACAAAGGACGTACCATTAAGTAGACAACAGAAGTGATGATAAAGGTCCAAAAGCGACCGAGATAAGCATCAGCAACATAAGCACCCAAAACAGGAGTCATCCAAGCAACTCCAACCCAGTTTGTGACATGGTTGGATGCATTAACAATGCCTTGGTGTAGACTAGTCGTCAAATATATCACTAAGTTGGAAGATATCCCACAAAACGCCATCCTTTCGAGCACTTCGTACACTATTCACAACACCCATATTTCTTTTTTTTAACGAACACTGTCGTACAATATCATCAAGCTAAAACATAACCAGTAACGTCATTTCTCATGATTTATCACGTAAATTTCTATACACCCACATGAACTATAACACGAAACCGAGGATTAAGAGAAGCATTTCGAGATCGAACGAGAGAAAATTAGAGAAATACCAATAATAAAGGAGCAAGCTTTCCAGGCACCTCTCTTGGAGCGACGAACAGGGTTGCCCTTGAGATCCACAGTCCCATCCTGTGTGTAATCATCAGCAACGCTTTCTTCGACAGCCATGGTTGTCTGTCTTGGAGCACAACAGTTCATACCCCAAATTTTCATTTATAGAAATAAAATTAAAAAAACAAATAATTACATTTTGACCCTTCCCCGTAAATTCAACCCCCACCTATCCACGTCCTATAAATATTGGCAAGTCGGTTTTGACAATCATTAGGTCAACTCCATCAAATTCATCATAGTATGAATAAATCTTAAATAAATAAAAAATATATGTAATATAATAATAATAATAATAATGATTTATACCAATTGGTAATATAAATTTTGAGTTAAACGGTAACTCAACGAAAGAAGTAGACTTTTTGAAAGTTTAAAAATATTATTAAATTTTGTGTTTTTCAGTCCACTGAAACTATATAATAGTTTTAAATGAAACAAGTAGAAGGTGGAAGGTGATCCAAGAAACATTGGGTCGTTTCTAACAAAGTTGAATCGAAAGAAAAGCTTCGAGCTTCCTCAATGGCGAAAGCCTCTGAAGTTCATCGATTTCTGAACTTTTACAAACCAGTAATTTGATGGAGTCTTTTGTATACATAATATTTTAAAACAACGAGAAAGAAGATGAAGTTTAAGCAGTTGAGAATGGTGAAGAAGCCGTAGTAGTAGTAGTAGTCGAGATGAGATTCGTTCAGGTTGTTGAGGATCCACCCTTTTCTCCCATTGCGGCTCGTGATGTTGGAAACTGTTTTGAGAAGTACGCTACAGAGGAAATTCCCGATCTCGATTGATGTCGACGAGTAGGATGCCCCGATGCTCTTCATACTCTCTGGGGCCTGTTAAGAACGTTAAGAATATGATTCAATTTATAACAACTCATCTATAAAAAAAATACGAACAAAATCGTTGTGGAAGGTGATATTAGGAATCATAACTCTCCATAATAGTATTATATTGCCACTTTGAGCCTAAGTTCTTGTGGCTTTGATTTGGGCTTCCCCAAAAGACCTCATACCCTTTGTTCGATCTTTGTGACCTACCTGATCGTAGAAGAACTCAATCTTGGTGACCTCGACGAAGGCATCGGCAATCCCCATGAGAATAAACTGCGGCATCAAGATGAAGATACTCAACGGAACTTGGCCGCCACTCTCTACAACACCGTGCTCTCTCGCTGGCGGCGACTCGCCGCCGCTCAACCAAAGCACTGACAAACATGATCACTGCATGGGCGACGATCCCAGTTCCCACTCGTTGTAGCAGAGGGATCCCTCTTGGGTTCTTGGTGAATTTCCACATCATCTTGACGAAAATTCGGTCGTAAATTATGATGCTGATGAGTAGCGAAATGGTGATGAAGGCGTTCAAACTCGTCGGTGGGATGCTGAACTTGCCAATTTTTCGATCCAGAGTGGTGCCCTGTTTAATGAAAAGAGTGTTGGATTGAGCCAACATGATACTCGGGATAATGGTTGCGATGAGAATTGGGATCATTCGGATCATTTGCTTTGTTTCTTCCACTTCGGTTACTGTGCAGAGCCGCCATGAATCGGTCGAACCATTTTTTATCGAAGCTTTGTTGAGGAAGTTGAGGGAGAACGGGAGAACAAAAGAAGAGATAGTTAAAAATCACGACTTTCCATAATGGTATGATATTGTCCACTTTGCTTCAGACTTCCCAAGATGTATTTCTTACTTATAAATGCATGATCATTTCCTAAATTATTCAATGTGGGACGGGACTACTCCTAACCATCTCTAATCTGAAAATTTCTTTCAAATTTTAAAAATTTCAATAATATTTTAAGTTTAAAAAAGTTTAAAAAACTCTTTGATATTACTGTTAGTAGATATTGTCCACTTTTATCTTTACCTATTGTCGTCACAGAATGTTTCATTCTCTTCCCTAACAATGTGGTCAATTCACCGTTTAGGTGCCTGCCATCAAGAGGCTTCTCCATGCTTTTATGGAGAGATTCAACCGTTGAAAAGCTGGAGAAAGAATATTAAAGACAAATTTTCTCTATATTCCTTCGGTGTAAGTTTGTTTAACCTTTAGTATTGTTTAATTCTAAATAAAATCAAAGTTATTTTAATGCCCGCATGAATGTTTTGGAGTATAAAACAGTTGGATTAAGTGAACTTACTGTCATAACGACTTAGGGTTTGTTTTATAAAATTGTCTGCTGCATGAGCTATTGTATGGTTAGTCACGAGTTATTGAGATTGAAAATTGTATGATGTGTAAATAGTTTATTCTATTTTGACGATTAATCATAATTTTTTTATAACAATAATGATGTATGACTCTGATATCATGTTAGGAACCACGAGCCTCCATAATGATATTATTTTGTCCATTTTGATCATAAGAGAAATACAATAAATTAAGGATCTCTTTTTATCCAAATCACGAGCAAAATCGGAATCTAATGTGGGTTGTTTGATTCAATACATGATTCGGTGAGCAATTTTTTGGAGTCTGAAAGTTCAGCTTTGTATACATAATACTTCGAAACGACGAGAAAAAAGATAAAATTTAAGCAGTTGAGAATAGCGAAGAAGGCGTAGTAGTAGTCGAGATGGGATGTGTTCAAGTTGTTGATGATCCACCCTTTCCCGCCATGGCAGCTGCTGATGTTGGAAACTGATTTGAGAAGTACGCTACTGAGGAAATTTCCGACACCGATTGATGTCGACGAGTAGGATGCCCCGAGACTCTTCATACTCTCAGGGGCCTATTAAGAACATGAATAAATTCAGCTATCAAAAAATACAAACAAAAAACCGTTATAAAAGGAGATGTACCTGATTGTAGAAGAACTCGACCTTTGAGACCTCCATGAAGACATTGGCAATCCCCATGAGAATAAACTGCGGCAGCAAGATGAAGATACTCAACGGAACTTGGTCGCCACTCTCTACAACACCATGCTCTCTTGCCGCCGCCAACCGCCGCCGCTCAACTAGACAGCTGACAAACATGATCAAAGCATGGATGACGATTCCAGTTCCCATCCGCTGTAGTAGAGTGATCCCTCTTGGATTCTTGGTGAATTTTCTCATTATCTTGACAAAGATTCGGTCGTAAAGTACGACGCTGACGAGCAACGAAACGTTGACGAAGGCGATCAAGCTCGCCGGTGGGATGCTAAAGTTGCCGACTTTTCGATACAGAGTGGTGCCCTGTTTTATGAACAGAGTATTGACTTGAGCCAACATGATGCTTGGGACAAAGGTCGCGAAGAGAATTGGTATCATTCGGATCATTTGCTTTGTTTCTTCCACTTCGGTTATTGTGGAGAGCCGCCATGAATGGGTCGAACCAGTTTGGATTGAAGCTTTGTTGAGGAAGCTGAGGGAGAAGAAAAAAAAGAAACCCAGATGAAAATTTGTTCAAAGTAAAGTCACGAGAGCTTATATTCAAAGTAGACAATATCATATTACTCTGGAGAAGTAATAATTTGTGAACATACCTCAGAGTGGGAGTGGGCTCCATCCTAAACTTCTTCTTCTTCGTGGACTCTTCCAAGTCCCACTCATACAGCTCCTTAGCCTCCCTCGGCAGCGGCAGTTTCCGGTTGTTGATGGCGGCGACAATAACCTTAGCCATCCGAGTAAAGGGGCTTCCGGCGGGAACCTTGTGGCGGTAGAAGGGAATTCCGGCGACAAAAATGGCAGTAGCAATGGCAAGGCCAGCAGTTGGAAGGCCGTAACCAAGGGTCCACCCAATGTTGTCTTGAATGTAAACAAGAATTATGTTGGCCAAAAAGCCGCCAAAGAAAATGCCGAACATCCACCAGTTGAAAAATGATATTTTTTGACTCTTCTCCTTCGGGTGGAAGTCGTCGAACTGGCCGGCCCCGATCGTCGAGATGTTTGGCTTGGTTCCGCCTATGCCGATCGCGACGATGTAGAGTGCACCGAAGTAGAGATCAAGCTGCACCGTGGAGGGCTTGTCGCAGTGGCTGGCTGTTGGTTGGGCGCACGATGGCGGCTTTAGCGTCGGGAGTGAGACAACCATTGTTAGAAGGGACATGCCCTGTTTGTTGACCATTGTTTCAAAAATACTCCATTGTCAAAAATTTCATCAATACTAATTTTTTTTTTTTTTTTTTTAAACTTCAAAAACACATTTAAAAATCTTTTTAAACTTCAAAAATATTTTTACGGTTGTAGTATAAAATATATAAAAAAATGTTTGGAGGTAATTAATTATAAATTAAGAATGATTTGGTACAACTTAAATTAATTTAAAAGATCAGGTCTGAGAGATTTCACATTAGTGGTAAGGAGAACCAATAACTTTTTAAAAAGGTGTGGAAACTTCTTTGTAGCAGACGCGTTTGACCCGTTTTAAAAACATTGAGAAAGCCAAAATATACAATATCGGCTAACAGTGGGTTGTTATATTATAAACCATTTTAACTCAAAAATTTTATTTGTTTGAACATAACTCAACTCAAACCATGCATGTTGGTTTAGGTTATATTGATTAGGTTTTTCGTTTAGTTTTTTTTAACCCTCTAATTCGAACACAAAACGGATGCACAAAATTTAAAAGTAAAATTAAAGTTTTAAGAGTTAATACTAAAAAAAAAAAGTGATAAAGGACGTACCAATAAGTAGACAGCAGAAGAAATAAGGAAGGTCCAAAAGTGACCGAGATAGGCATCGGCAACATAAGCACCCAAAACAGGAGTCATCCAGACAACCCCAACCCAGTTTGTGACATGGTTGGATGCATTAACAATACCTTGGTGTAGTCTAGTCGTCAAATATATCTCCAAATTCGAAGATATCCCATAAAACGCCATCCTTTCGAACACTTCATACACTGTTCACAACACACATTTTTTTTTTTTTAACGAACACTATCTTACAAATCAAATTCAAACTGACAGTATAAACCAAAAGTAAGTCAAATTCACAGTGTATAACTGTTACGCTCATTTCTCATGATTTATCGTGTAAATTTCTATGAACCTATGTGAATTGAAACACGAAATCGAGGATCGAGAGAAGTGTTTCAAGATCGAAAGAAAGAAAGGAGAGAAATACCGATAATAAAGGAGCAAGCTTTCCAGGCACCCCTCTTGGAGCGACGAACAGGGTTGCCCTTGAGATCCACAGTCCCATCCTGTGTGTAATCATCAGCAACGCTTTCTTCGACAGCCATGGTTGTCTGTCTTGGAGCACAACAGTTCATACCCCAAATTTTCATTTATAGAAAGAAAATTAAGAAAACATAAAATTACATTTTGACCCTTCCCTGTAAACTCAACCCCCACCTATCCACGTCCTATAAATATTGGCAAGTTGGTTTTGACAACATTAGGTCAACTCCATCAAGTACACCGTATTATGAATAAATCTTAAATAAATAAATATAATATAATATAATAATAATTGTAACTACCCATATCTGCAGTGCAGATATTATCCTCTACGTGCATTCCCTCGAGGCTTTAAAACTCTTCTACTAGTAGAAGATTTCCACACCCTTTAAAACTCTTCTACTAGTAGAAGATTTCCACACCCTTAGAAATGATGGTTTGTTCTCCCACCAACCAATGTCCTTCTCAATGGTTTCCACACCCTTATAAATGGTGAGAATGGTGGTTTGTTCTCCCTCAGCCAATGTGGGACATCACAATCCGCCCCTTATAAATGGTGGTTTGTTCTCCTCCCCCAACCAACAATCCACCCCTTGAGCCCAGTGACACAATCGCGCTTTCGAAGGCAGCGGACTAGTGATTGTGCGGCACTCACTTTCCAGCGACAAGAGAGTTAAGCCAAATTGTTCTTGCGTCGCCTACGGCCAAGCGACGTACGGTCGAGCCTCTAGCCTCGGTTTTAAAAGAAGGTTTTAGAAAACGAGGAGAGAGAGAGATTTTAGAAAGAGAGATTTAGAAAGAGACGTTATATAAGCAAGCAAGAGAAAGATAACAACGGCTTAGCATATATAACCTTGGGTAGGGAGAAGTTGACGACTAGTCATATCCCCTGTAGTACATTCTGGGCCATTTTAGTTCTGCCAGGCCTAGACATATATTTTTGAGGTGTCTCTAGAATTACAAAAGGAAAAACACTAGAATGAAAAGACATGACAAGGGTTTGGCTTGTCATGGGCATGCGGCCATAGGCAACATGCCCTGGACAAGCATGACCGTGACACCCAGCATCCTTGCCGACACTCTTTCCTTCCTTTAATCGATGTGAGACTGTCCCCAAATCCACCATGTTCTTCTCCCCAACCAACAATCCACCCCATGGACCTTCCTTCCTCGCTGTCACTCTTTCCTTCCTTTAATCGATGTGGGACCGCCCCCAAATCCACCCCCAACCAACAATCCACACCCTGGGCCCAGCATCCTCGCTGACACTCTTTCCTTCCTTTAATCGATGTAGGACTGCCCCCAAATCCACCTCCTTTGGGCCCAGTGTCCTTACTGGCACACCGCTTCGTGTCTGTCCCCTTTGGAGAACAGCGAGAAGGCTGACAATCGTTCGGTGTTTGGCTCTGATACCATTTGTAATGACTCAGATCCACCGATGTTAGATATTGTCCTCTTTGGGCTTCCCCTCAAGGTTTTAAAACGCGTCTGCTGCTAGGAAAAGGTTTCCACACCCCTTATAAAGAGTGGTTTGTTCTCTTCCCCAACTAATATGGGACATCACAATAATAATAATAATTTATACTAATAACTCCTCCCAACTAATATGGGACATCACAATAATAATAATAATTTATACTAATAAGTATTATAAATTTTGAGTTAAATGGTAACTTAAAAAAGAAATAGACTTTTTGAAAGTTGAAGGATATTATTAAATTGGGTGTTTCTCATACAAACTATATATTAGTTTTAAATGAAACAAGTAGAAGGTGGAAGGTGATCAAAGAAACGTCGGGTCATTTCTCCAAAGTTGACGAAAGAAAAGCTTCGAGCTTTTTCAATGGCGCAAGCCTCTAAAGTTCATTGATTTCTGAACTTTTACGAACCACTTCAATTTTTTTTTTTTTTTTGAGATGTTAATGTGAGTTGTTTGATTCATTAGAGGGTGTCTTCTCCTCCAATTCTTGTGTGAGTAATTTGATGGAGTCCGAAAGTTCAGCTTTGTATACATAATATTTTGAAACGACGAGAAAGAAGATGAAGTTTAAGCAGTTGAGAATGGTGAAGAGGCCGTAATAGTAGTCGAGATGGGATTCGTTCAGGTTGTTGAGGATCCACCCTTTTCTCCCATTGCGGCTCGTGATGTTGGAAACTGTTTTGAGAAGTACGCTACTGAGGAAATTCCCGATCCCGATTGATGTCGACGAGTAGGATGCCCCGATGCTCTTCATACTCTCTGGGGCCTGTTAAGAACGTTAAGAATATGATTCAATTTATAATTACTCATCTATAAAAAAAATACGAACAAAATCATTGTGGAAGGAGATGTTAGGAATCACGGTTCTCATGGCTTTGCTTTGGGCTTCCCAAAAGACATCATACCAATGGAAAGAGTATTCTTGGTTTATAAACCCATGATCATTCCCTAAATTAGCCGACGTGAGACCTTCATCATCTAACACCTCCCCTCGAACAAAGTGCATCTCCCCTTAATCGAGGCTCGACTCCTTTGGAGTCTTAGTCATTTTTTAATGCCTTCGATGAGGTTTGACTCCTTTTTCTTTTCGAGTCTTTTGTTCGATGTTTGAGGATTTACCAATCTATTGGCACGACTAAGTTTAGGGCATAGCTCTGATACCATGTTAAACGAACACGACTCTCCACAATAGTATGGTATTGTCCACTTTGAGCATAAGCTCTCATGGCTTTGCTCGTCTAACAGCTTTGATTTGGACTTCCCCAAAAGACCTCATACCCTTTGTTCGATCTTTGTGACCTACCTGATCGTAGAAGAACTCAATCTTGGTGACCTCGACGAAGGCATCGGCAATCCCCATGAGAATAAACTGCGGCATCAAGATGAAGATACTCAACGGAACTTGGCCGCCACTCTCTACAACACCGTGCTCTCTCGCTGCCGCTAATCGCCGCCGCTCAACCAAAGCACTGACAAACATGATCACAGCATGGACGACGATCCCAGTTCCCATTCGTTGTAGCAGAGTGATCCCTCTTGGGTTCTTGGTGAATTTCCTCATCATCTTGACGAAGATTCGGTCGTAAATTACGATGCTGATGAGTAGTGAAATGGTGATGAAGGCATTCAAGCTCGCCGGTGGGATGCTGAACTTGCCAATTTTTCGATCCAGAGTGGTGCCCTGTTTAATGAAAAGAGTGTTGGATTGAGCCAACATGATACTCGGGATAATGGTTGCGATGAGAATTGGGATCATTCGGATCATTTGCTTTGTTTCTTCCACTTCGGTTACTGTGCATAGCCGCCATGAATCGGTTGAACCAGTTTGGATCGAAGCTTTGTTGAGGAAGCTGAGGGAGAACAAATGAAGAGACTATTAAAAATCACGACTTTCCATAATGATATGATATTATCCACTTTATTTTAGTCTTCTCAAGATGTATTTTTTACTTATAAATGCATGATCATTCCCTAAATAAGTCAATGTGGGACGAGTACTCTCTACCTCAAGGTGGGAGTGGCCTCCATCCTAAACTTCTTCTTCTTCCTGTACTCTTCCAAGTCCAACTCATACAGCTCCTTAGCCTCCTTGGGCAGCGGCAGTTTCCGCTTCTTGATGGCGGCGATAAAAACCTTAACCATCCGAGTAAAGGGACTTCCGGCGGGAACCTTGTGGCGGTAGAATGGAGTTCCGGCGATAAAAATAGCAATAGAAATGGCAAGGCCAGCAGTTGGAAGGGCATAACCAAGCGTCCACCCAATGTTTTCTTGAATGTAAACAAGGATTATGTTGGCAAAAAAGCCGCCAAAGAAAATTCCGAACATCCACCAGTTGAAAAATGATATCTTTTGGTGCTTCTCCTTCGGGTGAAAGTCGTCGAACTGGTCCGCCCCGATCGTCGAGATGTTTGGCTTCGTGCCTCCCGTGCCGACCGCTAAGATGTAGAGTGCACCAAAGTAGAACCCAAGCTGCAGCGCAGAGGGCTTGTCGCAGTGGCCGACGGTTGGTTGGGGGCACAATGGCGGCTTTAGCGACGGGATTGAGACGGCCATTGTTAGAAAGGACATTCCCTGTATATTAACCATGTTAGTGTGAATTCTTAAAATAATTCAATTTCAAAAGTTTCATTAATACCGGTGATTCGCACAAAATTTAAAAATAAAACTAAATTTTAAAAGTTAATACAAAAAAAAAAAAGAGAGGACGTACCATTAAGTAGACAACCGAAGCAGCCATGAAGGTCCAAAAGCGACCTAGATAGGCGTCAGCAATATAAGCACCCAAAACAGGAGTCATCCAGACAACCCCAACCCAGTTTGTGACATTGTTAGACGCCGTAACAATGCCTTGTTGTAGTCTAACCGTCAAATATATCACTAAGTTCGAAGATATCCCATAAAACGCCATCCTTTCGAACACTTCATAAACTGTTCACAACACCCATATTTCTTTTTTAACCAACACTATCTTACAAATCAAATTCAAACTTACAGTATAAACCAAAAGTAAGTCAAATTCACACTATATAACTATTACGCTCATTTCTCATGATTTATCGTGTAAATTTCTATAAACCCACGTGAACTAAAACACGAAATCGAGGATCGAGAGAAGCGTATCGAGATCGAAAGAAAGAAAGGAGAGGAATACCTATAATAAAGGAGCAAGCTTTCCAGCCACCCCTCTTGGAGCGACGAACAGGGTTGCCCTTGAGATCCACAGTCCCATCCTGTGTGTAGTCATCAGCAACGCCTTCGATAGCCATCACCAAATCTCTTGCGGCACAACAACAAAAGTTGATAAAAAATTCATAGCCCAATTTTGCATTTATAGAAAAAAAAAGATTATAAAAAATTAAAAAGACAGACAGGAAATTACTGTTTTGTCTTGTACTTTCCTTTTGTGGATAATTGTAACTTCCCTCATTAAAGCTTTCTTAAATTACCATTTTGACCCTTACCCATAAATTCATTCCCCACCTAACCACGTCCTATAAATATTTGCCAAAACTCATAAAGATATTGAAATTTATTTATAAACAAACATCCAAACCAAAATGTTGGGGAAAAAAAAAATTAAAAATTCATTTTTTTTAAAGGAATTTGACTTTATTTTAATTTTGGGTGAATTATAAATTTCTTCGTGTCACGGTTTGTTTTTTTAGTTGCACGAGGGAGAATAATTTTCATACCCGATTCAGTAAATTTACAATTTTTGTTTGTTCGATGGTTCCTCTTGTTTGTAGAACGAAATGGAAGTAAAATAACCGCTAACCATTTTGGTTTAAAAAACTAGATTTACTATGCGTGGATAAACTATATAATCATATTATTTGCACGATTGTAAATTAAATGAAGAAACAAGTACAAGTTTAGAGCTTCTTCGATGGCGAAAGTCTCTAAAGTTCATTGAAGATGTTAATATGGGTTGTTTGATTCTTTTGATGGAGCCTTCTCTTTCAGTTCTTCGGAGAGTAATTTTATGGAGTCTGAAACTTCGGCTTTGTATACGTAATACCTTGAAACGAAGAGGAAGAAGATGAAGTTTAAGCAGTTGAGAATGGCGAAGAAGGCGTAGTAGTAGTCGAGATGGGATGCGTTTAGGTTGTTGAGGATCCACCCCTTTCGCCCATTGCGGCTTGTGATGTCGGAAACTGTTGCTAGAAGGAAGCTACTGAGGAAATTACCGGTCCCGATTGCTGTCGTTGAGTATGATGTCCCGAGACTCTTCATACTCTCTGGTGCCTGATGTTAAGAATGTGGATAAATGATTAAATTTATAACGATTGAGTTATGACTAAATGGATTAAACGAGACTTACTTGATCGTAGAAGAATTCAATTTTGGAGACCTCCATGAAGGCATCGGCAACCCCCATGAGAATAAACTGTGGCAGCAAGATGAAGATACTCAACGGAACTTCTCTGCCACTCTCAACAACACCGTGCTCTCTCGCCGCCGCCAATCGCCGCCGCTCAACTAGACAGCTGACAACCATGATCAAGGTATGGAGGACAATCCCAGTTCCCATCCGTTGTAGTAGAGTGATCCCTCTTGGATTCTTGGTGATTTTTCTCATGATCTTGACGAAGAATCGGTCGTAAATTACGACGCTGACGAGCAGTGTAGCGGTGACGAAGGCGCTCAAGCTCGCCGGTGGGATTTTAAAGTTGCCGACTTTTCGATCCAGAGTAGTGCCCTGTTTTATGAACAGAGTATTGACTTGAGCCAACATGATGCTTGGGACAAAGGTTGCGAATAGAATTGGGATCATTCGAATCATTTGCTTTGTTTCTTCCACTTCGGTTACTGTGCAGAGCCGCCATGGATCGGTTGAACCCGTTTGGATCGAAGCTTTGTTGAGTAAGCTAAGGGAGAACAAAAGAAGAGACCGTGAGCTAATAAAGTAATTCTAATAGAACAAGTAACTTAACTTATACCGTAACTTTATGAGAATGGTTAGTGTTTTCTTTTACTTGTTTCGATATATTTCGATCGTGGGTCACATTCCAACATACCTCAAAGTAGGAGTGGCCTCCATCCTAAACTTCTTCTTCTTGGTGTACTCTTCAAAGTTCCACTCATAGAGTTCCTTAGCGTCCCTCGGCAGCGGCAGTTTCCGGTTGTTGATGGCGGCGACAATAACCTTAGCCATCCGAGTAAAGGGGCTTCCGGCGGGAACCTTGTGGCGGTAGAAGGGAATTCCGACGAAAAAAATACCAATAGAAACGGCAAGGCCAATAGTTGGAAGGCCATAACCAAGGGTCCACCCAATGTTGTCTTGAATGTAAACAAGAATTATGTTGGCAAAAAGAGTGCCAAAGAAAATGCTGAACATCCACCAGTTGAAAAATGATAGCTTTTGCTTCTTCTCCTTCGGGTGGAAGTCGTCGAACTGGTCCGCCCCGATCGTCGAGATGTTTGGCTTCGTGCCGCCCGTGCCGACTGCCAAGATGTAGAGTGCACCAAAGTAGACGGCAAGCTGCAGCGTGGAGGCCTTCTGGCAGTGGCCGGAGTTCGGCTGGTCGCACGATGGCGGCCTTAAGGTTGGAAGGGAGACAGCCATTGTAAGAAGGGACATGCCCTGTGTGTTAACAACGTTAGTATTCCAACATGTTGTAAGAGGGAAAACAATAATAAAATTTATAAAAAAAAAAAAAAAACATATTATTTTCTTTTTTACAAAGAAAAAAACAGTGTTTACTTCAATATTATTTTTTAATCCAAATATTTAAAATAAATTAATATAAATACTCCCATTATCTAAAAAAATATGTTTTTTTAGCTTTCATTCAATAATTATACTCTTAAATCTAAAAAGTTGAAAAATAGTTTTATAGCTAGTTTTGGTTTAAAACTAATTTATTTTTAAAATATCCTTAAATTAAAAAAAATTAATTTAAAAATTACTTTTTTTAAAAAAAATTAAGAGTATTAATAACATAAAGTAATAATTATTTCATCCAAAACTAAAGGTTTGTTTTTAAATTAGAATATTAAAGATATTATTTTTTAAACATACAAATTTAAGTATTTTTATTAATTTACCCTAAATATTATATATATATATATATATATATATATATATATATATATATATCTATTAATAACATATATTATTAAAAATTAGTTCTAAAAAAATATAAATATCTTAAACTATTAAAAAGTTAGTTGAAAAGATTGGGAAAAGGTAAAATTTTCAAACAAGTTGGTTAAAATAAAAAAATTAGATTCCAAAAGATTCTTAAAACTCTTAATTTTAAGTCTCTTTAATCCCAAAAGCTAAAGGTTGATTTTTTAGGCCAATTATAAGCTTGAAAAGTGCACAAACAAGATGATGGACCAAATATTATTAAATTATAAATAAATAAATTAATTAAAAAGTTTCTCGAGTGCTTAAAAAATTTAATGACTCGAAAAATCTAATAAATCAAATCTGATTCGTACCGTTTGGAATGACTTACGAATTTATTTGAATTGAGTTGAGTTTAATTAATTGTTCGTGGGAATCTCTAAAATTAGATTAAGTTCAATTAATTTTATATTATGCACGCTTATACAATTCTATATGTATATATTTATTTAATTTTGTAATAAATTAAAATAATCCGAACCAATCTGGTTAAAAATTTTACTATGCAAACAATTGGGTCGAGTCTAAAAAATGTTCAAACTCGATCGAACTCAACCCACAAACACCTCTATTTATTTTCAGTAAAATAATATCGGAAAGAAAAGATTCGAATCTTTAATTTTTAAATTAAATATATATTTTAACTTATATTGATAGCTCATGTTAGTCAAAAGTGAGAGTGATTGAATAAAACATTTTAGTAAAAAATTGAGGAACAAGACAAGATTCATAGTCAACATTTGTGACTAAATTATTGGTTCCTTATTATCGGTGGTGTCCGAATTCCAATAAATAAATAAATAATAGAAAAAGCAATCACGACCGTAGATATTTCACATAATCCAATATTCAATAATTCAACCTCAATTTTTAAATTTTAAAAAGTTTAATAATTAATAAGTTTCCCTAGGCTTGTGATTCTCTTAAGACTATTTTATTTTTATTTGCATTATGGTCCATTTAAAAATTGATATTTCGTACGAACGAATATAACTTGTTCTTATCTTTTTCTTTTAACATGATATTAATGTTCTTAATTGATGGTTTGGAAGCTTGAGATTGTTGTTCTTGATGAATCGAGTCATTCAGTTAGCTCTCGTTTGTTGGTTCTAATATTTTAGAAAGAAAATAACGGGAAAGAGATGACTTACTGATAAGTAGATAATTGAGGCGATGATGAAGGTCCAGAAGCGACCGAGATAGGCATCAGCAACATAAGCACCCAAGATAGGAGTCATCCAAACAGCCCCAACCCAATTCGTGACATTGTTGGATGCTGTAACAGTGCCTTGGCCGAGTCTAGTCGTCAAATATATCAATAAATTCGAAGATATCCCATAAAACGCCATCCTTTCAAATACTTCATATACTGTGTAACAAAACCCATGTTTCTGTTTCTTAAAAATCGAACTTAAAATACTAAAAAAACGAAAAATTTTAGTACTATGAGAATATGTTTACACTACTACCATGTGTCCTATCTAACTCCAAAAAGCATTTCAACTTTAGCCGACTTTTAGACCGAGCTAGGTTTGTCATGTGACGTGCTGAACTAAAGCCTCTAGTGTTTGTCTAGCTACATAATTCATGAAAGAGAAAAAAAGATATTGGTTCGATGTGAAATATGAACCAACCATCATGAGTAGATAAGATACTCCACCAAAAGGAAGTGTAATGACCCAAACCGACTGCTCGTAGTTAATTTTTTTGGTGTTTTTTTCCAAATTTTTAAAACACGTTTGTTAGGGAGAGATTTTAATCGAAACCCGAGTTTAAATTCATGCTATATAACTGTACGACGATCTAAAACATAATGAACAACATCGCACTTCAAGATTGGTAGCGTAAATTTCTATATTGGCACCTAAGTTCTAACACGAAAGGGAGAATCGAGAGAAACGTTTGAGTAAAGGAGAGAAGTACCAACGACGAAGGAGCAAGCTCGCCAGCCACCCCTCTGGGAGCGACGAACAGGGTTGCCCTTGAGATCCACAGTCCCATCCTGTGTGTAGTCATCGGCAAGGCCTTGTTCGACAGCCATGGTTGTCTGTCTTCTAATTGTGAGCCTCTTATGGTGCTGTGCTGTGCTACACACATACTCAATTCATACCCCAAATTTGCATTTATAGACAATCAAACAAGTGGGAACCAAAATGGAGAGAAAAAGAACAGACATTTACTGTTTTGTTTTGTTATTTTCCTTTTTGTATATTAATTAATTTCTCTTATTAAAATCTTTGTTAAATGACCCTTTTGACCTTTCACCTACCCAAGCTCTGCCTTTGCTATAAAACCTAAGAAAGTAAGTTACTATGTGTATGTATATGAAAGGGAGTAAAATGAGAGAAGCTTGAAGATGGGTATTTATTTTTTCTTTTTTCTTTTTTTGGTGAAAACAAATTCATTTAAAAAACCAACCTAGAAAGAGAGTCGTTTTTCTGGAAGAAACCCAATTTGAAAAACACGTGAATTAAAAGACGAGATTGTCTACCAGTGAGGAAGAATCAAAGTTTGTAGAAGACGAAGCGACAAAAGGAAGCAAATATTGAGAAATGAGTGTGGTATGAGTAACACCTTAAACCCATTAGTTATTGTCTGCTTTGGTTCATTACGTATCTCTTAAATTTTAAAACGCATCTATCAAGAGGTTTATAAGGAATCTTTGTTCCTCTCTTCAAACGATGTGGGATCTCACAATCTACTTCCTTGGAGGCTCAATGTAACGACCCACATCCACCACTAGCAGATATTGTCCGTTTTGGCACGTTACATATCGCTATCAGCCTCACAGTTTTAAAACTCGTCTACTAAAAAGAGATTTCCGAGCTCACAATATTTAAGAACTTGATAACTTGATAGTGATCCTTCTCTCCTTTCCTCTACTTAGAAAAAAAAGGTATTTGTTTTGGATAATATCAAAACTTGAAGTGGTTGGTTCTTTTTTGTTTAAATATTGTCCATTCCAAGTGGGTATTCCAAGGAAAGATTCGATTGTTTGGGACTGGACGTTTCTCAAAGCATGAACAAAGATAAAAGTTAGGTTAATTACTTTGATCTTTGAGTCCGAGATACCCATACGCATGAACGAACTTGACCTTCGAGTCCAAGATACTCATATGCATGAACAAACTTGATTTATGAGTCCGAGATATCTATATACATGAATGAACTTGATCTTCGGATCTGAGATACCCATATGCCTTCGAGTAGAGATAACTACATGTACGAACAAATTTTTGTACTACATGAACAAGTTAAAATAAATTTAAAAGCTATTTTCTACGTGCACTTGACTTAGAAGGTCACATGTTTATATCCATGACTTCTGTTAGATGATGAAAGTCACACATCCGCTAATTTAGGGAATGATCATGAGTTTATAATCAAAGAATACTCTCTCCATTGGTACGAGGCATTTTGGAAAGCTCAAAGCAAAGACATGAGAGCTAATACTCAAAGTAGACAATATCATACTATTGTGGAGAGTCGTGTTCGTCTAACATGGTATCAGAGTCATGCTATTAGCCAATAAATTGGTAAATCCTCAAGTATCGAACAAAGGATTATTGATGTCAGTTTCATAACGATATCATTTTTACTTTCTTGTATTTAAAAAATCGTGCTCGTTTGTATACCATTTATACCGTTTCTTCGCTCTTGTTTTTAATTTTTCTGGCCAAACGTTAAACTTCTTATCTAAACTTCAAAACCCGAAACAAATTTAAATTTTATTTTTTGAATTTCTCAAATATTGACTTCGAATTTTGAAAATGACTTATAATTATATGAACGAAATTAACTAAAATTGAAAGTACGAGCACTAAAACATATTCAAAGGTGAGAGGATGGGCAGATATTTGATCTGTAGGACCAAAAATTAAAGTATTGAAAAGTCAGAGGCGCATGCAGCTGTACCGGACGAAGGCGGGGCCAGCGCGGCCATTGGGCTGCCTAAATGGGCTCCACACCACACTACCCTCACTCCATCCCGCCCTTTCATAGCACATAAGACTTTTTTTGTGCCTTTTTTTTGTCAAATTTTTTTAAAAATGTGTTTAATGCATTTTTTAACCAATAATTTATAACTATATATATATATATGTTTATGGAGAAGATTAGAACGGGACGAATCTTTCTAATGATCATAGGACGTTATGTTTTGAGATGTTTTTTTGCTCGAGAACAAGTTTGCAAGCCCCTTAGATCAAAGCCTACATTAAACGCTTTGAAGAAATTCGAAACTGGAGCGTTTGTCATGGTGAATTTCATTGTGGAAAATTTAGGGTTTGACAATGTCCATTACGACGATTGATGCAAGCATCGTGAAGGAAAGCTTAAAAAAAAAGAAGAAAAAAAAAAACTCAACGTGATGCTAAAGATAATGGAAGAAAGAGACTATTAAATTGTATCTTTCGAGAATCAGGTTGAAAGTTAGATGTTGCTGAATCGAGCCAAACCCTTATTATATTCAACTTTAATTGGTTCGTTGTTTGTCCAATAGCTCCAAGAAATAATCATGAATTCTTTAAGAGAGTAATATGAAAAACCTGTTCATAACTTTATTTTGTAATTCAAGCCATATATTAGGAGGATTCACAGCCTAAGAATGTCGAGTGGATATCAGCCACCAAAGTTTCAACAATTTCGATGGGATGGACTATTAATTGAAAGTTTGGAGCTTTTCAACTTCTATAGTACACGGGAAATAGTCGGCACGCTTATAATGAATGTTAGTGCCCGAAAGGAAAATAGGGTCTAGCCTCTCCGACTAGTGCCCTCACACCGTTCGGTAACTGGCTCTGATACCATTTGTAACCGTTCAAACTCACTGCTAGTAGATCAGGTCTAAGCCAACCACGATACAAAAATATATCACAATGAATGAACTACTAAATAGTAGATCAGTTATTCAAAGCTTTAACAAAGGTGGCTAACGAGCAATCGACCCGATGAGTTTAAAAGAACCAACCAACTTTAAAGCAATCTAGAAAGGGAAAAGAAAGGACAAATAAAGAAAAGGGCAAATTGAATGTTTAGAAGTGAAAGGTTGGGAACCGCATAATATGGAGTCGTAATCATTTAGGGTTTCAACCAAAAATTTCTTCAAGTCTCCATCACCTTTGACAACTCCCTACCACCTTTGTTATTGGAACCTTTTTTAGGGAAGCAATTGACACTTATTGGCTCCACTCTTTCAATTTTCTTCTCCCTTCTTTTTTTTTTGGTTAGTCAAAAGGAATCTTCCATCAAATATGGGTTTTTGAAACACGAGCCACTCGGAACATTTCGGACGGTGGTCTGGAGGTCATGATTGGTTAAGAAAACATACTTGAGTCATTTCAGATATTGCCATCTTTGTGCTTTTCCCTTTCGGACTTTCCCTCCAGAGTTTTAAAACGCGTCTACTAGAGAGAGGTTTCTATACCCTTATAAAAAATGTTTCGTTCTCCTCCCGAACCGATGTGAGATCTCACAATTCACCCCCCTTTTGAGTCTAGTGTTCTCATTAACGCTCGTTCCCCTCTCCAATCAATGTGGGATCTCACAATCCTTTCAAGGCCCAACGTTCTAGCTGACACTCATTCTTCTCTCCAACCGATGTGAGATCTCACAATCTACCCACCTTCAGGGCCCAGCGTCCTCGTTGGCACATCGTACGATGTTTGACTTTGATACTATTTAAATTTTAATGCTCTCTTTAGGTAATCTGGAAGCCTGGAAGTCTTATGCACGAACCTAATCAATTTTGCTATGGTAGATTATAAATTTTTTAATTGCATTCTTGTCGAGATTCTCTTGTCATTTACTGGATATCTAGCTATAATAGATTTATCTGTGACAAATTACAGGGGTATTATTGAATTTTTTAGAAAAATTAAATTACAGCTAATAAATGTATTTAAGTTCATACCATGAATGCACAACTAAAAGAATTACAAGAAAATATAATATAAAAAATAAAAAATAATGTGTTAATTAATTTAAAATACTATATTTGCAAGTTATATTTAAAATTACAATAAATCTTTAAAAAAAAAAACCATTTGTCCTAGATAAGTCATTCATGACAAATTCTGACATTGGGTTACTAGGTTTACTGTTATTGGGCCTCAAGCCCACGTTTCCAAAAGTATTTATCGGGCCCAATATTTCTGGTTTGTAAGCCCAACTAAGTCATTCATGGCTCACACTCTCCTAAGCCCAATAAGGCCCAATATTTTTTGTTTTCTAATAATTTTATTTCAGGAAGAGAAAAACAGGGTGTCCAAATATTACATTTTTTTTTCTTAAATATTAATAAATATGGTTCGTTATTTATTTATTTATTTTATTTAGAAAAAACTTGACTTACGAATTTTACACGAGAAATTTTAATTTAGTCGACTATAATTAATATCACATCTCAAAAATACTCATCAATTTTTCAAATTAATATTAAAACGTCTGCAAATAATCTATGAGATGTCAATAAATAGACCATAATTCATTTTAATTTTTTTAGGTCCTAGTATTAAAATTTTGTGGGTATTTTTTTTTCCTTTTTAAGAATTGAAAATTATTAATATATTTTTTTTAATTGAGTACTTTTGAAACATAAAAAGTTCAAGTCTTAAAAGGGTATTTTTGAAACAAATTATTTATATTTTCTATCCAAAAATGAATGTATTTTTAAATTTTTAAATTTTTTAAAAAATATTATTAAAAAATAAGATTTTAGACACATAAACTAAAATTAATTAAAAATTTTGGGGGATAAAAATAATTTATGAATGATTGGTAAAATTAACCTAAATTAAAATTGAAATAATATATAAGCTATAAATTATAATTTAAAATTTGTAATAGTAAAAGAAAATTGTATGGATAATTGATTTAAACGATCCACGCGGCGGGTGAGTTGGGGAGGGAGAGATCGTTCCACGACGGCGAGTGACTGCGCACTGAAATTGCAGACAAAAAAACCCTCAATTTTCTTTCCCACACCAAACCAAACCCTGAATTTAGGTTTTTTCTCCTTCTCCTTCCCGCGTTCTCTTTCGAGATTGCCTCAGAAGCTGCAACTGAGATCTGTCCCTTCGCCATCGCCGCTTTCGCATTTCTACTTTCATTCCCGCCTTCTATCTAAGGTAACACTGCTACATCTTTCTCTCTGATTGTTTTTTTTTTTTCTCCTGGATTCTTGTGTTGCTTGCTGCTGTTCTCACTTAATCCTCCCGAGCTATCGATGGTTTTGGTTTGATTTAGTTAATACTGTTCTTGTTTCGAGCTCGAGAAATTATGGAGAATGGGATTGGATGGGAGATTAGTCGTTTATTTCCTTTCATGTAAGTGGTTTTTACGTGATTCGTTTCTTGTCTGACTAGGCTAATTGGAGGTTTTGGTTTCTGCAGGATAGTTAAGTAGGAAAAAAGATGGCGTAATTCTTCTTTGAGTGGTCGAAGGACGCATGGTTCAATCTATGGGTTGTGTCTTCTAGTTGTCAACTTGAGTAATGAGCGATTACGAAGTGGGAAAAATGAGAGGCTCGTTGTAAACCGTCGTCTTCAAGTAAATTTTGTCTGCATTGTAGCTTGCGGGGTTAAGTTTTGATTTTTGCGAGGTGTGGTTTTTGTATTGGCGTTTTCTTTAGGTTTATTCTTAACATGAGTATTTATTGGGTCGTAGGATTTTTGAATGTGCAAGTACCTAGCACTGAGGCTATCCACCTTGACCGCTTCTTGGTCTCCTGTACCTGGTCAATGTGGACTTTGTTTGAGCATTAATTGTTTCATTATATCCTCTTTTTAAGTGGGGGCCGATGAGCACATATAGCTGCTCAAAACAATACAGTAGAACCAGTGCTAAACAGAGCCTGTACAACTCTAATGACGAAAGTGCAGCTCGGACTAGGCCATTCAGCTTTGAAGATATTATGCTTAGAAGGAAGAATAAAGAGTCAGCTGCTAATGATGGGGGTGACACGGGTAGCCATTCAAGAAGGGAAAGCATAGATAAGCACATTACTGCCAATCTTGAATCGGAAAGGCATTTCCGTCACAGTAGAGGTTCTTCTCTTGATCTGCAAAATCTCCCATTGGAGGAATCAGCCAAGATTAGCTCAAGAAGGAAAAAAGAGGAGACGTTGTTGAAGGACAATATGGTGATCAGGAGTGACAGAAATAACTATGAATCTGGATTGACACTGATAGGTAAGCTGAAGCGTGACACAAATGGAAAGGATAAAAGACAAAAGTATGGCCAGGAAAACCTTGGTTGGGGAAAAAATGATGAGCGATCAAGGATTGACATTGAAAATGAAACTGGAAAGAGGCGTTCAAGAGATGCAGCTGGCAAGGATAGGCGTGAAGATCGTGGTAAGGGGAAATCTGAAAGAGAAAGTAAGAGAAAATATCAACATGGTGATGATGACAGGAACAGAGACAGGCACATTACAAAGAAACATGATCATGGTAAACATCATGACCTAGAAAGTAAAGAAAGAAAGGAAGCTAAAATATCGTTAAGTTCACATCATGAAGATTCTAGATTGAAAAAAAGACGAAAAAGAAGCCTAGATCATCAAAGTAAACATAAAAAATCTGGTTCACTTTCTCCAAGGCCACCCAAGTCCTCCACTAAATTAGCCAGGCAGAAGGAGTTGCCATTAGATTCTCATGTAAAGAAGTCTGGAAGATGGCATTCTGATAGTGATAGAATAGGGGATTTCACCAACAGTTCCAGTAGCCAATACAGGCGGCATTCTGGGTCAACAAGAAGTGGGCTTGGTGGCTATTCACCTAGAAAGAGAAGAACTGAATCTGCTGTCAAGACTCCACCTGTTCGATCACCAGAGAAGAAAAATGAAGGGTTGGATCTTCTTCCAGCAGAAACGGTTGGATTATTTTCTGGTTCAGTTACTTCCAACTTTCAGCCGTCAAATCCTACAGTCTCCTCAGGCATTAGTAATGATCCATCTGGTGGTGCTCTCTTTTCTCTAGCCATGGGGAAATCTTTATCAGGGGTTTCTTCAAATAATCTAGCAACGAAGACAAATGCTTCTATTGATTCAATTCAGCTGACACAGGCAACCCGGCCAATGAGGAGGCTTTATATTGAAAACTTACCACATTCTCCATCTGAGAAAGCAATTATTGATTGCCTGAATGGTTTTCTTACATCTTCAGGTGTTAATCACATTGAAGGAACCCAGCCATGTATTAGTTGTATTGTAAGTGCTTTTATTCCATGTTTCTAACGTGTGTAGCTATTTTGTTATGATGTTGTCTGATGTGAGTTTTGGTGCATAACACCACTTGTGCAGATACACAAAGATAGGGGGCAAGCTCTTGTTGAATTTCTTACGCCTGAGGATGCTTCAGCAGCACTTTCATTTGATGGAAGTGACTTCTCTGGTTCCATTCTAAGGATTCGGCGACCAAAGGATTATGTCGAGCTTGTAGTAAGAATAAACATCCAGAATTTTTTACCATCTCCATTCTCTATGATACTCTCAAGATATTATACAATTTTCATTGATTGCACGAGTGGTCTAGTTGTAAGGCAAACCTAGAATTGTTAAGCTGTGGTTTCCTGGGATATGGGCCCTCCGCATGACTATCTTCTTATTGTTGGAGACCATTTTTCATCTTTCATGACTGCATTTTATTTTTTTATTGAATTTAGTTATGTTTTTGTTTACAATTCGTTTTCTTTTTATCTGAAAGTATGCTGTGCTAGTTATGTTTTTGTTTACAATTTGTCTTCTTTTGATTTGAAAGTATGTTGTGCCTGTAATTCTGGATTTAGATGAAATTGTCTTACATCTTTTTCTCGAACAAGGGAGGTTTGTGGTAGCTTTTTCCTTCCTGTTCTCTAGAAAATTGGCTAGAAAAAAATACGAGAATTTCCTATTTAAGTAAGTTCTCAATCATGGGGATACATATTTTAGTTTAGTAGGTGTAAAATGTGGATGCTAGAATGACTTGTAGTGTTGGAAATGGTCTATGCTATGTTTAGTTATGCGAGTTGGAGATGGTCCCATTGAAACAATGTTTGGATGCAGTGGTGGAAAGGGTAGAGAAGGTTGCATAAGTGGAGGAATGCGGCTTTTGAAGAATTTGTTATGTTTGTGCTAGTTCTTGGGTATAGTAGTTGCACCCATGAAGGATTGTCATGGCATGACAATGGAAGCCATTTTGCATCCTCTTTTCTGGGACAAAAAACTAGTTCTGGGTTGTCCTCTCTTTCTATGTTCTTTAGAATTTTGGTTAGAAGGAAGTCGGATGCCTTATATTTAATCGAGTCTTCCGTTCAAGGGGTGAGTTCACAAGTGTATGAGATTGGTTGAGAAATGTTAGTTGAAGATGGAATTTCATGTCTTTATAAACTTAAGGAGAATCAAGTTGTGGAGTCTGTCAATGGTTAGAAGGCATTTCCCTAAATCTTGAGAAGGAGAATGTACGGATTGTTGACTTTCTAGTGGTATCACTATTGAACTAGGGGATCTCACCAAGCGCATGGATCAATTTTGGATGTTCCTACAAGAAAGGATATGCTTGGGAGGACCTATGAATTGAGGAGGGCTCTAAGTGATTATGAGGGAAGATGTGTGGTACCTAATGATTTTATAAGAAAAACCCTGAACATTTGCATGTAAATCAGTGTGCACGTCCCTATTAGTAAGGTTCAAAGCGGTAGATATTCAGGCTCCGGCTATTGAGAACTTAAAATCAAGACATACAAACTGGAATAAGAACTCTTGCAATTGATACCTTATTAAACCAGAAACATGTAACTCAAGGACTGATCTTGAGGGTGAGAAATTATATTTTGTTTATGTAGAGCCATTTGACAAAAAATGCCCAACTATGGAATGATTAGTTGAAATTCTTATGCGATATTTAGATGCAAACATCCGTATTCTTGTCATTGCATGTCTGTATTTTATGTTTGAGGGATTCAGTAGCAGGTTTGAGGTTATCACTCAACACCCCTTTTGTCCCCTTGTGAAACCTGTTTTTCTTTTTCCTTTTTTTCTCCCACGCAAATTAGTATCTCAGCTTTGTAAATTTTGCTCATGTTTTCTTGGCCGTATATAGAATATGTTTCTTCAACCATGTTATTTCAGTTTCTGAGGTCTATTGTGGTTACTATCATGTAGCAGGTTTTCAGACAGTTGCTATTTTCATGCAGACTGGTGACCTGGAAAAGTCAGTGGCAGTAGTAAATAAAATCAGTGATGTTGTTGAGGACTCACCAAATAAGGTACGTATTTGAATTATTGACACTGTAGTAGAATGATACTATTGCTTGATGAGGGAGTGAAGTCTAGCTTTTAGGGTTTTTTTTGTGTGTGTGTGTGTGTGGGGGGGGGGGGGGGGGGGG
>NW_019268546.1:61648-84337 GCF_002738365.1 Cucurbita moschata | reverse complement strand
GGGGGGGGGGGGGGGGGGGGGCTATCCTTTCACAATGTTAGTCCATAAAATCCTAGTTCTCTTCCCGAAATGATAGTGTAAAATTTGAACAAGAAAACGTCTAAAGATTACTGCATCAACACGGAAAATACCAAATTCGTCATCCTTTGGCACGAACATTCTATATAAAGGGTCTGCAAATAAACAAACGGTTTAAACCCTCACTCTTTCTTATAAACTTCTAAGACTACCTTGGCTTGAGATGAGTCAAATTATTTCTTTGTTGGATGCTGTCTGCTGTGTTGGTAACTCCCGTGAGCTTGCTGAGCACAAAAAGTTGTGGCTTTCTCCTGGAAAAATTTCTTCCAGAGCCACTTTTATGCTGTTAGTTGTTCATTAGTCAAATAGTTAACAGCTTTTGTTAATTAATTTCCATTAGCTTTCTGTTTTCTTCTAATCGTGGACAATTCTACTCCCTAGACTGCACCAGACATACAACCCAGCTAAGGAGGTTCTTACCACGATGATTCTTCCCATTACATTACTGACCCTTTGGATCTTCAAGGAAGATAGAATGATCAGTTATTCAGTTCTCACTAATCAGCTCAGTACTTGTGCACATTTTTCTTTAAACCATTTTCCTAATCCATTTCCTGGTTGTTCCAAATATTAACAATACCAAGACCCCTTTAGCTGAAGATAAAGAAACCTTTTCCCATATTTACTGAGTGGTTAACCCCTTCCTGGTTCCTCTCGTTCTCTCCCAAGGAAGTTTCTGAATAGAATTTCCACTCCTTTTGCGTTTATATATTTCCATTTTAAAAATTTATCTTGGGCTCTTTCCAAATCAGGATCCAAATAGCTGAGGTTTTTAGGTCTTCTCACAGAGGTACAATATAAAATATTTGATATTAAAATGTTCAATAGCACATTCATGAGAGGCAGCAGTGACTGAAATGTCCTCATGGATACAATTCATGGTACTGTAGAAAATTTCTTAAAAAATGTTTTTTCCCCTTATTGTCCGGTCGGTGTAGTTGTTATATTCTTATGGTTAAAAACTTTTAGCAGCATTGCCAAGAGAAATTTATGGGTAAATGTTTTTCTATTTGATTTTCTATAGTCTGGGTGGTACTCCCTGGTTACTTAAGTATCACTTTTCTGATTTGTTGAGGGGGTGGGGGCTGTTTTGATGAATTATGCACCATACATCTTCGTAAGAGCATCGAAGATGCCTACATAGTGATTGATGTGTAAACTTGAATAAGTTTATTGAGTTATTATTGCTCTTAGTGAGCTTATTTTATAGTCATGTCTTCTTAGTCTATGTTTGATCTTGTTGCAGATTATTGTTGCTGGGATCTCTAATAGAATATCATCTGAAATGGTAATTCGAGGAAATATTTTATTTGCCTTGCACTTAATCATACCTTGTGTATGATCTTTACCTCTTGCAACAGTTTTCACTTTGCTGCTGTACATTAGGTGATTATTTCTTTAATGTTATTCTCCAGCTTAAGAATATTGTTGCTGCATTTGGACCTCTGAAGGCCTATCACTTTGAAATCAACAACGATCTTAATGAACCTTGCGCCTTTTTGGAGGTGAATTTTCATGCTTTATGTGCATTATTTTAGCATGCTTGTCTCAAGTGCTATTTTATTGTTTGTAATGATTTGGGAAGGATCTATATTGTTGTGGAAACTCCGTCATATTTACACAACCACTTCAAGTCAGAAAATGATTCTCCATATTAATCCTTCAAAGCCTATGTTATCCTTTAGTATTTTGTTTTTCTACTGTAACATTTTAAGTTCTCTATGTTATCTCTTTGTTCATAAATGCTTTAGACTTTATATTCTTTCTTTCTTTCTTATTATTTTTCCTTACAATATATTAAAGATATAAATCAATGTGGTTATGATTTAAATTGTTCATTAAACAGCGCAGACCACCTTGTACGTTTTAGTCTTACTTCATAGAATAAAAAAAAACAAGTAAAAGAAAATTTCTGCACCATGTAATGGCATTTTAATTGATTCATTTTGTCAGAAAATTCATTAATCGACACATTACTATTTTTCATCTCTGCTTAGTGGTAAGACCTAGAAAACAAGTTATTAGTTTTTCATCATATGCTGAAAGAAAGTTTGGGTGGATACCGCTTGCAGGATAAATAACATCCTTGAACTATATTTTTGGTAGTATATGCAATCCCTTAAAACTTGTTTTAGTGATATTTCCATAATGCTTCTTGATCACAGTCTTAGTCCGGGAGTTGGTAACTTCAGTTAGTAGTGTCCTGTCGTTCTCCTCAAGAGGAGCAAATATGGGTTGCTTCTTATTACCGTGAAAGATTCAACGTGCAAAATTTTACTAACTAATGGGCGCTTTTAAATCTTTTAGTTTCTAACCAATGCACATAGAATGCTATTTTCTCTAGGAATCATCAGACCAATATAAAGCAGAAGGAAAACTGCAATATAGTATAATATTTGTCTTTGAACTTGCTCGTAATACCCATCAGTGAGACTCCAGCTATTGTAATACCTAATCATCGGTTTCCAAATTGAGTAAGTTCACTTTCTGATGGAAATATCTCAGGATAGATTATTGATTTCCTTTGAAATTTCTTGTTGACATTTGGTTTTAGACCTCCACATTTGAATACATGCCTTTGGTTCTGATGGACGGGACATGTTTTGCCACTTTAAACCACTATATTTCAGACACATTGGTCGATCTTTTTAGTCTGTTTGCCTTTATGTACTTGCAGCTTTATATCAACAGCACTAAAGCTAGCATTTATAGACATATAATAGGTAATTTATATATTCAACAGTGATAGGTTACTCAATGTCTCTTCTCGGCTATTTTACTAGGAGAAACTGTTTGCACAATATTCAGCATGAATACTTGATGTTTTTTTATTTCTTTGTTCCTTCTAGTCAGTAACATTTGTGTTGAAGATATCTATGATGTTCCCATATTGTACTTGTGGTCACTGTAGCCCATGGCAATCCTTTGATCATTAGTTCAAGACTTTTTGTTTGTTTGTTTACGAGTATCGCATAGATTGAGTTATCAATTTCTCTTTTAAATAGATAAAATCACTTTTTATGTGCATGTTGAATGTTGGCCTGTTATTATGTTGAATTTGCTTTAGGTTTAATTTATGAACCTCTTGGTCTCACAATTCCTGAGCATGCGCCATCTGACAAAAACCTAAGTGAGTCGAGCGAACCGCCATTTCTTAGCCAAGAAAAAAAAAGTGCGAATAAGTTATGTTCTGGGGCTTCAATATGAATGCCCATCTTCTTTTAAACCTTTGTATTATATGCCATTTATTTGATCAATCTTTTTTCCCTGATCACATTCGCACTCAATCTATTTATCAGTATGTTGACCAATCAGTTATGCCCAAAGCTTGTGCTGGTCTAAATGGTATGAAGATTGGAGGGCAAGTACTAAAAGTGTTTCCAGCTGTTCCCATTGCATCGTTGGTACTACTCATCTTCTCTTTCTTTTCCCATAATTATTTTGTGATGGTTATTGATCACAATGAAGCGTCATGAAAATTTTATTTTTATTTCACATGGTGATTTGGGCCTTGCTTAACAAGCAACATATGTTAGGAACGTAATGGATGTCAACCGTGTTATGGGATTCCAGAGCATGTAAAACCTCTTCTTCAACAGCCAACAGTAGTGTTGAAAGTTAATGTGGTACGTTAATCTTTTTAATGCCTTTCTTCTGAAACCACTCTCCTCCCATCCCCACCCATCAGAAAATGAAAACATGGTCGCACACATATACACAGTGCAGTTTAATAGGCAAGCGGGTATGAGTATTAGTTAATTAGTGTCATTTACAGTCGTCTGATTTGGCGTCTTCTTTTTGGAACTAGTTTAATGCAGATGTTCTCCCTTTACTATCCGAGTCAGATATCAACGAAGTTCTTGAAGACATTCGGTTTGAATGTGCCAGGTCCTGAGAGTTACTAGTAGTGTATATTTCATTTAATGTGATTGTTGTAAAATAATACCATGCAATTTTGTAGGTTTGGGACGGTTAAATCCATGAATGTTGCAAAGTCATGCACTAGCTGTGTCAGTGCTGAAGAAGAATACAAGAGTATTTGTGATGTCACTGATGTGGAGATCAAACATGAGATTCAGGAAATCAGCACAATTGTGATTTCAAGAAATGATACTGATCATGATGATAATTGCCCCGACGATACTTACCAGGAGCAAGGTAATTACCCTCATAATGGTAGACATAAAAACGAAGTTGTGGAGGACAAATTGTGTCATATGGGTATCAAGGATGCTACATGTTTCGAAGACGTAGTTTGTAAGAGTGCATCGGAAACAATCCCTCGAGGATGCTGTGACAAGCAGAGCAGCCCAGGAAATGAACTTCATGATGTAAAAGTTGCCAAAATAATTGAAACTGGCTCAGATGAGAAACCAGTGCTTCTAGGTGATTCAACTACGGTGGTGGCTGATGATGAGAAGAAAGTTCTACATGGAATGGATCCCATGGTGAGAACAGATTCTGACACATCTGAGAAGAGAGAAAAGAAGGAACGTAATAACAATCTGGAGAGTTCATTTGCGGTGGGGAGCGTTTTTGTTGAGTTTGGTAGATTGGAAGCCTCATGTATGGCTGCGCACTCTTTGCATGGAAGGATTTATGATGGACAAGAGATTAGCGTCGAGTACATTCCTCATGATCTCTATCATAGGAGGTTTCCTAAATGACCACAGTTGAATACTCAATTGTTGTGATTTAACTTTTCGCTGTGAAGGCTCTTTAATTACTGAAGAAGGCATTTGTTAATGGCTCATTTTAGGCCAGCCTCAATATTTTTTTGATCATTTGGCTCGGAGTCTGAAGCAAGCTATATGGCGAAACAAGTCGTTTCTCTGAGTATGCTGAAACGAAAACTCTGGGAGAATACAATTACAATTCCCCGAGCTCGACGCCTTTTAACCAGTCTTTTTGCATCACTGATATATTTTCTTTACATGCTTAACAGGTGCAAGGAACTAGGTTATGGACATGAAAGATTAAGGGTGTGGATATGGGTATGGGTATCTTTTGAACATTACTTCCATATCTAACCTCTGTGTAACGTTTTACCTACCGCTGAGCTTTCGGCATTCTCGTGTTCTGATCTTTGTTGATGATCTCTCCCTAACAGTTGAATTAGTTACTTTAATACAAGAGATCATTATTTATCACCATTTTGTTTACCTCTTATATATAGTAGTACCTAATGGACTGGACAACGCCATGAATTTCAAGGGGCGGACATGGAAATGCAACATGGCAGCAATGTTCTGCATTTTTATCAGGTTGTCATAAATGATAGAATCTCTTCATAAGTTCTGGGAGTAATAATCTTTTTGCATGTTTTTCAGCCAGATTTATTAGTTTGGTGTAACGTTATTGTACCTTTAGACTTTATTTATCTCTCTTTCTAGGTGGAATGCATATTCTTAGTTAAGCAAGACTTTGTTGCGGCAAAGCAGATATTATCTATTTTAGGCTTTCCTTTCAGACTTTTTCTCAAAGTTTTAAAATATGTCTACTAGGGGAGGTTTCTACACCCTTATAAAGAAAGAATGTTCTGATCCCCTCTCTAATCAATGTGTGAGATCCTAGATCGAGTAGAGAGGAGAACGAAGCATTGTTTATAAGGGTGTAGAGAAATCCTTCCCTTTCTTTATAAGAGAGGAACGAAACATTCTTGCTGTGTGGAAATCTCTCTTTAGTAAATACGTTTCAAAACCTTGAGAGAAAGCCTAAAGAAGAAAATATCTACTAGTAGTGGGCTAAAGAACTGATTACAATTTATCATGAAAGAACTGATATTGTTCTTCATTTGCAGCCGCACGTGATAACTTGTATCCAAAAAGGTAAGGGTGAAGATATTCAACATTTTTGGGTTAAATTAATTAAAAAACATTTACTATCTTAAAAATATTAAAATAATTAATCTATACTTGCAATTTTTGTTCAATTTAGTTGGATCAAAATGCATCTTATGTCTATTATTATCAAGATTTTTTTTTTTAAATTTCAAAAAAAAAAAGAAATATTTTTATTAATTTAGCAAATTTTTTAATTAAATCTATATCATAATGCTATAATATACTTCTATATATGATCTTAAGCAACTCTATTTTATTCGATCAATTTAATGTTCGGATTTAAAATTGTACTAAACATATTATAAATTTTCAGTAATTATTGTGAGGAAGATAAGAAAAGAAATATAATAACATAACAATATTAATGTGAAGCATAAAGGTACACAAAACATTTTAAGTAATCTAATGCATGAAAACATTTTCATGTGGTAATAATACATGTGAATTTATGTGATTATGGGATTTTTACTGCAAAGTAAAGCTTAGTGGTGTCCGTTTCCGCCGCCGCCAAATCCACCGCCCGAGCCACCTCCACCTCCACCTCCACCACCACCATCACCACCAAGTCCTCCACCACCCTTTCCAAGCCCACCACCGTATCCACCGCCCTTACCGAACCCTCCTCCACCTCCAAGACCTCCACCCTTACCAAATCCTCCGCCATAACCACCACCATTACCGAACCCGCCACCATCACCACCTCCAAGGCCTCCATCTCCATCTCCATCTCCACCTCCATCTCCATCTCCACCTCCACCTCCTACACCACCACCAATCCCATGACCCCCTCCAAAGCCTCCTCCACTTCCACCTCCAATACCACCGCCGCCGCCACCACTTCCACCTCCAAAACCACTGCCACCACCAGCTCCTCCACCTCCAAAACCACTGCCACCACCAGCTCCTCCTCCTCCACAACCACTGCCACCACCATATCCACCTCCTAGTCCACCACCCTTGCCAAAGAACAGAAACTTCTCTTCCTCCTCATTCCTCGGTTTAGCCACTCCCCTAGCAAGCACACTGGACACAACAACATGAAAACATAACAAAGAGAACAAAGCCACTCTGTTCCAGCCACTACCCATCTTGGTACACCCCAATCAACAATGACCCAATGGATGAACTCTCCACCCTCATCCACACACCTATTTATATCCCATTAAAATCCCCATTTTTCCTTCGCATTTAATTCATCTCAGCTACTATACACATGTTCATATTTGTTAGTATGTTCATATCTATTAGTAGTGCACTTGAACTGTTACAAATAGTATTAGAGTCAACACTGCGCAATGTGCCAACGAAGATAATAACGCGTTTTAACTGTGAAACTGGCGACTTTCAAGTTTTTATAAATTAGATTGTGTAATAAATTATATTTTTATTTATGAAATATTATTTAATTTTATTATGATCTAGGGCACTTTGACTTATTATTTATCCAAAATTTAATTAATTAAAAAAGAGGGTAGCATTATTAATATAATTATTTTGGTTTTAGTGATTAATTATTGGAATTATTTATGTATTATTTATAATTAATACGTGTTTTTCATATACTTCTAATACAGTGATTAATGCTTTTAGCTTTTAGTAAACCCACCGACAAATCAGCCCCAAACAACAATGTAAACACTTTGGTATTATCATAATGGGATTAAATGAATAATAAATGCTTTTTAAATAAATCAAAATAATTATATTAAAGGTGACGTATTATCCTAATAAATGTTTAAATACAAAATTTGGTCATATTTATAAATATAATACAAATTTAAATTTTTCCCATATTTGTGAATATAAAATTATCAAAAGTAAATAACAAGTTAAAACAAATTCGTAATAGCATTAATATTTATAAACTTAATTTTTTATAAAAATATTTATAGCTCAATTTCAATAATTTTTTAAAATTATATTAAAAAAAACATAAACTTTATCTTAAAGATTTGTTAGATACACCTAAGAAAAAAAATAGATGAAATTAAATAATAAATAAATAAATTATATATATATATATATATATCATCCCGAACCAAATATGAAGTTGATAATTCAACCTGCATGTAACGGCCCAAATCCATCGCTAGCAGATATTGTCCTCTTTGGGCTTTCCATTTCGGGCTTCTCCTTAAGACTTTAAAACGCGTCAAACAAACCACTATTTATGAGGGTGTGGAAACCTTCCCCTAACAGACCGCGTTTTAAAGCTTTGAGGGGAAGCCCAAAATGGAAAGCTAAAAAATGACAATATCTGCTAGCGGTGGATTTGGGCCGTTACTAATGGTATCAGAGCTAGACACCGGACGATGTGTCAACCTTCTCGCTATTCCCCAAAGGGGGTAGACACGAGGTGGTGTGCCAGTAAGGATGCTGGACCCTTAAGGGGAGTGAATTTGGGGGCAGCCCCACATCAATTGGAGGAAGGAAAGAGTACCAGCAAGGACGCTGGGCCCCGAAGGGTGGTGGATTGTGATGTCTCACATTGGTTGGGGAGGAGAACAAACCACCATTTACAAGGGGTGTGGAAACCTTCCCCTAACAGACGCGTTTTAAAGCCAAAAGCTTCCTATTGGAATCTACAAAGAAACGATCCAATTGATCAAGATGCACAATGAGGATTGTATCCATACGATTTTGCACTTCTTGACAAATATAATCGTTAAGGGGAAGCCCAAAGAGAACAATATCTGCTAGCGGTGGATTTGGGCCGTTACACTGCACCCTGCGGATAAAGTAGGGTCGAGTTGATCGGATATTTCTAATCATTAAATTTGATTCATAGTTGGATTCAAAATTTATGGGCCGGCCCATCAGCCCATGTATAAAGAGTTGGATCATTCAAAGCCCAATATAATAATATTTATTTAATGAGGGAAGAATGTGACCGGAAAAAAAAATAATAAATAAAAAATAAAATTTCTTGCTGATTCGTCTGATCTTATCTTGTTCAAGCGATGATCAAATGTCATCCATAATATTAAATTTTACAATTATTTTTTAAAAATAGAAAATAAAATAAAACTATATCTAAAATTTGAATGTATTTTAAAATTTGTATAGTCTATACTTAAAAATAAATTTTAAATATTAATTGAATTAGAACAATTTTAGAAGAAAATGACATGAATAAAAAAACAAATAATCTAAGATTGGGACATGATAAAGACATTTATGGATCATATTTTTATAATTTCTTATGCCAGAATTTTAGGTCAAAAGTGGATGAATTATTATTCCATTATTAATTAAAGCTCCGATAAAGTATCGATTTAACTCGTGATTTATCTATTTAGACTCGAGAATGACTAATTTTTTTTAAATTAATTAATTCAATAATAATTTGATTTAAATAATATGAAATCTCTACGTTAGGTTAAAAAAATTATCACAATTTAATTATTTATTAGAGTCGTACTCCACATTTTGTGGGCACAAAAATGGACGATAGCTATTATAATAGGTGTTTGAATCTTGCAAAAAGTCTTGCAGAAACGGGTCATTGTGATTTGGTATAATCTCGATCTAGCTACATCGTTCTAAATAGTCTCTCGTGCAATTATTTGAGATTGAGTTCAAATTTGGTTAATCTAAACCATTAAAATTTACCTCTACATTAAAATACAAATTTCGTTTATATCATGAAAAAAAACGGCTAATTATGACTTTACTCTTTAATTTTAAGCTATAATTAAAGGACTCTTAAAATTTATTATTATTATTATTATTTTGTTAGAACATTTCAAAAAAATTTAAATTTTATTTAATAATATAAGTTATAAATATATTAAATTTGAAAGACTAAATTTATAATAATAATTTTAGTGAGAGAATATGATAGTTGAGAGAGAAAATTCCGGCAAGTTGCAGCTTCGATATGTATGAAAGGTTGTTGGAAAATGCTTTTCTTATTTTATATTACGCGTATACTCATTAAATAAGGTAGGAGTCGTTATATTTCCACGACAAAAAATAAAAATAAAAATAAATAAATAAATAAATAAATAAAAAAGAAGAAGAAGATGGTTGGAGATTAATTTTATTTATTTTTCAATAATTTTTATTTAAAATGGTCAAATGCCCGGTAGGTTGTGAACTTCACATGCGCTTTATCATCTCACAAACTCATGTTCGTGCGAGGTGAGATACGTGTTCGTTTACTACATCTTGATTAGATATATTTATTTTATCTGTACGAAAATTCTACGTTTAACAAGAAATGAGGGAGTAGAACACGTTTAACGAGACGTTTTATCTTCATATTTACCTCGCTTAAGATATATATTTTTCAACATATATCTAAAGAATATTATACCTTAAAAAATTTAATTGTAATATTGTTTTATATATTTTTTAATTATTAAAGGTTATTAAAATTTGAATTTTTAGCAATCATTTTTGTTTTAATTTTCAAATAATAAAATTTTGTTAATTATAAATTTATAACTATAAAAAAATTCGAAATATTAGAAAAATTAGTGCCAAATGAACTCAAATAATTAATAACAATACATAAATTTTATTTTGTTTATTTAATTTGTTATAAAAATGTGTTTTTGGCTCGAGAAACTTGAACTTATATTTTATTTAGTTCGTGTGAATCATTTATGAAAACGAATTGATTAAGATCTTTTTATGGTATGTTATGGAATAATTTGTATGATTTAAACGAATTTTATTTTTAAAAATCATTTTTAGATTTATATAATTTAAAATGCGGAGATTCTCAAAGCAAGACACTCCAAAATTCGGAGGAATGCAAAATTTCATATTATAAAATCATTTTATTTTAATACATTAAAACATGTATAATAGAAGCTATTATAAATTATAAGATTATTATAAAATAATAATCATACAAATTATATAATAATTTCATGAGGTTTTTATGCCAATAAAATCATTAAAAAAAAAAAATTGTTTGGTGCGTCACAATATCATGAATGTTAGCGCGTTAGGTACGGTCATGAAATCTTCATCACTTTCCCTTTCTTTTCTTTTTTCATATTAGTATTTCATATTTTATTTATTAAATTAAACTTCAATTGACCATTTAGCTTCAAATAAATAATTTTCGCATATTTTTTATTGGGTCTTAAAATCTCAATTTTGTAATTATTGAATCAAAATATGAGAAATAATTAATTAAATTATTATATGAGATATGTCGTCATTATTTTTTTTGCTGGAGATCTATTTTTGAGTGGTTATATTAATTTTTTTTAAAATCAAATTATTATAATTTTTAATTCTTAAAATAAATATATTTTCATATTATTAATGCGTGTTTGACTTTTGATTTCTTAGCTCATTAAATTGAGTTTAAATAATTAGTTCGCCATAAACGTGAATTAATTGCACGTTTTTATTTTTTGAAATTGATTATATAAATGAAGAATATCGTATTTATATTTATCAGGCTATATCATTAAAATTAGAATGTTACCAATGGTGGCTAGAAAATCGTACTTCCGTCCACTAAAGCCTAAAACGACGACGTAGCAGGGAGATTCCTGTCATTTCGTACACCCGATGGCAAATCCAGTAATTTTGGACAAACAATAAGGGTAGTTTCATAAGTTCACACCAAATATAATCAAGAACCACCAGTTCCCCTCATTCTCTTCACCCATATATATTCTCAGATTTTCGCCTTTCTTGTTTCTCTCTTTCCGTTTTCCTCTTTCGCTCTCTCGATCTCTCTTTATATTAATCTCAACCCTAGAACCCTAGGTTCTCCTTTTTCCTTCGCCGTCTACGGCGGCGACTTTCCAGACCGCCATCGGTGCTTAAATCTGGCCGTATTTTCATCCATCGCCGCCGCAACAATCGCCGCCCCTGGATCCGATTCCGTCGTGTCGACGTTTCGGATTCGGTTTGAACATACCGTTTTCTCTGGATTTACCTTCGGAATTTACGTTTTCACCCTTTTCGTTGCTAAAGTTACTGGCATTCACCGTCTGCTTCTTCTTCGTTGTTGTTTTTTTAACCGCACCAAGTCCTTTATTATTATTTTCCTTTTTTAGTTATTTTCCTTCTTTTTTGTCCTTTTCCTCTTGTCTTTCACGATTTAAAATTTGTTACGTCCGAAACGTCCAACTCTAGTGATTTGACGGGTGAACCTTTTTAGGAGTAGGAATTTACGATTTTACCATTTTGTAGTGCCACGTGGCATGATCTAAGGCTGAAGATGAGTAGTGTTCACTCACGCACCACCACCACCATGTTGCCTCCTGGGGCGTCTAGGAAGCGGAAGGAAGTTGAGGCGTTTGTGAAGCCGAAAGCTGTGGGAGCCGACTCCGTTGTGTCGAATCGCCTTCTGGCTGGCTACTTGGCTCACGAGTTTCTCAGTAAAGGCACTTTGTTTGGGGAGAAATACGAGCCGGCTCGAAGTGAAGCCGTTGGAATGACTTGCTCGCGGCCAGCCGAGTATAAGAAGACGAAGCCGGAAGCCGCCGCTGCGCCTAGTGTTGAAAAGGAAAATCAGAGCTATGCTGAGGTGGCAAGCATCTTGAAGATGGAGGGGGCCCACTTGCCTGGGATTGTTAACCCGGCCCAGCTCGCTCGGTGGATTAAAATGTAACTGCTTACGTGGCGTCATTTCATTGGCTGTAAATTTTAGTTTCTAGTTTGCGTTAATATTTCCCATTTCTCAAAACTGCAAGGATGGGAGATGAGAGACGAGTTTCCTCTCTCTCTCTCTCTCTCTCTCTCTCTCACTTAAAATGCTTTCTGGAAATTTTCTCTTTCTTTTATGTTCTCTTGATTTTCATATCGGCGTAGCGAAATCTGTTACCGATCAATGTATAGGACTGAGTTCGGAAACGGAGAATCGGTTCGGTTTGTTCTAATTCTGTAATCGCACAGTTCTCTTTCCATCTCGAATATGATTATATAATAATACTTCTCTTATTTTGCTCCTGTTTTTCAGATATTTGGTTGCTTTGGTTTCTGAAATGCAGCTCTGTAATGGATGCATGAATATATAGCTTTCAAATATTGCATCGATATTTGCATTAGAAAATGGAGTCACAATGATTGAGGTACGTACGCTGTTAAAATATTGTGCGCCTTACGAATTTATTTAGTTATATGTGGATCGATGAATGACTCCTCTCGTGTTTGTTCTAAATGATTGGTTCGATTGATCATCTTTTATTTAGTCGGCACGGCAGCCATTGCTGTCAAGGTTCGTTCCTCTGTCGTGCCAATTTAGAATTTGCATCATCCTTCGATTTTCGATGCGATTTTTTTCCGTTTCCGTCGATATATTGCTTTGTTTTCTTTGGAAGGAAACCGCAATTAATCTTGTAAACATTCTTTGTGGAAGAACAGATGATCGGATACTCGATTCCGTCATATGCATTAACAAGTTCTTTCACAAAGACCTTGTTATGGCCTTATATAATCCGAGCGAATTTTCTCTGTTTCTGTCGTTAACTTCACTTAAAAGGAAACCGCCATTAATTTTAGAATCATTCTTTCCGGAAGAAACTCTGGAGGATTCCGTCACCACGGCGTAACTTTAGTGTTGCCATAGGTTTTTTATTTTTAAAGTTATGTTTGCTTTTATTAAATTTTCACCATATTACAAACACATTTGTACCTTTAAAAAATTTGGTTATACTTTTATTATCTTTTAAAGCAATATGTAGAATTCGTTTTTGGAAAACCAAAAATAAAATAGGTATGTCTTCCCCCCATAAAATTGCCAACTATATGTAAATACTTTTCCCTAAATTGATTGAAAAAGTCATACAAAATTTCCCGGTCAACACTCAATTATAAAGTGGAAATTGATCTTACTTTTCTGTTGTTTTTGGTTTCAATTGTTTTCTTGCTTTTTTTTTAGTTAAAAAAAAAAAAAAAAAAGAATTTGAACTTGTGGCCTTAGAGTCAATGATTTATACTTAGCTTAAGATTTAGGTTTTAATTAGTTGAATTATATTCCCATAATTGTTTTGCTAATTGATCTTTGTGGAGTTTGCGTAGAGTGGATGGAGTGAAGAAAACGGTAGACATATGGAAAGAATGTTTAGAAAATATTTCAGTTTTTATTTTAATAAAAAAAGGTTAGTTAAAGAAGACTCAAAGTACTATAAAGTGATAAAATAAACCAAAATTTTGATGTAGAACTCATTATTCTAATAAAATTTGGGAGAAAAAAGAGCCATAAAGAAAATATTCTTAAGATTGTTAATGATTTTACGACCTTCATGGTCTCATGTTGTTATTTATTCCTCTTAAATAGTTCTTTCTTACCAAACTTTCTTTGCACCTATGTAGAAGGAAGGAAGTTGAAGCCTAAACGCGTTTGACGCATTTAAAAAGTTGTCTGGAAACTATATATATATATATACTGTTTTAAACCATATTTTTAAAAGTTAAATATTTTTTATTAATTCAATATTTTTCATTGGTATCTATTAGATATAAAATTGATTTTTTTTTTTTTTGAAATTAATGGATTTGTTAGATTAAAGTTGGAGGGTCAGGAGTGTAGAGACCTCATTACAAAGAGTGGGGAGTGAATGTCGCTATGGGACAACTGGCCTGTGAGATTTGATTGGAGTTGGTCACCTCTCATTCCCTCCTAGGTGTAACTTTTTGATTGGTTGTGGATCCTTAAATTGCCACTCTTCCTCCCTTTCCATCACTGGACCTTATGATTACGCTCATTTACAAGTGTTATTTAGGTTATTGTTCATAAAGTAAATCTCTATTGTCATATTTCACATTGTTTAAAAGTAAATTGAAGTAAAAACAAGTATATTAGTGTTTGAGCTTTTATTTGTAAAACAGAGTAAATGGGTGTAAAAAAAAGCTCAGTCTTTGTTCTTTTTGTGTATAATTGTAGAAAAATCTAAATGAGTTATGTATGCGATCATACTTGAAGGAAGAAGACAAAAATCAACTGAATTTGGGCGACTGTGAAATTCATTGAGTATAATGCTAGAACTAAACCTCATTCATTTATCACTTCAGATTTAGGATTTGACAGATTTTTAGAAAGTTCTCTATCTAAACTTTTCAAATCAAGAAATTTTTATCCGCTACACTTCACACACGGACCTCAATAGAAATCTTAGATCTTGAAGTCTATAAAGGTAGCTAAAGCTTCATTTTGGTAAATATGATTGTACAAGTTTCTTTTTTTATCACTATATCGAATCTCCCTTTAAGTTCTATTCAAGCTCCATTTTGAAGACTTCTTTCAACACATGGAATAAGTTAAAAGGGAGCAATAAACTTAGGATTCTTAGTGTTTCATTCGAGTTTGTAGTGGCCGTTTTCCTTTATATTTTTTTTTTGTTGTTATTTGCTTTCTATAGGTTGTAAGCTTTGTTTTAGCATTTGAATTCAATTTCTGAAACAACTTTTTCAACAATTTTGTTCTTGATTCACCTCAGTGCAAATTAGCTATAGATACATGTGTTTAATTCTTCTAAAAGTACTTATGATTCATAGTTTTAAGTGTTAATTAGGAATAAGTTGTTCACGCATTTAAATTGCATTTTGTTTGAATGGCAAAGAATTTAAAAGAGCTAGATGCAGGCGAAAAGGGATAACAATTTTTGTATTAGCGTTGCTTAGTTGAGAAAATTGCCCATAAAGGTTGGGCAAGGCACTTATGGCCAAATAAGGTTGAAACCCCAAAGGGAGCCAGTCTCCCATTAGTCTTGAAGGCCATGTTCCAAAGGAATTAATCGTGTGTCATAGATCGAACTAAGGTTAAGATCTTCCATGACAAACGATCTCATAAATGATCAATAGCTAAGGTTAAGATCCCCCATGACAAACGATCTCATAAATGATCAATAGCTAAGGTTATCCAATTAAAACTCAATCTTATGACCATTTTCTGTGATGACATCTTGAGAATTCCAATAAAGTTTTTGGCCCCAATTACACCACAATTTCTTTTATTCGGTTAAACTTCTATATAAATAGTGGAGTACAAATGTAGGTAGGGATAAACTTGAAACTCTTTAATCTCCTGTCAACGATGTTTACAAATTCAATAACTAAACTACTCATAACTAAACTACTCAAAGTGAAGGTGACTTAGCATAAGAGTTGGGCACATTTCTCTTATTTTGCAAGACATTATTTCGATTTCCCGTTTTATAGACAACTTGATTTTTATCAATAAAATTTGGAAGTTTTTATTTATTTTTAAATTTTGATCTGAAAGTTGTAAAAGAAAAATAACGAAATTAGTCCAAAAAGCGGCTGTGCGTGATGTGCTGTGAAGTATGGAAAAAGTGGACGTTGGGAAGTCGCAACGGCTATATTTTGTTTGAACTTCAAAATGATCATTACGAGTTTTGCACTTTTCCATTTCTTCTTTTTTCTCATTTCAACGGTCCTTCTTCTTCTTCTTCTTCTTCTTCTTCTTCCCCTGTAGCTCCCCTAATTCCCCGTCCTTCCTTTCATCCAATCTTGAAGCCCCTCGATTGAAACCCTAGTGATCTGCAAATCAATCTTGAAATCAAATCCAGATAATTCTTCTTCTGCAGTTCCCTTCACTGTAATGGCTCCAACGCCGTCTTCTAAATCAAATCAAAGTCACATGAGCCAATTGAGAACTCCTCAAGCGAAGCGGCTCAATTTCCATACCCCTAGGGCACATCCATCCCCTTTCCCCAATTCCGCCATTAAAGACTCCCAATCCGAGCATCCAGTAGAAGTAATCGGCCGGATCCGAGAATATCCTGACCGGAAAGAAAAACCGGTTTCGATTCTGCAGATCAATCCTGACGGTCAGAACGTTCGGGTTCGGGCTGATTTCGGGTACCGCGATTTCAGCCTCGATGGTATTTCTCTGTCGGAAGAGGAAGATCTCGATACGTTTTACAAGAAGTTCGTCCAAGCGAGGATTCACGGCGTTAAGTTGGGGGAGAAATGTACGATTATGATGTACGGACCCACTGGCGCCGGCAAGAGCCACACCATGTTTGGCTGTGCGAAACAGCCCGGGATTGTGTATCGGTCGCTGAAGGACATTTTAGGCGACGGCGAAAGTGAAGCCGCCGGCGGAGAGCGGTTGGGAGTTGGAATGTTTGTACAAGTTACGGTGCTGGAGATTTATAATGAAGAAATATATGATCTTCTAACGAGTAATTCTGGTGGAGGGCTAGGGCTTGGCTGGCCTAAGGGCAGTGCCACTAAGGTAATATGATCAGAATCCCTCAATTTCTTGCCTATTTGGTCTCTGTTCTTCCATGTCTAGATTTAGTTCTTTGCTTTTGTGAAAGAACGATGACAATTTTCATTCAAGAAATGTGAAGCTTTTTCAAATTTCTATTCGGTTTGATTTGCTTGTACTATTAAGTTTGTTATATATATATATATAGTTTGGACTGTTCTTATGGAATTGGAAGCTTGAAGCCATTTTGTTATTGCAGGTGAAGCTTGAAGTGATGGGGAAGAAGGCAAAGAATGCTACTTATCTATCTGGTAATGAAGCAGGAAAGATTTCCAAAGAGATTCAGAAAGTGGAGAAAAGAAGGATTGTTAAAAGTACACTCTGTAATGAGAGAAGTTCAAGAAGCCATTGCATGGTTTGTTTGAGCTTTTGAACTGTCTTCCTTATCTAGATGGTGAAATTTTCATAACTTTTTGCTATCTTCTGGATTTTTCATAGATAATCCTCGACGTGCCGACTGTCGGTGGGCGCCTAATGCTTGTCGATATGGCTGGTTCTGAAAATATAGAGCAAGCTGGGCAAGTTGGATTCGAGGCAAAAATGCAGGTGAAAATTGTTTAAACAGCAACCCCCCCCAACCCCCTTGTGGTTTTAAAGAACTAAATAGTTGTTCCCCTAAATCACAGACAGCAAAGATTAATCAAGGTAACATTGCACTGAAAAGAGTGGTTGAATCAATTGCTAATGGTGATTCTCATGTGCCTTTTAGAGACAGTAAATTGACAATGCTTTTGCAGGTAACTTTCCATGCTTAGAATTCTTATTGTTCTTGCTCAGATTATGTTTATAAGATTGATTTGATTTGATTGGATTGGATCTACCATCCATCTATCTCCAGGATTCTTTTGAGGATGATAAATCCAAAATTCTGATGATTCTATGTGCCAGTCCTGATCCCAAAGAATTACACAAGACGATCTCAACACTCGAATATGGTGCGAAAGCCAAATGCATCGTCCGTGGTCCGCATACGCCGACAAAGGATAAATGTGGTGCTGATGAGTCTGCTTCTGCTGTTATTCTGGGATCTAGAATTGCAGCAATGGATGATTTCATCTTCAAGTTACAAAAGGAGAACAAACTAAGAGAGAAAGAGAGAAATGAGGCACATAGAGAACTCTTGAAGAAAGAAGAACAAGTGGCAGAATTGAGAGCTAGGCTCGAGCAAGCAGGCTCGAGAGGATCAGGGGTGAGCGAGGAAGAGATCAATTCGAAGGTGAACAAAAGAACCGAAATTCTGAAACTTGAGTTGGAGAGGAAGCTGGAGGAGTGCCAGAGAATGGCTCATGAATTTGTTGAATTGGAAAGGAGAAGAATGGAAGAGAGGATACTGCAGCAGCAACACGAAGTCGAAACGTTGAGACGACGTTTGGAAGAAATCGAAACCGGACTATTGAATTCAAGGAATAATGCAGCAACAAGCAATGATGTTGTAAACAAATCAAGGGACATGGATGTCTGCAGGCTTGCTAAAAGGCTTTTAGGAGGAGTTTATGCAAGTGCAGATGCAGGGATGGTGAAGTCCATGGACTTGGACATGGATGATCAAGAACCGATCATCGCCGGTATGGATTATCAACCGTCTACCAACAATGGTATCCAAAGCCTACTAGAGAAAGTGAACGAGTCGGTCGATCACGACGTGTTTTCATCACGGTTTAGGGACAGTGATAGAGTATGCCTAAGTACTGTGTTAGAGGAAGACGATGCAGAAGATGAAGAGGATAAGGAAGTAATAGAAGAAAAGAGAGTCGTGAGTACAGTTATGAACAGAAGTCAGAATCTCAAGGAGAGATCGGAGATCGGCATCGGATTAATAAACGACGACGAAAACTCTAAGGACACCGCATTCTCGAGAAAATTGAGAATTCAAAATATATTTACTCTTTGTGGAAACCAGAGAGAGCTTTCACATCAAATTCTATCAGACATGACGGTAAGAACAAAACATCTGAACACTCTATATAACATTGCCCGTTTTGAATATGATCCTTAGGTTCTTTTTTGTTTATGTTTCAGAACCAGAAGGGAGGAGCTGTATTAGCAGAGAATGAAGAGGCAAAGCTGCAGCCTATAAAGCTAGCAGTAAAGAGGGTAGTGAACAGCCCAGGAGGTGTTGATGATGTTGTGCCATTGAGTCCAATTCCATTGTGTTCAAAGGAGAACAAGCTGCCCGTCACGCCAAATGACGTATCGCAGCAACACGATGGCGATGGCCTATCGCCGAGGCTTAGCACCACACCATTCATCACTGTAAGAAAACACTAGGAGAGAAGGGAAGGGGGAGATTTTTTAATGTTAGGCCTTCTTGCGTTTTCCATTGTGCTCAAAGGAGAACAAGCTAGCTGCCCGTCACGCCGAACGACAAATCGCAGCAACGCGATGGCCTATCGCCGAGGCTTTATCGGCACTGTAAGAAACAGTAAGAGAGAGAGAAGAAGGGAAAGGGGGAGATTTTTTTGTGGCATTTTGTTGTATTGGACAATGTTATTTTGAGTTCTTCCTTCCCATTGTTCTTCTAATAGGATTCAATTGGGTGATGGCTGGCTACCAGGAAAAGGCAGAAGAAGCTTTTCTGTCGACTCAATTTTTAAGGGATTGACGTCATTAAAAAGACAATTAAGAGAGAAAAAGGTTAAAATTGAGAAGTTATAACTTTTAAAAGGTTATCTCACGCGAATACTTGAATAGCACACGGATATGCAACTAAATATTGTTCAATTATCATAAAGTTTTGAAATATATGAGGTTAAAGAAACAAATATTATTTATCCATAAACGAGAAAGAAAAATATTATATGAATATTAAGAAAAACGAAACTAAGCCTGGGATTTGGGTCTAAACTTTCTCGAAGGCCCAAAATGAAGCCTGGGATTTGGGTCTAAACTTTCTCGAAGGCCCAAAATGAAGCCTGGGATTTGGACCTAAACTTCCTCAAAGGCCCAAAACGAAGCCTGGGTTTTGGACCTAAATTTCCTCAAAGGCCCAAAACGAGCCTGAGATTTCGGCCTAAATGTCCTCGAAGGCCCAAAACAAAGAATGAGATTTGGGCTAAACTTCCGGCCCAAAACGAAGCCTGAGAATTGGGCCTAATCTTCCTCAAAGGCCCAAAACAAAGACGGATTTCGGCTGAACTTCCAGTCCAAAACGAAGCCTGGGATTTGGGTCTAAACTTTCTCGAAGGCCCAAAACAAAGCTTGGATTTGGGTTTGAACTTCCTTCGAAGGCCCAATTTCTGGCCGTCTAAAATGGGTCTATGAAGCCTATTAATTCCGAGCCCTAGATAGAAGCTCTTATAAAGAGCAGGAAGACCACTTTCTTCCGTCTCCCCTCTATCGCGCCGCTGCTCTCACAGTTGCTTACGTCAAACAAGCCGCGAAAATGGTGAGATTCTCTCTGCAAATCGCGTCTTCTTTTTCTTTGAACTCTACATTCATCGTGATCGTTTCAATCTGTTCATTTTCGTCATTGGTTGTGCTTGTTTAGCCGTTTAAGAGGTATGTCGAGATCGGAAGGGTTGCCCTCGTCAACTATGGTGAAGACTACGGAAAGCTCGTTGTCATCGTTGATGTTATCGACCAGAATCGGGTAGGCATTCGTTTCCTGTAATCAACAGTTTTTATGTAGTGTTATAGTTCGTTCTGGTTTTGTAAGTTCTTCATAATTGCTACGTTGTACTCGTATTATACGGTTCAGTGCTGAAACTGCTAGACATTGAACTGTTTTTGTGTTGTTATTATGCCTTCTGAATATCATTTTTAGGTTTGACATTTGAAATCATGAAAGTTTAATTTTTCTTTAAGAACTTGATAATGGTGGTTGTCATTTCTTCTCGATCATTCTCCATTAGTTGATTCAAGTGTTCTTTTAATGTATGCAACTTGGCGTTTTATTGCTTATCTACAGAAGTATTATTTTATATTCTGTAGAATTTGCAACCATTTTTTTTTTCGAATGTTAGTTCTATCAATTTGGTTTTTTACTCTCTCATTGATCAGTGTCTTCATGGAAAATTTTGTTAAATCATTTGCATGAGCTTGACTAGCTAATTTTTGTGTTTTCCAGGCTCTGGTTGATGCCCCTGATATGGAGCGATCTCAAATGAACTTTAAGAGACTCTCCCTGACAGATATCAAAATTGATATTAAAAGGGTCCCTAAGAAGAAGGAGCTAATTGAAGCCATGAAAGCTGGGGGTATACTGCAATTTGTTATGAGCGTTCACTGTTAGTTTTATTTGCTTGTGCTTAAGTGTTTTTGTATCCATTCAGATGTTCAGAAGAAATGGGAAGATAGTTCATGGGGCAGAAAATTGATTGTTAAGAAGAGAAGAGCCTCTCTCAACGACTTCGACAGGTTCAAGCTTATGTTGGCCAAGATTAAGGTTTGTTCTGATTATCTTCTTTTTCATTTTCCTGATTTTTTTTTTTTAAAATTCAAGTGCTAATATCCTTATGGGCTTTGATTGGTTTATGCAGAGGGCAGGATTGGTTAGGCAAGAGCTTTCGAAGTTGAAGAAGGCCGAGGCCTAGAGGTTCATTTTTCAATGGATTTTCCCATTTTGCTGTCAACTTTCTTTAACATCTATAAGTCGTTGATTTATAGATCCAAACTTTTTGTAGCAGTATCATTGCCTTTAAGTCATTGTGTTCAACTTCGTCCATTTTTAATCTTAATACGCCAATTTCTTATTTGGATTTTAATTGTTATTACTTTATCATCCTCTTTGTAAAAGGCCCTTATATTTAATTGGCTTGAATACTAATTCTGGTCTTTCATTTGTGGGAGAAAGCGATACTAGGAAGGTGAATTATTATGAGTTAATGGTTAGGTATCACAACTCTCTATATTGTTTAAACTCTATTGTTTAAGAACTTAGGACTCACTTAATGATCTTCACATTAATGTTTTGAAGCTTTGCTCATTTTTATGGTAGTGTTTAACAATCCTAAATTCGACTCCGTGTTGTCTGTCTTTTTTTTATATATGTTTCTAAACTCCAAAGTTTTTGTAGGTCTAGCTAATTTTAAATTTAACCTTTTGATCATATTTTCAGTTATTTCGGTTTGAAAATTTGAATTGATTTGTTTAGGTTGTTTACACTTTTATTCTAGATCTCAGTAATTGAGTTTACCCATATCCACATTTATTAACTTTTAAATACTCTAATTAGAATTTAAATTTGGAAAAACTAATTGAGATGTTTGCGGCCTAACCTAAGATGCCATCATCAAAAAGTTATTCTATAATAACAATTATATTAACTTTTATTCTTAGAGTTTGCGTTTTGAATTTTCCCACTTGGGTTATTGCTCTTAGTCCACTCTAAATCTTAATAATAACAATTATAATTATGTTGAATGTTGATTCAAATGTTGATATGATCCATCTCCCACTATGATCATAATGGAATTTTTGTTTAAAGAGATTGGATTAAAAAGAATAATATTTTGGTTAAAAAATTAATATCTTAGTTTCATTATATTTTCATTAAAATTGAAGATTGATAAATGCAAGCGTTAGAAACTAAAATCAATAAAAAAAAAAAAAAAAAAA
>NW_019268546.1:22497-61100 GCF_002738365.1 Cucurbita moschata | reverse complement strand
AAAAAAAAAAAAAAAAAAAAAAAAAAAAAAAAAAAAAAAAAAAAAAAAAAAAAAAAAAAGGATTAGGAAGTTGTTAGGGAAAAATGGAGCTGTTTGCTTAGCATTCTCATATCTTTCACCGGAAATCGTCAAGTTCTTTACCTGCCTGAACTGCAAAATACAAAAAAAGCTGAAACAGACCGTTACTTAACTTCACTCTTACATCTTTCAGTTTCTTATTTTAACTGACAATTAATAATTATGTTGCCAATTCATTCACCCCAAAAATGGAGTCTCAATAAGAAGCGCCGCTCCAGAAAATCCAAACCCCATTGATAAATCCCAGGAAACACTCTTGTTTTCAGTGTAAACAAGGGAAATCCCACTGACCCATGTGATTATTTTCGCTTGATTTTTCTCTTGTGTTCATCGAGGGGCTTCATTTCTTCAAATTTCAGCAGATGGGTCTTAAAGATATTCGTCACAAACTCAAGGTAACTCCTTTTTCTTTTGTTCAAATGGACCTTTCTTGCTTCAAAGCTCAGAATACTCTGATTGATGGAGCTTTTTTAGAAAGCTCTGTTTATTGCATTTTCGCCCCCTTCTCCTCGGTTTTCGTCAATGGCGAGGGACTGTAATATGGGAATCTGAAAATGGGTGATTATGGTCTAAATTTTTGTAGGCGTTTCAATTTGGAAAGCTCATGATGAGGAATACAAGGAAAAAGCGACGGCCGTCATCGGTGTCGGTGAGTAAGCAGTCGTGGATGGCGCCGGTGACCCATGGGTATCACGTAGTGGCGGATCAGTCGTGCTCGAGCATTTGGGAAGAGGAATCGGAAAACGATTCAGTTGTGGTGCAGAGAGAGCAGATTGAAGGGGTGGAGTTATGGTTTTTTGGGGTTTTTGATCCCAAAATTGGTGACAAAGTCATCAAGTTCATGCAAACTCATTTCTTTAATATGAACTTCAAAGAGGTATATCTCAAGATTCCCTCATTCTTTTTTCTTCTTTCAGTATGTTGGAGGGTTGGATTTTGGACTTCAAACCTACCACTTCATGAGTTATGCTCATAACCTAAGGTCCCACGTCGGTTGGTGAGGTCCCACATCGGTTGGAAAAGAGAATGAAACATTCCTTATAAGGGTGCGGAAACTTTTGGAAACTTCTCCCTCTTAGACCATTTTTAAAATCGTGAGGCTGAGAGTTTTGGATTTCAATTCTACTCCCTCTTAAGAGGATGAAATATGCTATGAACGGTTTTTAATGGATGAACACTTATAGAACTTTTCCACTTCCAAACACAAAGTTTTCAGCTCTATAAACACAACCAAATTTATTGTTTGGTTGGTGAAGTTGAAGGTTATTTTGTACATGAAATGTTGTATTGACTTGCAGTGTCAGATGAAAGGGAAGGGAACAGAGGCAATGAAGAAAGCGCATCAGAGTGCAAAAACAAAGACAAGAGATGAAAATGAAGGGAAGGGGCCTTGGAGAATGGGATCAGCTTCAGTTTTGGTAATTGATGGAGATAAACTGGTGATTTCTTGCATGGGGGACTATAGAGCCATTGTGTGTGAAGATGGTGTGGCTCATCAAATAAGCTGTGATTATCATTCATCTAAGCAACATTGGCATCGTAGATTAACTCTCGGTAATCTCTCTTTCGAACTTTTCTCAGGAAAGAAATGACTCCTATTCTCGAAAATTGCCCATGTAAAGACTATATAATACGTAGCATGAAAGCCTTTCAGATCTAGTCTAAACAGTGAATATAAGCCTTTCAGATCTAGTCTAAACAGTGAATATTATCATATGAATGCAAGTATGCACGTTTATCGGATAACTACTAACTCGAGCAATCATCTTCATAGGAATGAAGCTCCGGACAAGCTCCGAAATTGTGGTTGCAACTAAAAGAGTCTACTCAGAAACTGAGTTTATGGTACTGGGAAGCAATGGCGTATGGGAGGTAAGATTTAAACATTAAGAACATCTACATCTTCCGCTTGAATAGATCTTGGCTCCTAATAAATGTACGAAAACCCAGTTTTGAAGGCAACACCACATATTAAGAATTTTTTTGGGAAAAAAAAAACAGGTTATGAAGAACCAAGAGGTTGTGAATCTGATAAGACACATGGAAGACCCACAAGAAGCAGCAGAGTGCTTGGCGAAGGAGGCCTCCACAAGAATGAGCAAGAGTAACATTTCTTGTTTGGTCATTCGTTTTGACTAAATATATCAATCCTTTTCTTCCTATCTATTTTCTTACTAATTTGTTTACAGTTCGAGTTATAAAGGCTATTGTGTAAATATTAGCCATATAGTATTTACTGAAACTGATTCCTGAATTCTCATCCAAAATCATGCAAATTTTGGTGAGCTAAATGCTTAAATTTTATTCGGTGTTCTTGAGGTTCTTGCTAGTAGTTAGGCCTTTTCAAATCGCAGAAAAAGGCTGTATGATAATAATCAAGAACTTTCATGTTTCTTCCTTCCATTTATATATTGTTTTCCCTTTCCCCTTTCGCCTATTTGAAGTTTCAGACCTCAAAACAAAAGAAAACATTTAACATATCGACATATATCATGTCTGATATATCTCTAAATTAAAGAGTTCAACATTTACACTAATAATCTAATAATCGTTGATATCTCGCGCATATGCTTATAAATAAAAAGAATCATCAATGACTCACTAACATAAATATAAAAGTCAATAATAAAAGTCAATAATAAGTTCTATAATGTTCATCAATATGTTAATCGATGCGAAAGTAAAATAATCACGAGCGAAAGTCGCAAAGAAGCTTAGAGCTACCCTACCCTACTCCTATTAGTCATCATTTAAATGTGGGCCATTACATATGCAATTACTCTTTCATACCTCTAACGGTGCAAATTTTGGGTATCAAATATCTTTTTCCTGAGAATGGGAGGGGTTAAGCTTTCATTTTCATTACATGATCTTGTTAACCTAGTAAGAGAGAAATGCTGCCATTTTCTAGTGCTGTGAATGAAATGAAAGGATTCATATGGACGTAAATAGCTCCGTTTCTAAAATGATATGCATAAACAGGTAACGGCAAGTAACTACTAGTAAAAGGCAGAAAATTCTATGATGATGATGAATTGATGATTGACTATCATATTAGTAACAACACAAGTACCTATTTCAAGCTTGATGCCCGTCCCACAGCTCGGTGATCGAATGAGCACATTCGAGAAGAAACGAAACAATGGAACGGTATTCGACTTTTCCCAAGAGATGTTCCTCCATTCCTTGGGTAGTATGAGACACCATTTTTTTTCTGTTTGTGTTCATGGCTGCAACCAGCTAAACAGTAGATCAAATGTTGCATAATTTGAAACTGGGTTTCAATTAATAAAGCCATAATGGATACTACAGGGGAGTTCATCACTGGAACACATACGTAAAATATACAATGCCCATGTTTAAGATAACGTTACTAAAACTTTTTCTATATAGCCACAGTAGTAAAAGGATAAAAAAACAAACCGTTGCATTCTTCATAACCCAATCAGTCTTGCGCCCTGCAAAACACCAGGTTGAACTTGATGGTTCCTCGACTTTACATACATATTTAGCAGCACCACAAAATTGTGTCGTGTCATGCACTTCTCTTTTCACTGTTCTTGCTTCGGAAAGGTGATAGCAGGGAAAATGCACGAGAAGCTGTAGCAAGAACAAAAAATGGATTCAATCTCGAAATCATGATGAAAATAGAAATATGTCAAATCTTTGGAAATGCTTACACTTCTGAGTTTTGCTGGCAGTGGGAGTTTCGTCTTGAGAAATCAGATTTTTCAGTGTAGGAACTGATGACAGCAAACAAAGGGGTAACAAAGCAATATAGTCAGCTCACAGAAAAATACACATGGAAACATCTATAGCCACATTTTTGTCAAAATTGAACTTTGCATCCTTCAACATAATGGTTAAAAAAGTCCAGAAGAACAGAAATCTTCCATAATAGTTAAAGAAATTGTATTTGATTGTTACTAGAAATATAGGCATTTCAGTCCTCTTCTTGACATTATCAAAAAACTAAAATGTGTTCTATAAGTACGTTACCTTCATTGTGAGAAGTGGTATTTGCCCCAACATCATTGGCTTCAGACTCATTTGAGCTGATATTATCTGATTCCTCATTGTGCTCATCTGTACCTGAGCTATGATTCTTTCTCCCAAACTTCAATAATAATCTGAGCCCTTTTGATGATTTTTTTACCTCAGACTTCTCTGATGCTTCAGGAATCTTTTCCAATTGTGCGTTTCCATAATCAGGAACATAGGCTTTAGCAGTTTCAGTGCCTGATGTTGCACTCTCCAAATCTGGTGGGGTTGCTTTTCCATACTCTGAAACGCGTGTGCAAGGATGTTCAAAAGAAGATACACGGGCGTGTGGAGCTTTATATAAGTTTTCAGTAATACTAGGAGATGAAAACTTTTGTGCTTCCTGATCTACACCATCCGCTGTCACCTGAACACAGGAGGTTTGTTTATAAGGCTATCTATTAAACTTAGCATCATTGCAGGATGGCAGGATAATGAAATCTGTTGAGTCAAAGAAAAGGATTAAGGATGCTTTTCAAGTCGATAAAGATCAAATGATTGAGAAACGGAGACATTCAATATACCAATTAAAGGACTCCGGTGTAGTGCAATTGTGAGGTATGTACATAAAAAAAAATAATCAAATGTAATCTTTTTGAAGCACCGTTTGGCCTGTTGAATATACCAATAGTGTTACTGCATTAGTATTACCCAATGCATCAGCAGTAGGCCTTGCCTTACAAGAAACTCTTCTTATTCTTCTTCTTGTTCCTTCTGGGGGCACTATTGTCATGCGATAATGAATGATCATGTAAAAATAATAAATAGTAAATGATATTCATTTCCAATGACTGTGATTTTTCTTTGAACTACTGTAAGAAATGAGAGAGAGAGAGAGAGAGAGAGGTAAGAATTCTGCTGCATTCCACCTACAATCAATGCTAACGAATCTTATATTCTAAGGGTTCAACTTGTTCTGTAAGCATCACACTGTTCAAAGAATTCTCTGATAAACTTTCCACATCTGAGGCAGCAGTCAATCATACCTCATGAGAACTCAACTGATCCTGTGATTTGTGCTTGATGGATTCTCTACTGACACCGGACACTTCAATTTGGGAATTAAAAGCCGTGGTGGCAGAAAAATCTGATGGGACATCAGGTTTTCCTGTACAGATGGAGGGATTCTCACATTCTAGCATAACAACAGTCTTCTCAACAACAGGGTTGTCATCCAGTTCATTATGATGTGAGACTTCAGTCGTGTTTCTTTCCATGGAAGCACAAGCACCTTCAGTTCCTATTGAGTTGCCAATTGTAGCGCCAGGTCCCTTAGGCGTTCTAATTTTAAGTTCTGGAAGAGTTGCAGCCTTGCTCTTATCCAAATTCATTATAGCAGATATCTTCTTTTTGCTTTCAGTCTCATTAGGTATCTTTTTTTTGTTCTCAGTCTCCTTAGTTACTTTTGCCTTTAATGCTGGCTCGGTGGTCCGTGTCTTGATGGAAGAAGCATGATCGCTGGTGCTCATTTTTGGCTCTGATAATCTTCTAATACGAGCCATGGATACCTTTTTGTCATTTGAAGCATCACTGTTATCTTTCTTGAGCTTAGCTAATGAAGATACAGATTGAGTTAACCTGTTTCCAGCTGATTGCTTTCCACCAATCAATCTGCTGGGTTTTGCAGCTTTGTTGGAATCATTGGAACTAATTGAAGCCGTTCTGATAGGGAACCTTGGCAGAGGAGATGATGATACTGGATCTGAATCACTAAATTTTGATCCTTTCTGAGAGTTGGGTGACATTTTTGTTGGCAATAGCTTTCTAGTTTGCTGAGAGGGCAATGTGCTATTACCCCTTGCTGCAATTCTCTTCTGCCTCTCTAGCTTCAAAGTTTCTATTCTTTTTATTGCCTCCTCCTCCTGGATAGAAAAAACCAGTAAGATATTAGAATAGTTATGTTGAGGATTGTTGGGAGGGAGTCCCACGTTGGCAAGTTGAGGGAAAGATCATGGGTTTATAAGTAAAGGAATACATCTCCGTTGATACGAGGCCTTTTGGAAAAGCCCAAAGCAAAACCATGAGAGCTTATGCTCAAAGTGGACAATATCATACCATTGTGGAGTTTTGTGATTTCTAACATGGTATCGGAGTCATGCCCTTAAATTAGTCATGTCAATAGAATCCTCAAATGTTGAACAAAGAAGTATCAGAGTCATGCCAATAGAATTCTCAAATGTTGAACAAAGAAGTTGTGAATCTCGAAAGCGTAGTCAAAAGTGACTAAGTGTCGAAAAAGGGTGTACTATGTTCAAGGACTCCAGAGAAAGGAGTCAAGTCTCAGTTAAGGGGAGGTTGTTCAAGGGCTCCATAGGCCTCAAGAGAGGCTCTATGGTGTACTTTGTTCAAGGGGAGGAAGAAAGATGGGAGGGAGTCCCACGTTGGCTAATTTAGGTGGACAATATCGAAAAAAAAAAAAAAAAAACTCTGCCACTAAGATGTGACTTGCAAGAAAATTAATATACATGCGGGATAAATAGTTCGTTCCCATATCACTTAACTACTCAAGATTCAGGGTTCTGCTTATAGATATGATTATGAAGAAAAACATTTTTAACATAATACCTTCTCCTCCTTCAATCTCCGGAGATCAGCTTTATAAGCTCTTAGCTTTTCTGCACGTGCTCTTGCTTCATCCAAAGGACTCAACTTAGAAGGTTTTCCCTTCCTTATTGGCCCCCCAGTTTTTCTATCAGGAGTAATTTTTGGCTTTCGATCCTTGTCCAACCTTTTAGTCCCTTGTTTAACATCAGTTACCACTTCCTTTTTTTTATCCGAAGCTGGTATGCGTCCAGCATGGACCTGCATTTCATATTCTAAAGCAGGATCATAACCAGCAGGCTCATTTTCTGCTTCACGCTTTGGCATCAGATTCAGAACATCTGGCTCATAGGTAGCAACTCTGTTGGACAAATTTTCTGCCTTATGATTTGCAGATGGAAACTCAGAATCCATGTCAACAGCACTTCTACCTTCTTTTCCAACTTCATCCATTGTCATTGATCTCAATGGAACTATGTAAGAATCACCATCCAAATTATTTGAAGAGTTTTTATCATAGCTTTTTTGTGTATTATCAAAGCCATTTATAGCTAATGGATCCAAGTGGCCATTAGAGTAACTTTGACCCTTTTGTCCATAAACCACAAAATCATCACTACCGGGCCTCCTGTAGCCATTTCTTCCTCCATCTAGTTCTGTAGCCTGCACATTCATATGGCTATCCCCTGATAGACTATCTCTTCTGGAAGTTAATAATTCATCATTTGATGCTCTTGATACACGGTTGATTCTTCCACCAACTCTATCAATGCCCGTGGTACCATTTTCTTGGATTTCATCTCTGTTCCATCCTTGAGCAACTAATGGATCATCACCAACTTTATTCTGTCGCCTTTTCTGCTTTGTTTCCCTTTCCATGGTGAACAGACTTTGATCAGCATGATGTTTTTCTTCATTGGCATCCCGAAGTAAAAGGTTTTGGAATGCCTGCCAATGTCCTTCAGCTTCAGGGGAATCAGTTTTTGCAGGAGTGTTCGATTGATCCCCAAAATTTAGATGCTTTCCTTTGCTCCTAGAGGATCGATTAGGTTTCTTGTGTTTAATTTCTGGACTAATAACCTGTGAATCTCCTTCTTCACTTTCACTTCCAGATTGTGAATCCGTTTCACTGCCTGATGAGTTATGCCTCTTCGATGCAATGTAGTTGATGTTGCGGATGACAACCACGCCTGATTTCTTCTTACCTAATCGACTACCTTTTCTCTGATCTTCTGAATCTTCTTGCTCTGATCCTGCATCATCAGGCATTCTTGTTTTCCAAGCATTCGTCTCACATGTTTCTGGTCCAATGGAGTTATCTCCACTTTCCATGGAATGCCTTTTTCCTCCCATTTTCATACCGTCACCAAATCTAGAATCCTCTGTTACTGGATAATGCGGATGAAAGAAAGGGCTACTTCCTGCATAGTTCTGATAGTAAGGCATTCCTTGCATGGGATATCCTTGGAAGACAGGTAATGAACCTGGAGGAGAATTGATGGGCCAGGGAGGGTACATATGAGGAGGATACTGCCCTTGAAGATACTCTTGGTGACCTGGTGGTGACTGGTATATCATAGGCGGGTTTCCATCTGGGCGAGTAAGTGGACAAAAAATCCTTTAACCCAAAATTAAGAAGAGTAAGAGAAGCATTCTATAAAGCACATATAATAAATGAAGAGTTTCTAAGAGCACGGATTTGATACAAAACCAAGAGGCTCTAAGTTCAGCTTTAATTGTAATTTGATTAGACTATCACTAAAAATTAGCCACATGGTTGTTACTCTTCATAAATATAATGATGCCGCATGAACATTCCAAGTCTAAGACTATAACTTGAAAGATTTCAGTTTAAGACACATTTTTAACCAAAATCCGTCAGATTTCTAATGTTATCATCATATCTCACCTGCAATTGCATTCCCCTTATTTGTTGAAGATGGTTCAATTTGAGATTCTGTCTGCTTGTCAGTCATACTTGTAAGTATAATCCCTGATGCAGTCATGGAAGGGGAGAAATCTGGCCGGCTGGATAGTGCTTCTGCTGCTTCAATTTCGACCCATTGGCCACTTTCATGCTTTCTTTTCCATAGTTCTTTGAATTTTACGCATGCATCCCTGTTTTTTGCAGCAAATAATTCACATTAATCAACTGCAAGAAAAATGATGCAAACATTAACATAATGCTCTTTGTATATAGCTGAAAATATGAATCTCTTCATACATCAATCGTGAGGCTCCAAAGTTGTTGGCAAATGATATCAATGGTGACATCTGATCAATGTCAAAACCAGCAGCAACAGCACGAGCAAACGCCATCCCTTGCTCCTTTTGAAGCATAGTTTTGCGTGTCTCCAGGACTTTCAGAAGCTGAGCTCTAAAAGGGATTAAATGAAATTAAAAGTACTCGCAGCAAAAGTCATAAATCTTCACTAGATAATTGCCCTTAAGTAAATGAATATTAGCCATTGTTCATAGAGTAGATCATATTACAAATCTATTTGAGTCTAGCAGGTAGAGAACATAATTGACAATGACTAGAGATGGTATGTACTTCGAGTTCTCCTCTAACACTGTATGTCCATTGGTCTCCAGTGAGTGCGCATCTGGCTGACATGTTTTAAACAAAGAAAATTAAAATAAAAAACTGAAAGTTGTTTAAAGAGCATATTTGAGTACCACTTACCGTGTACAGAACAATTGCTTTCTCCTCATTACCATCCAGAAGAGACTTGCTTGCTGTTAAAAACCAGTGTTCTCATTCATAAATCAATTTATTTTTAAAAATTGCATAGTATGTAAGGCACATAAATATTGAGTTAGTTAACAGAACTTTAGCTTCATATTCAAAAATATTCTGAAAAAGAAAAGAGTGAAGAAAAGAAAAAAGAAGCACCATACGAAAAAAGAACAAGGAAAAATGACTATATTTGTAACAACCCAAGCACACCGTACCGTTGACAGATATTGTCCGCTTTGGTTAGTTATGTGTTGCCATCAACTTCACGGTTTTTAAAACACGTTTTTTTTAGGGGAATGTTTCCACACTCTTATAAGGAATGCTTCGTCCTCCTCTCTGTCCTTGCTGGCACACCGCTCATTGTCTGGCTCTGATACCATTTGTAACAGCCCAAACCCACCGCTAGCAGATATTGTCCATTTTAGCCCGTTGCGTATCGTCGTCCACCTCACGATTTTAAAACGCATCTATTAGGGAGAGGTTTCTACACCTTTACAAGGAATGTTTTGTTCCCCTCTCCAATCGATATGGGATCTCACAATCCAACCCCCCTTGGAGACCCAGCATCCTCATTGGTACACCACCCAGTGTCAAACTCTAACACCATTTGTAACAACAAGCCCACCGCTAACAAATATTGTCTACTTTGGTTCGTCGTCAATTCCACGGTTTTTAATGTCACCGCTAACAAATATTGTCTACCTCCGTAACATTTCTAATGCCATTCCTATCAGAGATCAACTCAAATAGAAACTGATCTATGTTAAGAAAAGGAAAGAAAATATTCTACGGGCCTCCACTGATTTTAGTACCTTCGGTGGCACCTTCTACAGGCTTTGTAGGCTTTCCTTGCTCGTCATCTACCTGTTAGATGAAACTGGATTGAAAGATGGATTTTATGTCAACATGAAGTGTTACTAATACGCTAGAATGAACTTACAACATTAGGCCCCATGTCACTGTTGCCCTGAATCACAATTGCCTCCTCAATCTGTAAGATCTCTGACTCAATAGTGTACACCCTTTCCAAAATTTCAGGGGTGCTTACAAATCGGACAAACCTAATGGTGGCAAAATTCATCAGTATATGACTATCTACTAACATGAATTGCCCAAAAAACTCAATACTAAGGCAAATGTTCATAATATCAATACAACCTCTCCATGGTACCCTTTGTGAACCATATTCTATCACTGCGAGGATCTGGCTCAAGAATAATGGAATAACCACCTCTGGCCATCTGTTCTTGTGCAATCTTCAAATGGGCAAGAAAAGGATTCAACAAACCAGAAGCTATCTTCTCAGACTTCCCATTTGCAGATAATATCAAATCACACCTGATATGTGAATGAAAGGAATAAATACTTGATTTTAAAAAAGAAATGCTATGAAACAAAAAACCTAGAAGAAAATGGTGATAGCTAGTCAATATCCTAACAAAATTCAACAAAATAAAACGAAAAGGATATTATGCACCAAGATGTAATCAACGCGAAAGTAACACTAAAATCATGAATCGGCTTCTAAAATAGAACGCGGCATGGCGGATCGAATGAAACAAAGAAGTTCATCAGAACAATAGACAGCAAATCAAAAGAAAGCCATCTAATCTAATTCTTCGAACATTGGCTTTCAATTGTAAATTAACTCGTATAATAAGCGAAGAACATAAACCTTGTTCGAGTAGGTGTGAGCTGAAAAGTAGCGAAATCAAGCTGAGCCGATGACTTCATTGCTGAGACAGAAAACAATCAGAACAACAAAACTCAACAAGTACAATACAAAAACAAACGAAATAGCCGTAAACGTGAGATCAGAACAAGAAGTAGAAGGACAGGAGAAAGAAACGAAATCGGCGTAAGAACAGAGCATACCGAAATAAGCAGGTTTGTGCCAGCAAAAGATGAGCTCTAAACTCTAAGCAAAAGGTTGAAGAAGACACCTAAGGGAGAAAGGTCATTTAGCTCTAAAGAGAGCTTTAATGGCAGCTGCCATGAGAGAGAGAGAGAGAAAGAGAGCTGCGACAGCGGAAGAATCCAAGAGCAAGTGAGGAAAGAGAATGGAACCGTTTTTGGTTGGGCTGGAAGGGAAAATGGAGAGAAGGGAGGGGTATATTTGGAAAACTGAATAAAGTTGAAAAACAAACCCGACAGCGATACAAATGAAGTCAGAGTGATTATCTTTGTTGAATTATGTTCAGATTATTTAATCTAAAATATTTATATTTTATTATATATTCAAATATTTATATTTAATCCTAATTTATTTACTTAAATATTTATTATTAATATAATGGTCATACTTTTTTATATTATCCAATTTCTTTTTAATTTTTTATATTTTTATATTATTTAAAAGTGTCCATTTAAAATATTCAAAGTATATAATTACTTCACGTCAATATTAGAATAGATAATAATATTAATAACTATCCATTACTTTTTAGGCTTAATTAAATATTAATTCTTATCTTAAAAAAAAGATTGTTATTAAAAAAAAATAAAAATAGAAAAGCTGCATCAATTATTTGATTTAATTATTATTATTATTTGGTGAGGTAGAATTTTAGATATATGTGTGACGTGTGATTGGCTGGCATTTTTTTAATATTTTGGGAGAGTGGGTGTCATTTTGAATTTGGGTTTGAATATTTGTCAATAGTACCAAACAACCCTTATTTTAATTTTAATTTGTTCCACAATTAACGCCCCCACTTGTTACAATATTTACGAATTTGCCACTGGTTACCACACTCTTATTAATACTTACCCTTTTTTTTTTCTAAAATTAACCTCGTAATTATATTTAATGTTAACAAAGTAAGAAATATATATATATTGACTATAACTTAAGATTTAGTATCTGAACTTGGTCAAATAAATTTCTAATTTTAAAAAATATAGAATAAATTTTCCATTATTCAATTTTATATTTAATAAATTTTAGTTTGTTGGATATTTTTTAAAATAATTTACAAATTTTTGGATATAAAATTAAAATTTTACTTTTTAGTTAGATAATAACTCCTTACTTTTAGAATTTTTTTTTTTCTAATACAAAATTAAAAATCTAGAAAATTTAAAACTTATAAATTTTGTAATTTAATTGGTTAATCTTCTTATTTAAAATGAAATCATTTTTTAGAGGTAAAAGTCTACATATTATTCTCCTCCGGATTCTTTTCTAAATTTAAATTCCATTCCCCGAGAAGTCAGAATACTGTTGGAATGTCTAAACTGCTCTTATTCTGTTATGGTGTTTACCTTTCATTATTACCTCTGAGATGCTGAACCAGATATGGTGTTTACCTTTCATTATTACCTCTGAGATGCTGAACCTTAACCCTAATTCATGTAATTTTACAAGATTTATGACTTATCTACTAGCCAATTTAATTATTCGAATCTAATTTTATATAAGAGTTAAAAGATTTTTATTTTCCTTAGATTTTCCCTCTCTGTTTTTTTAATTTAAATTATAAATTTAATCTATATAATTTTAAAAAAAAATTAGTACTTATGGTTTAATAAAATTTAAGGTAGTTATTATTTATGATAATTTTATTAAACCAGATTAAATTCTAGCTTTCTACCCATACAAAAATAATAATTTATCAAAAACTAAAATATAAAATTATCATTCCTTGTAGAAAAATTATAACCACTTTGTGCTCTGAGTTTTCTTTTGTTATAAGATACTAAATAATGAATAAGAAAATTATGACACAGCTTGAATAGACAATAATGTAAGGAATTATTGTGCACCAGTACAATTCAGTGATTAGTTAATAGGGCATGCAGTGGGCTTGGCATTGGCCTATCCCCTCCATTTGTCCCCAATAAAACACCCAATTTTCACCAGCTTTTGATGCAATTAATGGGAGAAAGAGGAACCAGGCGTCGAGAACAACACCATACTATCTGTTTTGATTCATTACATATCACGTCAGCCTCACGATCTTAAAACAGTTTTAAGAAGAGTTTTCCACACTCTTATAAGAAATGTTTTGTTAACATAGGAGATGTGGAATCTCACAATCTACCCCTTAAAAGGCCCAGATATCATTTGTAACGGGCAAAGTTTACCACTGGCAGATATTGTCTGTTTTGGCCCGTTACGTATCGCTATCAGCCTTCCAATTTTAAAACGCGTCTATTAGAAATAGGTTTCTACATTTTTATCAAGAATGTTTCGTTTCCCTCTTCAACAGACCTGAAATCTCACAAAATGTTCTTAAAAGACATTACATCGAACAGGTTATGGCCATCACCAACAACCACAACCCCACTGATTTTTTTGGATTTTTTTTTATAAACAAAATGACAATGTCTCTTACAAGCATTACATCAAACAGGTTTCGAGAGTCACCAACACCGACCCAAGTACCCCAAAATAAGGGAACTGTTTCTTAGAGGCATTGTATTAAACATGTCCATGGACACACTCCCAGTCCCACTAGTTTTAATGAGATGGGAACGTTTTTCTCGAAGGCATTGCCCCACCAATTTTATATGTTCTTTTTTTCTTTCTAAGAGGCATTATATCAAACAGGTTGCGGGCATGCACAGCCCCAATAGTTTTTCAAAAACATGGGAATGTGTCTCAGAGGCATTATATCAAACAGGTTGCGGGCATTCATAGCCCCACTAGTTTTTCGAAGACATGGGAATGTGTCTCAGAGGCATTATATCAAACAGGTTACGGAAGTGAAAATTACCAGATTCAAATAAGAAAAACAGGATTGAAAGAGAGAGACCCACTTACAATAAATGAGAGTTTTGAGTGGCAAATCCTGGAAGTACGTTGTCGCTACAGAGAAACCGTATAATCTTCTTTTATTCTTACAATTTGGGGGCTCAAGGATCAAAAGGAGATGAGCTTCTCGTGAGAAAGGCAGTGGGTGTTTCGCGCTGAGTGGCTCAGGCTTGTACTGCTGTCGGTCGCCAGAACCCAGAGATTCAGAGGGCTGTGGTTGGTCTGGTGGGGCTGTTACTTAAACAACTGAACCTTTATTTGAAAATACTAATAAACTAATTATTAGGTTGGATAATTATGAAAATTGAATGTGAAATATTCTTGACATTACAAAAATAAATTAAATGTTAGAATTAAATAGACATAGATTTAGAGTTAAAGAAATTAAATTTATATGAACTAAAAAAAATTAATTAATTAATTTTGATTCTGATTTTGATTGGAAGAAAAATGGTTTATTACCAAATTTTGTTACACTTAAAAACACTTTAACACAAGTAGATAATATAGTCATATAGCAGATGAATGTTTGAGTCGTTAAATACTGTATTTTCTTCGAAGCACGTCAAGTCATGTAGTTAAATTGGGTTGATTTTGTATGTATATGTGACACTTGAGTAAAGGAAGAGTACATGAATGAATCGAGACCATATCCGAATGAGAGCAATATCAAAAGTAGAATGACTAAGAAAGACTTAAAGAAAATGAAGATTACTACCATGTTTAAAAATTCAAGATTTCATAAGTTTTCTCTCTTTTATTTTTGTTTTCAAGAAATGGGTTAACGTGAGATTTCAAATCGGTTGGAGAGAAAAACGAAACATTTGTTATAAGAGTGTAGAAATTTCTTTCTAACAAACGTGTTTTAAAATAGCGAGGCTGATGGTGATATGTAACGGGTCAAAGTGGACAATATTTGCTAGTGGTAGTCTTGAGCTGTTATAAATGGTATGAGAGCTAGACATCCCCTCTCCGGAGATCTCACATCGATAGGAGAAGGGAACAAAATATTCCTTATGAGGGGGTGAATTGTGAGATCTTACATCGGTAGGGGAGGGGAACAAAATAAGAGTATGGAAACCTTTAAAACTGTGAGGTGACGGCGATACGTAACGGACTAAAGTGGATAATATTTTCTAGCAATGGTTTGGCCAATTAAAATATCTTTTTAACCGAGACGACATATTATGTTGTCTTTTAAAGGGCGATCTTTTATTTTTTCGTATTGGTTATCTTTACCCGCATGATTACGATAATGCAAAAATTATTCTTTTATCGATAGTATGCGAGACAATGGAGAGGCCGATCATACAAAAAGCTTGTGAATTTAAAACGATGATTATTAGTGAAGAATTTTCGAGTTAGGACAGACCATATAGTTGCCAAAAGCATTGATGTCTTCCCAAATTGGCACTCGATTTTACGTATGTATTTACATAATCTTTTTACGTCCGGATGAAATGATTCGTCATGACAAGGAGTTATCATCGATATCAACACATCTAAGATCACCAAACATTCGAAAATTCTATTCCGTTCTTCCTATTGTATATCTCGTTCATACACATCTTGTCTCCATTTCTCGAGCCTACAGTAAGTTACAGAGTTCTAAATGAATCTCCACCTATTTATGTTGAACGAATAAAAATAAAATATTAGTTCGGATGAACTCGTTTGAACTGTTCGAGCACACTATCATCCATAAAGGCAAATATTTGTTCATACCATTACAGGCATATTATTTGAAATTGAAAGGGAAAGTAAAAGTCATTGGAAAATCAGATCCTCATAAGAAAACAGTAGCAGCAGCAGATGTATAATTAACACAGAAAGTTAAAGCTGAGGTTTCTTTCTATTCATCATCCAAGAACAAAAAAAACGAGTTCAAACGAGTCTCTCCATCCGTTGCATCATCATCATCATCATCATTATCATCGAAGTCTCCCGGGTTCATGTCGAAACTCTTTACCATGAAAGAATGAATATGCTAGAGGTACTTATTACAGTTACAGCTGCCTCAAATGTATCAACAATTTCCCGGAGCTTTGTTAATTTCTCTCTGTTTCATGAGTCTAAAAGATTTATATAAACTAATATGAACCCCTGAAGAGGCACATATACATACTGGGGGCGGGTCGGGGGAGGCGGGGGAGGCAGGGGAGGCGGGAGAGAGTTTTTTTAAGTTCCATACCTGAGGATGGAATCCAGAGATGAATATGAAGACACCATACAAATGTTAGAAATCATCATCATATTGATGCAATCCAACGGGAACAACAGAGAAAGCATGCATTCCCTCACCCGATGATTGCTTCTTATTTCTTCTTTCCGGTGCCAATCGATAATAGTTCAAAGCTTCGAAGGGCATCATCGTGGCTGCCTTTTGTAACCGAAGAACGGAGGAAGGATGATTTTGGCTCAACTCGTTGAGTAGAAGCAGACAGACGACTGCTGCTTGAGAAAAGTCGACTTGAGCGGAGTTCACTTGGCTCCCCAGAGGAGCTAGGCCGGCTGCTGGATAAGATAGGTCTCTTAGAAGCACTCCCTTGTCGAGAAGAACTCCGTGCTCTTTCCGAATCCGGTTGCTGCAATATTGGAGGAGGTAGAGAAATACTATAACTGGAGATAATATTACCAGAGAACTGGATAGCAACCAAAGGCAAAGAATTCTAGTATATGATTTTCTTGTGGATGATTCAACTCACCACATCCTTGGAGGAAGGCACATCATCAGAGGATCTATGTCTGGAGTGATCACTGTGTAGACCATGTCCAGTGCCATTCCTTCTAGCAAAAGCCTCCACAGCACCCGAAAATTTATCGCGGAGATCTTGTCCCACTAAATGACATTCAAAGAGAGTATGTTCAACTAAACAAATTAAAGGAACTAATAGACAATCCAGTCAAACATGAACGACCCAAATGCTACAAGACCTCGACACGACCATATGGTTCAACTAGTTGAAGTAGGAAATATCAGCATTTGCGAGCTTTAAAACAAACTTCGATACCTTGCAGGGATAAGGGACATACCTAAAGGTCTCTCCACTCTTTCAGCAGATGGTCCAGGGTTTACAGCGGCTTTCCCAGCTGGTTGCTGATGATAAGAAACAAGAATAAGAACATTAAGAGAAGAAACTATCAAGGTAAATAAATATAGTTCTTGCTTTACATCTCGTTTCCCTTGACAACGTGGAAAGTATTTAGATACGTACTCGAGTCCTTGAACTGGAGCCAATCTGTGGATATTTCAATATAGTCCAGTCAAACACGTAGTCAAATTGGTAACCTGTAACGAAAATTGCAAGTGTCATGCCCATTATCACCACTTTTGATACAGTTCATGGAAACTTCAGTTGAAAATGGAGGAGGATGCAACAACATAAGGTCTTCAACTGTGACCGCACATAGTTCAAGTAGGCCTTAGGATAGGACTAACCTTCTCTAATGAAAAGATCGCGAAAAAGCCTCTTCAGATACGAATAATCTGGTTTGTCTTCAAATCTTAGGGCTCGGCAGTAGTGGAAGTATGATGTGAATTCCATTGGAAAAGATTTGCAGAGGACCTAAAAAAACATGGAAGGCCTCCCGGTGTGTCGAGTTTAAACATTTATAACCATGAGCTATGACAATGGTTTGATACAAAATTCAGCCTAGAAAGCTTGTAAGGTAGTTAATTATTGAGTAAATGGCCACCATTGCTCAAACATATAGCTAACATGATGACCAATATAGCCAACAGTTCGCCCATTTTCGGTGAACGACGGTAATTCATTCTATTTCACTTCAACAGATTAAGTAAGAGATGTAGGAATACCTCAATAGGAGTGAGCATTTTCTTTTCACTAATCTTATCATATTTTTGCTTTTTGGTCCCTGCTCTCAAACCCTGCCAGGGAAGGCTGAAATAACAAATTAAATTTTAGACTGGATTAAAAGAAAGAGGAATAGAGAGTACACAAGACAAGCATCAAACCTTCCCCTGAGAAAATACATAAGCACATAGCCGAGAGATTCAAGATCGTCCCTTCTGCTTTGCTCTGCAATCAAACAAAATATATACTAAATAGATATCGGAACGGTTTCAAAGAATTGAATATCATAATGGATGAATCGAAGAGTAAATAGCTCAATTACCAACTCCAAGATGGGTATTAATACTTGCATAGCGAGCTGTTCCTGTGAGATTCTTATTTTCTCTGCCAAGAAAAAAATAGATTCATTCAAGGGAGTTTTGGCAAAGACAAGTTATACTGCACAATGATGCTAGCATGCTCAGATAAAAAGAACTTTCACCAACCAAATGGAAAGTAATTAAGGTGAAAATGCGCGGACAGTAGTATCGTCTTTGCTTCTCACTTGAATTATCAGATAAGCAAGAAGCTAACAACTTTGATCAGATGCTAGTTTTCAAATACCTGTATGGTATATGCTTGTGTGTTTGAAGATCCCGATACTTTTTTGCGAGACCATAATCGATAATATATACCTGTTCAATAATGAGCCAACAGGCTTCTTAGGAAAACGTCATCGTGCATGAGCTCTAAATAACAAATTTTCATTGCCCCACAGACACCGCATTCACACAGAGCCAAAACACAACGGGCAAGATTAATTTGAATTTTTTAAAATCTAATCAAGAACAATCCATTCTTGCATCCCAAATTGGAAGAACTCACGCTAAGTGGTCTATATGGCTTTATCAATCAAAGAGAAATTAGAATCCTGATAACAATAAACCCCTTACGCTTCTCCCCTCATTGTTGTCAGGTGGGGAAAGTTGGTAGACAGAAAACTTCAACAATCGAATGTGAGTCGTGACAATTAAATTACCGACTGAATCAAAGCATCCTTCTAGCTCTTATTTAAGTTGTAATTATATCGTGAATTACCAACAAAAACACATAGCAAGCACATCTTAAATGAACTTTGCTGTATGATCTTCAAGAAAAGGCCTAAATAAATCGGCACACACAGATGGGACACATAATATTAAATACCTGGTTAGCCTTCCGTCCCAACCCCATTAGAAAGTTGTCAGGCTTTATGTCGCGGTGAAGGAACCCCCGCGAGTGCATGTACTCAACTCTGTTTATCTAAGGAAACAAATGAACATAATAAGCCTAATAACCCTATTGAATTGAACCTTCTTTCAAGAACAGCATACTTACTAACTGATCAGCAAGCATCAATACTGTTTTCAAGGACAGTTTCCTATTACAGTAGTTGAACAGATCTTCAAGGCTTGGCCCAAGGAGGTCAATAACCATAACATTATACTCACCCTCAACTCCAAACCATTTGAGATGAGGTATACCAGCTTCACAAAATGAACAATATATAAGCTACACACACGGATCGCATACTAAACTAAACGAATAACAATAACAAGATCAAAATCAAACTCAATAGGGAAGTAGTGAGAGATAAACAAACACACTTCCTCCTTGAAGAAGCATATATAGTTTTGACTCATAGTGAAGCTGAGGATGCTTGGTTTTCACAGATTCCTGCAAGGAAAATATATCACCGTCAAGGAATATAGAGATACAAACGCGTACCCCATTATGCTTACTGCTATAAACTTCAACCAGTTTGGAGCAAGTGAGGAACCTAAGTCACAGGGTGCATCCAAATTCGAGTTACATACTAGAATAGTTTGTGAACATACTATCAGGCTACGATGAGACAAACAAAAGATCTTCTTTCTAAAGAGATTTGATTCAGAACTCTTATATGTCCAAGGTCCAATATTGAATAATTTCAGAGGTTTTCCTTGACTTCGTCCGTGTCAACAAACAATTCAAAATGCCTCGACTTTCAAGAAACCAGTCCAAGTCAAATAGTAATGATTAAGTTATGCACTAAATATAGGAAGGAAGGGGAAGGGGAAGATCATTTACATACCAGCTTAACAGCCACTTCCTCCTCAGTTTGCACATTAGTTCCTACAACAATCCAGATCAATATCAATATTAACTACAAAGCTTCTCAAAAACTATAAAATCCATCTCAAAAGCACCAGATAAGCATACCCAAATACAGTTCACCGAAGGATCCGCTTCCAATCTTCCGGCCCAGCTTAAACTTCCCACCGATTACATGCTCCATGATCTAGCTCGAATCGAATTAAAGCCCTCGCGATTAACCCTTTTATCACCACAACTCAAACCCCAATCCAAAACACTAACCGAACAAGAACAGTTGAACTACCAATCCGCAATTCCTAGATCCTTGATACGATTGCAATCTCCAAACACCATCTCAGATCCACCAACTGGGAATTAAACACGGCGATGAAGAAAAACCTTCAAGCTTCAAATAAAAGAAAGAAAAGCTCAAAAACCCAACTCCAGACCGCCGAAAATACTTCAAATTTCACTTTCTGGAAAAAAAAATCCGAAAATATGATAGAGAAGGAAGAATCTAAGAAACAGAAGTTAGTGAGTAAGCAAAACCCCAATCCCCAAAACGAACAAAAAAGGGTTCTTCTGTCTTTTGGGGGGAGAGCAAGATAGTGTAATTTCTGGAAGTAAACACAGAAAAGGAGAAAGAAAAGGATGCTTAAATCGGAATTGTCAGAGAGTGCAAAGATCAGTAAAGGAGGCAACGATGGAATTTAGAAGATGAAAAGAATCCAATCCCTGTGATACAGCAGTAGTTCATAGCAAGGAATCAAAAAAAATGAAGTGAAGGAGTTGGAAACAGAGAGGTGAAAGGAATTGAGAAGGGATTTATGGCGATTGAAGAAGAGATTGAATATGGCGGAAGAGAAGGGAAAGGTATTTTGAGAGATGTGATTGAAGAAGAGGAAAAGGAGGGAAGGAGAAGCACAGAAAAAGGAAGGAAAATAAAATAGATGAGAAAGTACGGTGAGTGATAATTGATTCACCAAAAGCTGGATGATAATATGATATAATAATAATAATATTAATTCTTTTATTTTTATTTTTAATAATTATTTATTCCAATAAATATTAGTTGGGAACCACCAAACGTCTCCAAATTTACGCTGGTTGAGATCATTTTCCCCCTAAAATATTCTTTTTTTTATTTTTTTTTATTGCAATAATAATTGCAAAACCGGCCTAAATTTAATTTTCTCTCTTTTTTAAACATATTTTAATTCAAAATTTTTAATATATTTTTTCCAAATTAATTCACATTTCCAATTTTGAAGTTCTATGTTCCAATTACGAAAAATAAAAATGCATTTTGTTGGTACATGTAATAATTATAAATTCTTTTAAACATTTTTAAACCTCATATTTTCATGATCACTCTCATTCGATTAAGGGATTTCTCTATGTTTGATATATATATATATTAAAAATTATAATAAAATCATTTTTTTTATATTTTATTTGTCTTGCAATTATTATTATTATTATTATTTACTTTTTACCTGTGGTTCATCAATATTGTACTTTATTTTAGCTAAAAAATTGTAAAATTTTGGTCAAAATAATAAACTTCTAATCTTTTTTTGTAAATATTATTATTTATATATTATAATCGTAATAAAACTCATTGAAATTTCTTTGTTATAATATTAAATTTTAATTTATTAAAAACTATGTTTTGGTAAAATATTATATTATATTTTTGTTTGCAAACCTTATATTAGATTTTTATTTATATTTTTATAATAAAAATTATATTGTAAAATGAAATACATAATAAGAAAATAGAAGAACCATTTTTTAAAAATAAAAATATTGAAAATTTTTCATATCACATTATTGCGAGGAATCTCTATCTCGATTCCCACAAAAAAAAATATAAAATTTTACGAGGACGGGGACTGAAAAAGGAGGGTGGAGATTGGGCAGGCTTCTTCGTCCTCGTCCCGTCTCATGAACATCTCTAATTCACGTGCTTGTATTTTACTCAGACCTCACAGTTATATATACTTAAGCCTTAAAATTACGTGTCTTTAAGTACATTTTTATCACTTGTCGAGATAGTAATCACTGTTTTTTACATAAATTATTGTTTGGGAGGTTGGACGTGGAGAGACGCTCAATGTCAGACACGGCAAGAGTTAGGATCAATAATAGTTTTGATACGGTCTTTGTAATAATATATATTATCAAATAAGATTAGGTTTTGTGACAATAATGCGTTTTATAATATGGTATTATTTTAATTTTAATTATTTATATTAATAAAATTTGAAAATGTGAATTGCCTATAGTTTATGTATTTTTCTTTTCAAAATAGGTGGATAGGGTGATTACGTGGCTGAACAAAAATCAATGCCTTAAAAGTTATTAACACACATTAAAGCCTTTTTCTTTTTTATTTATTTTTAATTTAAATAAATTTATTTATATAGGAAATGACATGGAAATTGAAATGTTTTTATTTATTTTTTTAATATAAATGTCATTTCAAATTCAAATATTTTAAAATTAGTATGTTCAATTATGATGTATTAAGTTTATAAAAAAAAATTCTAAAATATAATTCTAAGGAATATATCCTAACTATTTTCATTAATATATATATATATATATATATATATATAATTGAAAAATTAATTCTTTATATTGAAAGGTTGAAATTTTGTCTCTCTCATAAATTGGCATGGAAGTATAGAATTAATTTAAATTAGGTATGGACAATGAACTCGTAGGCTTCTAACCCTATTCATAACATCGAAAATGTCCACCGAGGTAGACTTGAGTGGCTCAGGTCGAAGAGGACGAGACAGGTAATCTACCAATATCAATTTCAATTAAACCAAGATGGGTATCGTCTTGTTCCTTAATCCTTGTTGCAATATTGATATTCAATAATATATTATTTTATTTCGTAATTTCTACACCATTGTTAGCAAACAATGCCATAAGCATCAAAAAAATTTAGACACATCATCATACTAGTGCGAGTATCTCTCTTGTCGGCTAGTTTATCATCCTGACGTGATAGCTATACTCTTGAAATTTATGAAGAGTTTTAAAAAACACTCACAATGGAGAAGAGTTTAAAGTTTTTTTTTTTTTGTAACACACATATAAAATGCTCCCGATGGAGACACACGTTTATTTTGTCTCATCTCGTCGTGACGGGTCTATAGATCAAAACGTAACATCTCTACATGAACATATATAGTTTATTGGCTAAGTTTAAACGACGTACAGGGTATTTTTATTAATTTAACTTTATTATTATTATTGGTGATGTGTTAGGGTCGAAGAAAACCTAATATATTATCAATTAAAGCTTTTTTTTTTCCTTAAAAGGGTTTTGTTTTATTAAAAAAAAGATTTAAAAAGGTAAATTTATAATTAACTTTCTAATTTGAAATAAAAGTATTTAGGGAGATATGAATGAGACTAGATTTAGTCCTTTGTCTCACCTGTTTTTTTTTTTAATATAATTCGTACACATAATATCCTAAGATGGCATACCAAATTCAAACATTTTTTAAATTCATTTGATAATGACACACTTTCTCTCTCTCTTTTAATCTAATTTGAATGGTTCCTTTTGGTTTTAAATTTTATTTTATTTCAAAATTAGGTTAGATGTCAATTTATAATCATAAAATTTGGAGGTTCTATTCATTTAAAATATATATTAGTAATTGTATTTGATGAATTTCTATTTCCAAATTACTTTTAAAGTTTTTTAATATTTAATTTAGGGATTTTTTTATTTATTTATAATTTAGGTTTTCTTAAAACTATTCATTTTTAATTAGTTTTAAACACGACAATATTAAAATAAATAAATACATAAAATTCAAACGTAACATTATTTGGGGGTGGGGGAATGTAGGAGCGTCTAAGAATTTTTTATTTTCAATTTTTTTTGAAAAAATATTAGTTGATATGTCATGTTCGAAATTTTTAAAATCATTTTTAAACAGAGGATTCTTTTCGATTTTCACTCAAATGCCAACTAATATTGAAACAACAAACGAAAAATAAAGTTTTAAACTACCTTAATACTTTAATTTAGTTTCTATTTGATTATTGAAATTCCAAAAATGACATGTTTAGTCTCACAGGCCTTGAATTTGATTTTCAATTGAACAAATTATTGTTTAGACTCCCCTTGTCCGTAATGGAATGATGACATAACAATTAAAATATGTCAACTAAACATTAGTTTATTTAAATAATTCATTTTTAAAATAAATTCAAATTTTCAAAAATTAAATTATTACAGAATTAAAAACAATGGAACCAAATCATTACAAACTAACAATTCAAACACTAAATTGTTACTTACCTAAAAGTTCGAGACAAAAAAAATTATGGACCTTGTTGGATGATAAAAGCCTCACATCGGCTAATTTAGAGAATAATCATAGGTTTATATATTACTCTCTCTCCATTAGTACGAGGCTTTTTGAGGAAGCCCAAAGCAAAGCTACGAGAGCTTATGCTTAAAGTAGACAATATCATACCATTGTGGAGAGTCGTGTTCGTCTAACAGGCCTAACCAAACCAAACGCATTCAGGATATTTCTCGTCAAAATTTGGAGGGTGATAGCAAAATATAAGCAGGCACAGAGGGCAGAATGAAGCTTTAGAAGATATACTGAATGAAGTGAGTTATATAAAGGTCATGAACTAATAAGCTTTGTAGAGAGAGAAAAGAGAAGCAAAACACACGCAATTTAGAACATGTTAATATGAATCTAAAATTTCCATGTGTAAAATGATACAACTATCAACAACAACAACAACAGTAAGTTAATTACAAGACCAGTAATTCTAGAATTGAACAAAGGAAGCTTTGCATCTTGCACGAAAGAGGGGTTGGATGGAAATAAATAAAAGAAAAGGAATTAACAAGTCACGAGTTTGAGTTTTGGAAAGAACAACCTCCTATACCTCCAATGGAAAGGAAAGGAAATATTTTACAGAGACTAATGGAAACCAGACGATCCATGAGCCAATGTTTGATTGTCTTTTCTCACTCCCAACAGATTATTAGGCCTTTGCCCTCCCCTCCCTCTCTAAAACCTCCTGTCCAAAATTTACCCAAATATGCAAAGCAGCAGTTAAACAAAAGGGTAGTTTTCTCACCCAAGAGCACGTGATCGGTCTTTGGGAAGTAACCCCGACGATGGGCCGAAATCATGAATGCTTCCCATTGGCGCTCATCGGTTTCTCAGGAACTTCTAGTTGGGGAGGCAAGAGTTTCAAAAAGCTGCCTTGAACAGGTTGTTGATTGGTCGCCATTGCAGATTCGTTTTCTGCGGTTATAGACCAAAGCAATAACTTAAAAAACATTAACGAAGGAAGATCTGAATGGGGCAATCTTACCAGAAAATGAAGATTTCTTAAGGGCTTGAAAATTACCGAAAAGAGATTTGATGGAAGGTCTTTTAGATTTTGTGCTCTTCTTCTTCAATTCAGCTGTTAACAAAAGCCGCAGACATGTCAGGTAAGATGCTTAAAAAAGGGCCATGGAAATGGATGTTGTAAAAGACAATATTTCCAATCTAAGAGAAGGGAGAGTGCTTTTCGTGTGTAGCAGCATTTAGTTACGTATGAACTAAACAAACATTTATTTTAACATTATACAATATATTATTGTGTCGTAAAATTGATCCCGATCATAAATTAGAGAACTAAGATAATAATATGCATGCTAAAGCATTATGGACAAACAAGAACGCAAGAAATGAAGGAACCATCTTCCATTTAACAACATAATCTACCTTTCCACATGTATAACTCGACTAAACTACAGCATTTTCTCCCAGAAAAAAAATGCGAAGGAAAGTTGCAATGAGTAACCAAGACAACCAATGAAAGAACCTACATTGCCTTGCATTACTCCAAGAGTAATGAAGACAAGCGTACTGTTCTTTGGTTTATGGGTAGTGAGAGGGAGAAAAAAGAATAGATATATCTGTTGAAAAATTTTCATTCGTATTGAAACAAGTGGGGGCAGAGATACCGATTCCAGGCAATTGATTATCATCGATGATTTCAAAGTTCTTGTACGTATAACCCACAAAGTTAATATCTTTCGATGACAGCATCTGCATTAAACAATTAAAAAAATCAGCAAACAGGCAGCATATTAGTTAGCAATGTCCTATATATCAGTGATTTGCAGGTCAATGTCTGTCTGAATTATGCAACTGTCATTCCGATTTCTTGTTCTTTTAAAACAGAACTAGGTCATCTGAAGTCCCTGGCCTAACACCCCTCCCCAAACAAAAAGAATAGTTCTAGTTGTTAAGAATCTCCTGCCGTTCCGATTCCAACAAACAGTCAGGACCATCTGGTTATTAATTTTAAAAATAGAGACTAGAGTCTTAAAAAAAAAAACCCAGAAATCTTATCAACTTCAGCTACCTCCCCAGAAACGAATTTGATAGAATAAGTCACAGAAGAAAAAAGAGCCTATGATCCAATATATTAGGAAATTTTAGATGCAAGTTATAGAATGGCCACAGAAAACACTTCTGTCCACGTAAAATTAAAACCAATGATAAATTATCAGGAGTCTGACAAACTAACCTTTCTCCATGGACCTGATTTCGATGACGTCTGAATTGAGTTTTCAGTCTATAACACCATCCATAATGGATAGAAGAAGTTAACACAAGGGTACCAGAAACAGTTCTGCTATAGATACAGAAAATGAATTACTGGTGTACCTCTTCAAACTTCTCAAAATTTTGAGTATCCAGTTCATCATTGACCTCAGGAATAAATGCAGCTTTCATTTGATACAACTTGTCCCACTCAATGCCCTTGAACCATGGGTGTGCCTAAAGCCAAATCAACCAATAATTTAACTATCACTCTATTTTAGGAACTCAATTTGTGATTTGTTGATCAACATTTAGAACAGAACACACCACACAACACCTTTATTTCATCTGCACCCTTGGTCCCAAGCCTTTGTTCAACATTGCATAAGAGTTTACTAATTAGATCCTTCGCTTCTGGAGAGAGTTTCGCTTCTTCTGGAAATTTCAAATGAGTTTTCCAATTAACTATCTGCACCATAGGTTAAAGGGAAAATTAGTCACGACTGAGAAAAGAGTATCAAACCACAAGAGTCAATTCCAAAATAGTTAACTAAACTACACAATTAGAGAGGATAAATCCAAAATTACACCATGTCCCTTTAAGACCCCGACCATCATAAGGTTGCCAGTATCCAGGCTCTAGGTAATAAAAAAAGAAAGTTAAGGCTTTGTTTACAAGGATTGACAATGAAGGATTGAAAATTATTCTCCTCAATCTAACAATTATTATTTACTTCGAGTTGACAATAATCTTGACATGAATTCTATCCATAAAAATAATTAGACTCGTCAGTCCACAATAACATTATCTTAAACAATGGTAGAGGACGCCTTCCCATTTATCCATTCTTCTAGTCCATTTTAATTTTTATTTTGACATTTTGCTTCACTACATAACTAGAGTCATGTACCAATCAAAAATTAATTTTCATTATAGGCTGAGTTAATAACATTAATATTAAGCTTCTCGTTTATATTCAGATACTAAAATAATTTCAGTAAACCTTAACATTAGAAGTTCTATTCCGATTTCTGCCTGTTTTATTTCCGTTGGCTTTCTTTTTTTATTCTTTCACGAATCTATTCTCATCCAGTAAATGTAAACCAACATATATCTTACATACTTCGTAAGATCTTTCATTCATGTTAAGAAATCAAGGACCCAAAGCAAAATCCGAAACTAGTTCCACATTACCTTCCTACAAGTTGACATAGGCTCATCTGAGTAAAACGGTGGAAATCCCACAAGCATTTCATACATGATGGCACCAAGTGACCACCTGAAGTTGATTTAGCAAAATATCATCGAAAGGTTATCTTGAAATATAAAAATAAACCAAATAAAGCAGAAAGATGCTAACCAATCGCATTCCATTCCATATCCTTTCTTCAGCAGAACTTCCGGAGCAATATAATCAGGCGTTCCAACTGTAGAATAAGCCTGCAACAGAAATCACCTTAATGTCAAATAAATTTTTTTGGCAATATGTGGTCGTAAAAGGTTCAAAATGAGAACTTCTCTAAGGATGAAAAAAGACTAGGAAAACCAGAATCAAGCAAAGGAAAATTTTTGGTTCACCAATTTACAAGTGACTAATGTAAAGTAATTATGGATCTACCATACAGGATATTGAACTACTTACAAGCATCCGCCTGTTCCTTTGCCAATGCTGTAGTTGTTCCTGCTGTGTGCGTTTTGATGCCACAGGACGCCCATCACTTTGAAGAGCACCACTAAGGTTACTTCCCTGGGAAAAATCCTTTTCTTGGAGGTTACTACAATCTAATGGTTTACATAATCCAAAATCTGATAATTTCATATGGCCATCCTTGTCAAGAAGCAAGTTATCAGGCTTGATATCTCTGCAAAGGGCACAGGAAATAAGCGTTACTCCCAATAACCATACATGTGCCCACCATGAACACAATGCAATGAAATTTATCAATTAAAGAACAAAGCAAGCAGGAAATATTAACCTGTGGATATAATTATGTTTATGGATTGACTCGATAGCTAAAACTGTTTCACCAACATAAAATCGAGCCTCATCTTCTGTAAGAGTATCTTTCCTCATCAACAAAGTCATCATATCCCCACCAGGTAAGTATTCCATAATAAGATATAAATACTCTTCATCTTGGAAAGAGCAGTACAACTTTACAATACAATTACTGTCAACCTCCGCCAATAGATTCCTTTCAGCTTTCACATGCTCAACCTATAGTCAAATAATACACATTCAACAAAATAGTGACTAAAACCATATAGTGTCTGTAATGCTAATGTAAGCAGACCTGGCCTCTTCGAAGCATCTCTGATTTCTTAAGCTTCTTCATGGCATATACATGGCCAGTTGCTTTCTCCCGACAAACTCTAACCTGTATCTCAATAAAAATGGAAATGTGTCTCAGTGAATGAATAGCCGGTTAACATACTACAATCTAATGGTTTGCCTCGCCCCCTCTGTCCAAATACTTGAAAGGCCATTTATTCCCTCTCTCTGCACAAGAGTATATGCTAGCCAATTCATCCATGAGCTTCTTTCCTTATTAATCTTTGAACAAGAAATCCAGTTAAACATGCCAAGAATGTTGAACATATGTTAACTTCATCTATTGCTCGTATATCTTCAAACAATAAGGCAAATGGAAACTACAAGAAAGATCTCACTGCCAACTATCCCAAAGCCAAAAGGAACCTTAAGTGGGGAAGATGCATCAACGAAATAGATAAAAAGAAATATGATATACATGAAAAGGTATTATCGTTCACTTTGACCTGCACCAGCTATTAACATTTTATCCTTTTCTTTTTTCTGCAGAACTACTAGAATTCAAAGCAAAGTTGATAACAGTGCCATCAAAATTTAACCGCTAGCCATTAGCAGCCGGATGATCACGTAAGAAAAGATAAACTTTCATGTAAAAGAAAGAATTCATACCTCTCCAAAAGCACCCCTCCCTATCATTGTTAGTGGCTCAAAATCATCAGCACCCATTTTATGCCTCTGAAGACGCATATACTCTGTTTCCTTCTTCTCTAGATGCTTAAGCAGGTTGCTTTGCTCTTCTTGAGAGACCTCAGCATCAGCCAACTTCTTTTCTAGTACATGGCGTCTACAGAGAAAGCAGTGAAAACTTTACTCCAAGGCATGAAAAATCAACAAGTACATAGAAGATTAACTGAACAGCCAAGGTGGCAAAGACTTCAATCAGTTTCCAGGAAAGAACTATGAGCTAACCTAAAAATTGCAAGTGTACAACTGGAAAAAATCATTGGATGAACAAGATTGAGCAAATAATACTAGCACCTAAGCCAATCAGTTTTAGCATGTTACAAAGTACTTGACATGAAGATGGAAATGCAGCAGACAGAGAGAAGGAGGAGGAGGAGGAGGAGGAGGAGGAGGAGAGGATACTATAGAAAAATAAAATTTGGCTGACCACACAACTATAAAAAAACATAAGACCAACCTCTCCCTCCTTTCTTCCAAGCTCTTCATTTGCTTCTTGTAGTGGTTTTCTATATACTGTTTGGCAGCTGCAACCTTCTGCTTGGTGACATTGGAGGGTACCTCTTCACTGGTTGGTGGTCTCGACGCATCTCTTGCATTGCCTGTACTCTCCTTATTTGTAGGGGGCTTTGGATTGTCTTTGGATTTGAACTTCTTAAACCAACATCTAGTAGCTTCCATTATATCATACACTAAATATGCTAAGTTTTAAACCACACTTCCCAATGTTCATTTTAATTCAACAATCATACATGAAATGTTTCACCCAGTACATAGTGGTACAGCAAATATACATATACTGAGCAGTACGTCTCCAATGGGTCAGATAACGTAATTTCCTGCATAGAAAGACAATATCTAACCATGAGAATAGGATAAATACTATTCATAAGAAAAGGCTGTTGCCAATGGCGAAATAGAAACAACAAAACGATACTGTGTCATTTAGATAATAACACGTAGATCGTTGTTTGCCAGGAGCCTACGATGAAGGCATTAATAAAAGGTTAAACTTCTTAAAGCCTCCAATCTTTCTGGTGAGCAGTTTTCAATATCTTAATGTTACAAAGCAATGCACTTCCTGCAGCCAGCTATTCAAAATCAGGAAGTATCGTCCTCGTGATATATCAACTCAGCGGCGGTTTACGTCAGAGTGGAATGAAAGCCTCCCTTAGAAGGTGGTTAATGAAATTTTAGAGCTCGACACGACCAGCAATAAAGATGATGCTTGAGCTAACATCCACTGCACCAAATAATTGACCGGTCGGATGTCCAAACCAAAGTGCGTCCGGTACACTAAAATTCGTCCAAAATAATGAAGCATAAACATTTATTTTATCTAAATTAGAAACGCCAGACTAGAGGCCGAATCAAACTTTCCTCCAAAACTACATCACCGCCATTTCCAAGAGCTTATTAACTCGGGAAAAAACCAGAAAATCACGAAACAAACACCATCAAATCCTCCTTCAAATTCGGATCAACCAATATATACAAGAAACAGACACACAAGCACCAAACAAGAGAATCTCCATAAAGAAAAAAGACACTCCTCATGCCGTACACCATTTCAATCCACATTCTCCACGCAATTTGACCAAAAACAAGCCAACTCCCCCCAATTTCAACAGAATGAAAACCAAACCAGATCAATCGGCTCAAATTTTAAAAAAAGCAAACAAAAATGAGACCAGCAGAAGCATCCAACCTCGTAGATCAGATAATGCACAAACAAGTACATAACTCAAAGAAACAAAGCAAATCAGGCATTGAAGAAGAATTAAACATCGGAGAAAAAGAACAATAAAATGAAAATGAGAGAGAAAGACAGAGATAGAGAGTACCGCAGAAATTGTCGGAGAAGAAAGAGCAGGAAAGTAAGAGAAGCGCAGCAAAACCCTAGAGGAGAGAGTGAGAGATTGTACGGCCCGTGATTTGGGGTGAAGAAGAAGAAGAAGAAGAAGAAGAAGCAGTGAAGAAGAGAAACAGTCTGTCTTCATGATTCGGATGCCCCATTTTTTTCTTTTTTTCTTTTGTTGAAAAAAAAAAAAAGGTGAATAATAAGTGCTTTTTATACGCGTATTTCCACTAATCCACTCTCTCTCTTCCGTATTTCTATAATTACTCTCATTAATCTCATTTTCTCCCGCCTTAATCAATACGCAATTTATGCTCATAATCTCACGCAACAAACATCCTCACCTTCATTCGTTAAATTACCATTTTTATTTTTATAATTTAATAAAATCACCTTCGGTTTCTCGTAACTATACTCATCTAAATATTATCCTCTTTAAGCGATTTCAATCCGTCTATGGACTTTCCCGTTACGTGATCTAGATACTGTCCTATTTGAACTTTTTTGGTCAGCCTCCTAACTTCCCCATTACGCGTATAATAAGGAGAGATTTCCACACTCTTACCAGCGATGTTTCTAACTGATGTAGGATCTCACAATTTACTGCATTAGGGGCCTAGTGTCCTCGCTAACACAATACCCTGATGTCTTGCTCTAATACCATTTATAACCGCTCAAAACTCACGTTAGTGATATTGTTATCATTATTAGCCTCACAGTTTTAAAACACGTCCAGTAGAGAGAGGTTTTCACACCCTTGTAAGAAATGTTTCATTCTCAAAACACCATGGAGAGTTTTCCACACGAAAATGTTTCGTTTTTCCCTTCCGATTGACGTGGAATCCGACAATGGTTGTTTTGAATGATTTTAAATGTTAAAAAATCTAAACTATCTCGTCTTTAAGCTTTAACTTGTTGTGATTTATTTATTTTGAGAAAAAGCAATAAAACAGCCAAAATTCACTTTACGTCATCAAAATCTTACATATACGTGATTTCTCCAAATATACGAGGACACGCGTTGAGCAAAAATAATGTTCAATCATTTGTTTGGTTTATACGACCATAAATTCGTGAACCACTAATAAATACTCTGTTCCTTAAATATCGAAATTTATCATTTTTACTTGCCCTTTTCCAAATACGTCAAACACGACAATACACAAACTAAAAATCCAATTATATTTCTAGTTTCGATAGCCATACATTCACGAACATATATATATAACAATTTTAAATTTAAACGGTTACTTTATTCCTTAAATTCTCTCATTCATTTACAAACATATCCAATGTCATTAAAACCTTACATTCACACAGTATTTTTTCGACACGTTAAACAAAACAATTCAAATCTAACAAAGTTGTGAATAACTAATTTTGGATGCTCAAATGGACGAGAGATACATAAATGAAACCGTATTACATTCGAATAAGAGAAATTACGAGGATACAGAGGTTAAGAAATGCATAAAAAGTATCAATAATATGCACATTTTTTCACGATGACTCAATCACAAGCTTGGTCAATCCTATGTATTCGTGTTGGTCTCTGGTAATAATACTCGGTGACCTAAAAAATTTCCTAAAAAACATGTTGAAATGATTGGTGTGAGTCTGTGTGGATAATCTTCATTTCTAGAAGCAACAAATGGTTAAATAATTTCTAAATTAAAAAAAAAAACATACAATTAAAATTTATATATATAATTAAATAAAAAAAAACATGTCGAAAAAATTATATATATATCTATATATAATTAAATAAAAAAAAAGAATAAAAACAAGAAATGAGCGAAGCGGCGGGGGATAAGATGGTAAGGCAGTGAGAAGCATATTCAAAGCCTTAACCTCCTTAACCTCCGCCGGGAATGCTGCAGTGGTGTGCTGTCAACGCAACCACCGCCTCTCGCCGCCGTCACGCCCCATATTTGTTGTCACATATTTACCTCTCATTAAATTATTATTTTTCTTAAACTAAAATATATATGGTATGTGGGTTTAAATGTACTCATTTTTAAATTTTTATGATTTTAAAATTAGTCTATGAAAATTAAATAAATTGTTTTCTAAGAGATAAATTTAATTTATAGGCATTGAAAAATTGTCTTCCTCTTTTATTATTATTTAAATATGTGAAATCTAATATATAATTTAATGTTAAATAATACCTTTAACCTTTGAGCTTAGCTTGTTTTAGTAATAAAATAAATTTTAAAATCCAAAACTATTTTTTTAATACCCGTTGACTAAATAAGATATTAAGATAAAAGTTTGAATCTAAAAAATAAAAATAAAAACAATAAATTATGGGTTCTTTTCAAAAATTATATTTATGATTTAAACACTATTTTTAACTTTTATTATCTTATTTTAAGTATTTTCCAAACATCTATTTTGGTAGGTATAAAATGACCATTTTGCCCTCACTTACTAAAATTGCATGAAAAAATAAATTAACTAAAATAATTAATTTAATTAGCGGAAACTTTCATCATCCAACAACCGGATCCAGATGAACATTTCAATAAAAATTAGTATCGACCCCAAATGAAAATAATTTTAATATATATAAAGGGTGGAATAATTGTTTGCCCTTTTGTTCCCACTTTCACTTTAGTTATTTGATCTCTTTCCTTATCTAAGAAGCTAAAGAAAATGAGGGTCACACAATTATAAGACACAAAGACTTCCTTTACCAATTAATTGGGCATAGTGGCTAAGCTTTGAATGCTACAATATTTCCATTGCCATCTCCCTAAGCAACCACCAAAATTAATGGATCGAAAAGATCCCGAACTTGTTCACTGCAGCCTTATCGTTATCTGTTAACAAAAAAATGATTGTCTAAGTATTTTTTTGTTTCAAATTTTAAACGTTTATTTGATCTATCAATTTTAAAAAAATCTGAAATGGAGTGGGAAAGGCATGAAAAAGTAAAGGTGCCCAGCTATGGTATAATGTTCATACGCGTTTTGGGGTGATGTGACAGCCGAACAAAACATTAGGACTTATTATAAGCCATAGACAGCCCACAGCCCTGTAATAAATGCAAGTCGGTCGCATCACAACTCATTCTTCTTCTTCTTCTTCTTCTTCACCTTTCAGATACAAGCAAATTCATTAATAGCTTAAGACTTTAGAGAGCCCATTCTGCTCTGTTTTCAACGTTTTATGAATGTTTAACAGCTATGAAGTTGGAAGAAATTGAGGGGCAAAGCATAAAAGGGAAGTATTCTCGCCCCCGAGCATAAAATTCAACATCTAACATGTGAGATTCTACACGGTTGGAGAAGGAAACGGAACATTCTTATAAGGACGTACAAACCTCTCACCAATAGATACATGACAAGCTAAAGCAAACAATATTTACTAGGAGTAATCCGACATTTCCTCTGCTTAAATCACCTACAACCTGGTTATGCTATTGTACTTGTCTTGAACGGCTTGTACAAGAATGACACGCACAAAACGAGGAATGATCTGAATCTTGACCTGGAGCATGAGATGGGAGAAGAAAAATGAAGCATTATCACTTAAGAAAATTTATATATTCCTATGACCTTTTAGGCCAAATTTTCCATTCTTCAATTAATAATCAAATAACTTGAGTAGAGATAGACAATGGCCTAATAACAGAGCAGCAAAAAGGGGAAGCAAAAAAAAAATGTTGGAAGAATATCCATCGACTATAGATTATAAATTAAAGCATTACACAAGTAAATAAATAGAAATGTGAAATATCTCGCTAATGAACGGAAGGAACCGTTTTTACTGGCATCGTTGCTCGTTGTCGGGACGACTAGCTAGCTTGCTGATCTGATCCCTCCGGGCGACGATGATGGGCATGGGAAAATTTAACAGCAACAGGGAACTGTAAAGAAGATGGCTCTTTTGGTATTTATTCTGACTCCCTCACACTCTCACTTGTCAGCCACAGCTTCTTCTGGATGATAAACACGACCTCGTCGCTCTCCAGTTCCGAATCGGAGCTGGAGTTGGCAGTTGCCACTGTTTCCCAGTGCAATGCAGATAGATGTTTCTTTACCATATCTATAACAGATTGCTTGTCCCTGATAATGATGAAACCTGTGGGTCTGAGTATGCGATCCATCTCGAGTAATAGGTCCTCGGCGCTGCATTCTTTCTTCTCGATGTCAGAAAACACGGTCCATGCGTGGAGAAGATCGTATGTACGAGGATATGTCGAGAAGGCTTCGCACCTGTTAAAAACGTATCAAGTAATTGGCTTACCTATTTTGAATATAATCATAATGATATGCAAGTGCATTTTTCAGTTGAATACCAGTTATTGGTAGTGCCTATGAGGCCTCGGTCATATATCAGCTTTAGTGTGTTAGGTCCGTCTTCTTGAACGACATTCATCACCCACACGTCCTTGTCCTTCAGAGCAGCTGCAAACGATCCCATATGTGCCTTCATGTCCATCACGTTCCTGATAGTATCCGATTCGATCTTTGGACTCAGCAGATTCCAGTAACTCTCGACTCTACGCCGCCAAGTTTCCTGCAACAAGGCGATAAAGTTCAGAAACTTCGGCATCCGGATTTGAATTAGTCGAATTCACCCCGGGTTTCAGTTACCGTGTCTTTTTCAAACATTTCAGAAGAATAGCCAAAGTCCTGAAGTCGTGGAGGAGGTGACGTTAATCGAGCTGGCCAAGGAGCCAATCCACTGCCCTTGGCTTTATGATCATCTGCATCAACAAACCCAGTGTCATCGTTGAGTAGTAAGTAAACAAAAATCTACATCAAGGCTTTCGACAAGGAACTTACGATCCGAGTAAGGAGTGATACAAGCTTCCATCAGCACACCCCAAACAGCATCAGGATCATCGGTAGATCGGCAAAGAGGAGGACGAGTACCGGGTTCTCTTTGCATATAACAATCATTTGTAAGGGGTTTTTGCCAAATTACAGTCTGATTCCTCTTTGCAGCAATTCTCCAACACATACGACCCACAAGGGCACTCATTTCTCTCCATATTCTCAGATCCTCCTCATCCTGTGCATAAGCTTCTGGAGATGAATAAGCAAAATAGCCACCAGGTCTAAGTACTCTATCTAGCTCGAGAAGAAGAATCCCGTCTCTTTGAAGCCAATCAATTCGACACCGAGAACAGTGTGCAAGTTCAAAAGATCTGCTCGGGTAAGGGAGCCTCTTCGTTCCTAAAACACCAAGGTATGCAGGAATTCCTCTTTCTAAAGCAAACTGAATTTGATTTTGATGAACATCATTTGGTGCTAAGGACATTGCTATGATATTAGAAGAGAGAAGATATCCTCCAAAACTTGCGACACCACAACCGACATCAAGAACAGTACGCAGTCTTCCTTCATCGTTCATTTTATCATTTGAAAAGTTGAGCATCTGAAAGATGAATATCATAAACTTGAGACAACACCATGAATGGTAGAGATAAAAACATGATATTCTGTAAAAATGTGCAAATTTGAGTCATTTAATGAACTTTGTATTCAAAATATCATACAAAAAGCAAAAAAAATTGTGTTATCCCTCCTTCCTAAAGGGTTCAGAAGTCTTACATTTGCAATTGAAGCAATGTACTTATCAGCTCCATAGTGAAAATGAGTACCTCCTCCAGGGAACACAATTTTTTCGCCTTTGACAACCATCCAGTTCTGATCCGATTTCTCGTGAGCAAGATGAGTATGCGGTATGTTCGCTTTCCACACTTCGTCTCTGCTCTTTGGCCACTTAATTGGAACCTGCAGCAACACATTAGTAACAAGTAAAAGTTAGAAACCAGCAAAACCTTCAGATGTTACTCAGTGTTACCAAATAGCTACCTTATATCCTGCTGGAGGCGGAATCAGGCAATTGAACCGCCTCTCTGGTGGTGGGCAGTGCCTTTCATAATGCTCCATTAAAGAAAGGTCGAGTTTCAATCTCATTTGATATATGAGATGTCTGTCCAAGCAGGGAATTAGTTCCGAATGCCGATCGTCACAAACCTATGATATAAGAATCACACTACATGAGTCTTCACTCCCCCAACAAATATTGGCTCAAGGAACACAATTACTTACCGGGTAACTTTTCGGTACGATACCATCTTCTGGATCTTCCTGCACAGTTGTGGTTGAAGATTCTTCAGAGTCTTCACTCCCCAACAAATAATGGCTCAAGGATTTGCTGCCGTGCTGCAGAGTCGATGCACCTCGGTCTTGATTGCCAAAAATGGATCCATAATATGCATACAGAAACCCAAGAAATATGGCCACAACACATATGGTAGTGATTAAGCGCTTCTTCGGAGTTCCATCAGATCTTCCCCTCGTCATTTATCAAACTTTCAAGCTTTTCTCAACTATATAGTTCGACCCAAGTACGAAAATGAACAATGTTGCATGAATCACCTAAAGGAAAACTGGAATAACCTCCCCTCCTGAAGCTACAGTAGAAAATGACGGCAATAATCTGTAAAAATTCAGGAAACCATAAAGTTCCACCACAGAAGAACAGGCCAAAAAACACAAATAACCTGATTTACAGATATGTAAACCTGTTCTACTTAAAGTAAGTGAATTAGCCCCAATTACTATATTGGCAATCCTTTATCCAATCAGGGAGGGGGAAAGCCAAGCCACCAGCTGAGCGTTGAACTTTTTTCCTTTAAGCTGTTAGCCCAAAATGTCGGTTTAGATTAATAACTTAAACTTGCAGTAAATTTCAATAATCCTTCCCAGTAAATGGGAAGAGTCAAGAAATCCGACATTCTCAAACACCATAACACAAGTTTAAGCAACAGAAATTTCTTCCAATATGCATAACAGGGGAGAAAAAATTCCAACCAAACTCCAAGCAAATTGAACATCGTACAATACACTGACAGTCATCTCGTGATTAAACCGACATCAAAATACGAAAATAGCTAAAGCGACGAAAGCAACGAGTGTCGGTGCATTCAACCAAATCCTGAGATCTGACAAATCACCAGAGCAAAATCCCATCCAACACTCATAAACGCATCGATTAAAATAACCAATAAACATCTCGAAATAAAAAAAAAAAAAAAAAAA
>NW_019268546.1:0-22028 GCF_002738365.1 Cucurbita moschata | reverse complement strand
AATAACCAATAAACATCTCAAAAAAAAAAAAAAAAAAAAAAATCAAGGAATTATGCAACGAGAGGTCCAGAACCAAAAACAATTAAGAACCAAAACAGAAACCAAATCAGAAAATGGGAGAAAAACAAGAAAACGGCAGCGGAATCTTACTGGAAGCGGATCGGGAAGCGAGTGCGAGGAGTCAGGATTAGAACAGCGAGAGTTCCCAGTAAGTGAAGGAAGAAGAAATTGAAAAGAACGACAAAGAATGGAGAGACCGAAAGAGAAATCAGATCTAGGAGTTGTGATTTGATGCAGAAAATATGCTAATTTTGGGAAAGGACTCGGTCTTAAGTACTCGCTGCAATGCCTTTAGCCACACACACAGATAAAGAGAGAGAAGGAGGGTAGTGTTGTGGGTCGACATGACGAGAATAATTTAGTTTATAAATCTCTTATTTTCAAGATTTTTTTTAATTATTTATTTAAATTTAGGTGAAATTAAATTTTGAGTGGTATTAAATAAATAAAACTATGAATTAACACATATTTTTTATTTAATTTGAACGAAAAAACTTAATTAAATGTTACAAAAAAAAAATAAATAAATACATTTAATTTTGTAATTTTTTTTATTAAATTACAAATTTAAGCAACTTATTCTACATTTTTTTAATTTACGAAATTTAAATTCGTATACAATAAATTCATTAACTTTAGAATGTGTTATATTTAAATTTTAAAAATAGATAAATTTTGAAAGATAATTAATGAGTTAATTATACTTGTGGTTAATAAATTTTGAAGTGGATAGATAATAGGTTAACCGTGGGTCAAATGTATTGACATTTATTACATCATTTATATCTTTTTATTATGATTTTTTAAGCAATAATATATTATTATGGTTGTACATTTCACTTGAAAAAAAACTATATTATAATATATAAATGAAATTTAGTCTAAAGTTTATGAATATTTTATATCATTTATCGTAATTTGCAATATTAACTATATTCATATCGGTCTAAAATTAAATAATAAAGACTAAATGATTGTTTGCCGTTAGGTGAAAAGTTGATCATATTTAAAATCTAAAATAATAAATATCAATTATTAATTATTAATGCCTCGGAGTTGGATTTGAATTACACGTATTATTAGAATCAAATCTTATTTTTTTTTATATTAGTTTTATTTATTGATATGAGTTTTTTTTTAATTTTAAAACGTAAAATAAGATTAAAAAAAATATTATTATATTATCATGTCTAGATTAAGAGATTTAAAAAAATATATTATTATATTGTCCTATCTAGATGAGATGTGACTAGTTAAATTTTTCTTACTCAAGTTATATGTTGCTATAGACTTGAACGTGTTTAATTGTTAGCACTATTAATTAATATGATAATAGTGTGCAAAATATTGTATTAGGTAGTTAATGAAACATAATAAGATGAGTTAGTTGGGATTTTGGTTGTTGGAAAAAGACAAAAAAACGGCTAAGCATGGAGTTGAAAGGAAAAAAGAGGCGAATATTATTACTTTTATTATTAAAACTCAGTGTCTTTCTGAGAGATTTCTCCATTTTTTCCGGCCGGTAACAAGCAGGGCTCGTCGGCGGCATCACCTGAAAGCTCGCTCTTTATTCCCTAAATTACATTACATTACTACTACCATATATATATATATTACCCATTACCCATTACCCACTACCCACTTCTTCATCTTCACTCTCTTCTTCCCTGCGACCTTCCGGGGCTGAGCACCCTCATCTCCTGCTGCCCGTACTTCAGCCTCTGAGCCTCCTCTCTCGAGATCCGGTACATGTTCGACAGCACTCCCAGCGGCAACATCCTCATCTGCGACACTCGCCCCGCCAGCAGATTCGTGATTGCGTTGTCGTTCGTCTTGAATGCGATCCACTCGAATCCTCTGTCGCTTGCTCGTTTTATCGCCACGAAGTTCTGCGGAATCATCAGTACCTGTCCTTCCCGGACCTCGCCGTCGAACACCGACTGTCCGAAGTTGTCCACCACCTGCACTCTCGCGCTGCCTCTCGTCGCGTACATCACTGAGTGACTGTTCACTGTGTAGTGCGGCGCCACCATCGCGTTCTGCATTTCCGGATTTCGAAGATTTTAGTGGTTTGGGGGAAGGATTTCGGAGTTGAAATTAAACGTTACTTACGCTGTAGAGGACTCCTCGTTCGGCGCTGAGGCGGACTTGGCGGAGAACGGGGAGGGTATGGTAGTTGGCGGTGGAGATTCGGCCGCCGCGTGGGTTGAACACGTCGGCGCGTTCTGATCGGCCGATGTTGTGCTTTAATCGGAGTGTGCAAATGGTTTCTTCTAAGCCATTCTCCGATTCTGATTCTGATTCGATGTATCTTCCTCTCGATCTCTCTTCTTCATCTTTCTCCGGTAGAAGCACCTCGAAATCTTCGTCGACCTGCACGATTCTGTCTCTCTCGTCGTCTTCTCCCTTTAGCTTCCGAACCAATCCACCGTCGATCTGGAAAGCTTCCTCTAGAAATTCGTCTGCAAATCCGCTGAATAAATTGCCTGATTTCTCGCCGGAAGATCCCTTTCGGCTACTTCTCTCCCATTCCTCAACGCCTCTTTCTACCTGCTCTGGCCTTCCGGCAAGGTAGAATTTCTGAAACAAATTCGCCGTTAGAATCTTAGGGTTTCGTTACCAAATCAGTTACAAAATCGTTCTTAGGGTTTCGTTACCAAATCAGTTACAAAATCGTTCTCAGGGTTTCGTTACCAAATCAGTTATAAAATCGTTTACTCTGTTTTTTAACTTCAACTTACTCTGAGGTAGGGATCGATTTGGTTGGCGACGTTGCGAGTGTCTGCGAATACGATCAAAACGAGATCGGACTGTCCTCGATTATACATCCAGTGAGAAACTCCGGCCGGGACGACGAGGAGATCTCCTTCTCTGAAGGGGCGGATCTTCTGATGCTGGTCTCTGAACGCAGATCCGGCCGATTGCGATCTTCGTAAATCAGTCTGGTAAGTCTCTGCACAGCCGGGGATGGCAATGCCGCGAATACCGAAGCCTTGGGCGACGAAGACGAGTTTAGGAGCATTAGAGAAACCAGGAAGAAGCAGACCTTTGGGCCGGATTGTATGGCGGATCATATTGACGCCGGCGCACTGGAACTCATCGTTGTCCTGGTCCCAGACTTCAGTGAAACCGGCCTCCGCTTCAGCCCGGCGAACGGGTTCTTGAGCTCGGAGATTCTCAAGACGACAGGCTCTGGGAGATTGGTAGCGGTGCTGTTGCCATACTTCACTGCCTTGGAATTCCCAGGGGCTCTGCTGCTCAATCTGAGAGAGGCAGCCATTGATCAAAACTGCTAAACATAAAAAGGTAAAAAGAGAAGAGCGAGCCATTGCTGGTATGGAGAAGAGAAGGGCTATTAGTTATGGTGGTGTGAGAAAAGGGGAGAGAGGTGGAAGAGTATTTATAGGTGGCCGGCGGAGGCATGGTGGTGACAAATGGATGGCGGCGGCGGTGACAGAATACGTGGTGGCGGGATTCATGAAGCGACGCTCCAGCTGCCATGCCGGTTCTGACTCGCTTGTTCGAGCCTCCACGGACCATTGCTAAATTGGTAATATATGCATGTTTTTTTTTTTTTTTTCTCATTCAAATTATTACAATTGAATTATTAATTAGGTTAATTCAATACATTATTACAAAATAACGTTGATTACCAAAATTAATTAAAAATATATAGTTAATTATCGGAAAATTAATTGCATAAATAAATATATAGTTATTTATTATTATTATTATTTTAAAAAGCTTCGCCGACACCCGGAATATAAGGGTACATTTGTCATTCTGCAGGGGAATTCAATAAAACTTGTCTGAGGAAATACGACACGACGTATTGATTTTTGGGCTGTATTGGGCCTGGTGGGCTTTGATAGCCCAACTGTAATTTTTGGGCTTTTGGCCCACTAATGTTCTTGAGACTCTAAATCTTTCTCCATTTCGGGAACGAGGATTGAACTAGAGAATTAATATTAAAAAAAAATCGAGTATTTTAAATCGACCATGACACGTGTCATTATAACTCGTGTATTTAATTATGTACCTTTTAAATTGGTAGTGAGATATTAATTTTCGTTGTAAATCTTCAATTATGTTAAATTAGACTTTAAATATAAAAATTACAGTGTACGTGGTGGTCTGGTTGAGTTGGGTTGAGAGATTTGTTTTTGACCCAACACAATAGTTGGGGGTTGGTTGGATGGGTAACCCAACCCTAAACTTTTCATAACCCAATCCTTTATTAGAAAAATAAAAATGTATATAAATTATGATATACTAATAATAAATATATTAGAATTTAGAATATGTTTTAAAATTTTTTATATTGAACTTGAACGGTAGCGTCCAAAAATTGACCTAAGTATCACTCTGGCAAACCTATTCATATGAAAAGTTTCTTACTATATTTTTATATTTTATTTGGCTCGAGTCAATTCGAAAGTTTTGTCCATGAATTCGAAATCGAATCGATTCAGTTTGAGTTCAGAAAAATGAACCCAACCCTACCCAAAATGCTAATCCAACCCAACCCAACCCTTCTAGTTCGAGTTGGGTTGGTTCGAATTGTCGGATTGAGTGTACACCCCTAATAAAAATCACCCTAAATTTTACACAAATATAAATTTAATAAATACGGAAATTATGCTGTGTAATTTCTAAAACTCATAAATTTCAAAGGTTCGTTATTCTATTTAATTCATTAAGAGCATATTATTATATGAATTTTCTGTTGGCTTTTTGGCCTTGATCTCATTTTAATTAATTTCAATCAATTAATTGATGTTTTGATGATAACAAACCTACTTTTTAATTATTAATTATTTTCAGTATTTTGAACTGTCCAACAGTATAAGGTCGGGAATAACAATTTCAACGACTTTTCAATTACTCAAATCAGAGCTAAAACGAAGAAATTACAGTCGAGACAACATACCCGACGTGATGATGTGGCAGCAAAATCAAAATGATGGACAAATCAAGATATATCAAAGTATGACATTTATGATTTTTGGAGAGTAACAAATGGTGGAGTTTTTCTTATTACTATATTTTTAAATAAAGTTATTTTTACAAAATATAAATTTGAATCTAACCGTTACTCACATCGATTTTTATTATTACTATATTATATTATTATATTATTATATTTTAAAATTTTGGTGGTTACTCACATAGTTTTTATTATTATTATATTATTATATTTATAATAAATTTTGAATTTCATTTGACCGTTACTCACATAACTTTTTATTATTATTATATTATATTACTATTATATTAAAATTTTGAAATAAATGAATTTAGAAAATTTTCTTACTTATTTACTTTTAATCTCCACCTTCCATTATTCCTAACACAATCCAATGGTCAATATTCAATCCTACATTTTGCCACTTTTCTCCCCTATATAAACTCATCTTCCCCACATTTTAAAATACACAACTTACATACATTCTCCAATCCTCATTTGTTCAAAGTCTCCATTGTTTGTTGCTCTCTCCAAGCTTACAAGTTCATTTCTTTTCATCTTATTCTTGAGAGGGATTATTTTTGTATTGTGAGGAAATAGTTGTGAGTATCCCAAATTGTAAATCTACTCTTTGAGAGAGTTGTGGTGTGTTATTATCAAACTCAAATACTTGTATCGGTTTGATCCTGCGCCGTGGAAAGGATTGAGTTTGCTCTTGAACTCGTAAAAAGAGCGGTGTAGCGGTTTGGCTCAGATCCGTGGAAAGAGTCGAGAAAGTTCTTTATTCAAATTCCCAAGAGGCGCTTGGGGAGTGGAGTAGGTCGAGTTTGACCGAACCACTATAAAACTACGGTGTCATTTTCTCTAACTCTTTTCTACTTAATTTCAAAATTATTATTGTGATTTATTGCATGTTCTACTTGATTATTGTTTTGACTTGAATTACTTTGTTATAGTAATTATCATCTTCTACTTATTTGCAAAAAGTTTCATCATTAGAAAAATTAATCACGTTTAAACACTTTTATCGTTAAAACCCTATTCACCCCCCCTCTAGGGTTGCCATACCGATCCAACATTTTCTAACAAAAACTTATTAAAAATTAAAATCTCAAACATTTTTTCAAGTTTAAATTAAATTTGTCCATTTTCTTAGCCTAAATGAACCAAAATTTCCAATCCTAATTCAATAATTGCAAGCCAAATAATTCTTCAAAAATAAATCAATAAATAAAAACTCATAAAGATTGGATAAAAATGAAAAAAAAAAAAAAATGTTTGACTTTGGTGTTAAATCTTTTTCTTTCATAAAAATTAGATAAAAATGCAGATTACACGTAGCTTCATTGGGCCCACCGTTACTACACGTAGCTTAATGGCCCCGGTGATATGACACGTGGATTTCACCGCTCAAACGGAATATACCCATTATTGTTGATTTACGTTAATTAAATAGAATAAAATGGGTAACATTAAATTTTTAACGTATAAATTAACCATTAAATAACATTTATTAAGTTTTTCCAACGGAAATTACCACGATTGTCTTTTCCTTTGAAATTTATTAAAGTTTGAATTCAAAATTGAAAGTTTAATTTAAAAATTAATATATTTTAAAACTCAGAGATTATCATGATATAACTGGTTCTTTTTAAAAAAATTAAAATAAACATTTTTTTTATATCCAATAATCGTATTATTAAATATGTAAGAATGATGCAATTATTATATTCATTGTTTCTTTTAGGAAGGTAAGTGGGTAGAACTCTAGATTTTTTTTTTTTTAACAAATTCAAAATTTTGGATTGGTGACTACTGGAATAAGATTTTCAGCCAATCTAGCACAACCTGAAATTCTGAGCGTGTTCCTTATTTGGTTGGTTGTCAAGTTCATTTTTGTAATTATCTTAAAAAAAATCATACTTATCCACGTTAATTAATTAATTGTTTTTAAATATTAAAATATTTTTAAGTTACAAACATTTCATTAACATTGGTTACAAACGTCAAATATTCTTATCTTCATAACAACTAGTGTAATTAAGTTAGGTTGGATTGTAAACTCTATTTTGAAATGAGTGGTTGGTTAACTATAAAAATTTAAATTAAAATTTTAACTCATAAACTCAATAAAAAAAATTTAATGGGTTTTATTTTCATATTAAATGGGAAGTAAAGCCGGTAGATTTACATAACGGTCGTTAAGTCTCCCGTCGTAGTGACGGCGTCGTTCGATTGGTGACCACAAAAATCCGACACCTAGGTTTCAGCGTCCGTTTCTCCTGGCCAATAAATATCCCCTTCCTTCTCCAGACACCTCTCCAGTTCTCTACGGAATCACTTTCATTTTCTCTTCCGATTCTTGAGTTTTCTCTCCCCGTTGATTCTCGTCAGCCATGGCGCAAAATCCAGTTAGAGTCCTCGTCACTGGAGCTGCCGGTACTGTACCGATAAACATTCCGTTTCTTTCTTTTCGTTCCTATTGATCTAAGATGATGTCGGTTTATCAATCGTTTCCGCTTTTGGTTTCTTTTTCTCTTTGTGTGTTTGATTTATTTCTGTGATACTGTTACTTTGCGCATCTGTTGTTTGTTGTTTATTGTCTGTGTTTGGTTTGAATTTGCGATCAGATTTGTTGATTGTAGTTCATTTCTTAAGTTTCTGCTGTGAATTTCGTCGCCGTTTGGCTTCCTTGTTTGCTGTTTTCGGAGTCAAATTTGGAAAATGAGGTTCTATCTGTTTCTTCGTGGTTTTATGGAATGAGTTCGAACGATTCTTGAGGTTTTGGTTCTGTTATGGAAGTGTTTATGTGTTTCTTTCGTTGATCTTCGAGTTCTCTGTTTCTATGTGTTTAAGATTTGCAGTAATGAACGTTAAAAGATATAGGCGGAGGAATTGATGTGGATCTAGAATGTGAATCTGTGTAGCTTGATATTTATTAGTGATGATGTTTGCTTTGGGTGTTAATACGGACAGATATCACCAGTTTATGTTGACTATTCCTTTATTTCGATAAGAGCAATATTTTTGGTTTATTTTTCTAGAACAGTCAATAGAATACCAAGTCATTCTTTTTGAGTCGCTGCCCTTCTCACTCTCGTGAATATTTAGTGCATATGAGCAGTAACCGGAATTCATTTGCTGTTTTCTGTTACTATTTCATAGAAGCAACACTGAATTAAGACGTTACTCAATGGTGACCAGAAAAGTAGTAATGCATTTGCTTGTTGGATTTTCAGGACAAATCGGATATGCTCTTGTGCCTATGATCGCCAGAGGAGTATTGCTAGGACCTAACCAGCCTGTGATCTTGCACATGCTTGATATTCCACCAGCTGCAGAGTCATTGAATGGCGTAAAGATGGAGTTGGTAGATGCTGCCTTCCCACTTCTAAAGGGTATAATACAGCAATTCTTCTCTAAGCTCGAACGAACTCATTTAACAGTTTCTGTGATTGTCTTATTGTTTATGTATGGTTGATGCTATATTGTAGGTGTTGTTGCTACAACTGATGTGGCTGAGGCATGCACTGGTGTCAATATTGCTATTATGGTTGGTGGATTTCCAAGGAAAGAGGGTATGGAAAGAAAAGATGTGATGTCTAAAAATGTTTCAATTTACAAGGCTCAGGCTTCTGCTCTTGAAAAGCACGCTGCTGCCAACTGTAAGGTAACTGACATTGAATGCATTCCGTATAAACAATTTTACTGAAAAAGCAATGTTCTTCTATTTCTTTGTAGTTGATTATGTTTGAACGGTCAGACAACTGACTCTGTTTCCTTACTCTTGCAGGTTTTGGTTGTTGCTAACCCGGCGAATACTAATGCATTGATCTTGAAGGAATTTGCTCCTTCCATCCCCGAGAAGAACATTTCTTGCTTGACTAGATTGGATCATAACAGGGCATTAGGCCAAATTTCAGAGAGACTGAATGTTCACGTATCAGAAATTAAGAATGTTATTATTTGGGGTAACCATTCATCTACACAATACCCCGATGTCAACCATGCTACTGTCAAGTTACCATCTGGGGAGGAGAAATCTGTCCGTGAGCTTGTTGCTGATGACGCATGGTTGAGTTTCTGTGCTATATCTGTCTATTAAGTTTGACGAGTAGCATTTACAATAATATGTGGTTGTTTTCTCATTGAAGGTTGAATGGAGAGTTTATTAGCACTGTTCAACAACGTGGTGCTGCAATCATCAAAGCCCGAAAGTTCTCAAGTGCATTGTCTGCTGCTAGTGCAGCTTGTGACCACATTCGTGATTGGGTGCTTGGAACCCCGGAGGTTGGTGATTTTGCTATAATCCTTGAACTTTGTGTTTTGTAAAGGCTGATTTATAGCTCATTAAAACTTAATATCCCTCCAGGGCACCTGGGTTTCCATGGGAGTTTATTCTGATGGATCCTACAATGTACCAGCTGGACTCATCTACTCGTTCCCCGTCACCTGCCAAAATGGTGAATGGTCAATTGTGCAAGGTATTGTTTAGTTTCTTTATGCTTTCAGTTATAAAATTGGAAGAACACTAAAGCAAACTCAAGAACAGCCCAAAAAGGAGCTCCAACTATTAGATAAACATGCATAGATTTTTAGGCCTCTGGGATCATCTACTAATTACAAAAGTTATCAAAAACCAACAAACCTCTTGTAAGATCCCCCGACGACGTTTGTATTCATTCAAAGGCCTACGGTTTTTGAAAGTATTTGGATTTCTTATGCTGCAAAATTATGATAATTTCTGTTTGTTTGTGATCCTTTCCGCATCCAGGACTTTCGTTGGATGAATTCTCTAGGAAGAAACTGGATTTGACTGCGGAGGAGCTGACCGAGGAAAAGGCTTTGGCTTACTCCTGCCTCTCCTAAATAGTTGGCCACTGCTTCGCGTCAGTAGTATGGAGGTAGCTCTTAAATTGACGTACTTTTTCAGAGTGGTTACAGTTTTAAATAATGCCATTGTTAAGGAAGAGGTAATTTTCTTCTGCTTCTGATGCCATGTATTTTCCCGATTTCCATTTTGTTTATTATGATTTTCCATCACCAACCGTGGCTGTTTGTGTGATGAGTTTTATGAACTTTGTTGATTATTAGATTCACATATATTTCCCGCCACAATAATTCTCTCGAATTCATCTCAGGATTTTGTTTGTTTCTTCTCAAGAATGTCAAATAAATTCTGACCCATTCAGCCGATCACGCTTGAATGTCTGTAGAGGAAAAGGGGTTTTGTTTTCGTCCAACGTTAATGATGAACTAGTATTTACTGCTAACAAATATTGTTTGACTATAGTTAAGAGACAAGAAATATAACCGAAATATGGTCATTAGAAAACCTTAAAAGAACTATAATTAAATTTATTGGGATTTGACACATGGTTGTTCCTCCGTAGCTTCAATAAATTTGATTCATAAAGTTTTACGTTACCCAATATCTAAAATCTAGGAGTCAAAACAATTTTTTCTAAAAATTTAAGATTTAAACTTAAATAATATTATTTAAGACGTGTTTGGTTTATAAACATTATTTTTACATTCGAACTAAGTTTTAAAAAATTAAAGGAAAATTTGGAAACTAAAAGTTTATTTATTTATTATTTTTATTTTTTAAGTTTGATGCGTTTCTGTAAGAAATATTTTAAAAAATTAGATATTGCATTAAAAACGAACTTTTCTTCACCATTGTTTTGTTTGAATTGAATACTTCCACAATTTTTAATGAATTCAGTCCAACATTTTTATATTAAAAATAATAAACGTGACTTCCAAGTGTTGGCTGACTAGAATTTAAAAAAAAAAAAAAATATATTAATTAAAAAAAGGGGCCCAATGGAAAAGACCAATTTTATTTCGGTTAAGTTGAGACGGCTTCTTTATAGTTTAGTAAGCTAAAACTATATATAATAAACTGAACTATGTATATATTTCTTCAATTTCCTCTAAATAAGGTTACGTCTTTTTCTTTTCTTGACCTCTTTCTTACCGTCAACTCAAAATACATGAAAATTCTTTAATTTAATTTGAAATTTATTTTGAGTGGCCATTAAATGATTCCATTAATATTAAATTAATAATTTGATTGTTGTCAAGAAATATCCATAAAATAATAAGAGGCTTTTGTGCTTGTTCGACATTTTTGACGTTTCCCTTTTCTTGTCTCTCACTCATTGTTGTTTCTTCTTATTCCATTTGTTTTTTCCTTCACTAATCCACGTTTTTCCATTCATAATGCAAATCAAAGAATATACGTAGGCATATTCCATAGATTCCTCCAATTTTGTTAGACCTTCAAATCTTTTGCTCCAATTTTAATATTGGGTTATGATAAGGCTCGATTTTATTAGAAATAGATATGGAATGAACGATTGAATAAAAAAAATCTTAGGGAGTTGATTTCATCCCCCTTAGATTTATGAGTTAATTAATTCTTGGACATATTCTATAAGTTAAGAACTGTACCGTAAAAGAACGATGAGATTTCACATTGGTTGGAGAAGGAAACGAAACATTATTTATAAGGGTGTATAAACCTCTCCCTAGCAGACCCATTTTAAAACGGGAAGTCCAGAAGGGAAAATCTAAAAAAGACAATATTTGCTAGCAATGAGCTTGAGTTGTTACACGAACTCTCTCCCGAACATAATTAATTCTCAGATATATTGAGAACCCAATTAAATCAAGTTCGACATGGTGATATCTCACATAGTGATATTCTCGTTCCTAGCACTATTTTTACGATCTTGTGCTTTAAAAACCTATTTTCTAAGCTCTAAAATCGTTCTCGAATAAAGTTTCACATGGTGTAATTTTGTGTTTAGGTCAAAATTTCCTTAAGAGAACAAGAGTGAGTATAGGGAAGGTTGAGGCAGCATTGGGATGCCAACACCACCACAAAGAAAGAGTGTTAAACATATGGAAATAATGGTAGCTTCGAGCGGAAGAATGTCTCGGGATGTTGACTCGGTGCTTGCAAATTCTACGGTGTGTTCGTATGGCAGCGCTAGGACATTGTTGACACTACCTTGCCTCTCCAGTGTTGTTTCAATTTAGTAATATTATTGATACAACACACTTTTATAAAAGATGCAAGCAAGAAGACGGGGAACAATATCGACGAGAGCCATCTAATATCGAAGAACGAAACCTCGAACGAACAGAGAATTCACGCACAAGTTTCATCAGCATGATGTGGGGCGACATTAATATGAATATTCTTAGTCAAATGAGAACAAGTCAGGATGAAACTCGAACACCCAAAGATCCAAAGTCCAAAAGAAAATTCAGCTTCCCCTTTCATTTTTAGACTATTAACAAAGCTTGGAGGGCTCTTATGGAGATTTTCGAACCCTCGAACGTCAAAATATGATACTCAAAATTCCTTAATGACCTTATCCATGGGTATTGATAGTATAGCTAAGAAAGGAATCATGACTAACTCAATCTAACCCTAATTTATTAAGTATATCAGAAATCTGTGCGTGTTTGACATCGTTTTGATTATAAATATAAATTATAATGACAGTCTATTTTTAATGTCAGGTATTGACTTACATTAAGATTAGATTTACGTTTAGGAGTGTTCAAAAACTCCATGATCTGAAACTAGATCAATCCAATCCTTCCGATCTTGGTTGGGTTGAGTTGAAATAAATGAAAATTTTATGGGTTAAAGTTAGTTTATGGATTTACTTAGAATTTGAATAGATGAACGTCTTCCCATCGAATGTTTCCCTTTCCAACCGATGTGAGATCTCACAATCATCATTCAATGGCCGACTCTGATACCATTTGTAATGGTCTAAACCGACTACTAACAAGTATTATCCATTTTGGTATCATGATTATTAATATGCGTTTACTAAGGAGAGCTTTTTGCACCATTATAAAATATGCTTTGTTCTCCTCTCCAATTGACGTGGGATCTGACACGAATCAATTAGATGTTTGTTTAAAGGGTGAAAATAAATAAATAGATATTTTTCGGTTGGGTTATAAATTTTAATCAAATATTTAAAAATAAATAAACAGATATTTTACAAAGTTAGAATAAAAAAATATGGTTATTGTAGGTTGAAATTTTTTTATAAAAATATCTAAGCTTTTTATCCACCTCCAAATTTCTGTCAAGCCCTTCAAATTTGCTGTTTCATTCATTTCCCCCTCAATATTTCATCCATATTTCAAAAATGCCCCTCCTTGACTCAATTCTCTGCAATTTTGTTGGATTTTGAGAGAACTTAAAACTCAGGCAATCCTGGGATTCCTCCAGCTTTGACGAACACATTGTACCAAAACTCCATATCCTTATTCTCTTCGTTATAATAACTCGAACTCGAATCGGAATTGGAATTATAATTCTCGGCCGCATCCGACCAAAAGCTCTCGTCAATCAGCGGCGGAGCAGCTGTGTCGTCCGCTGTGTAGCTGTAGTACTCATTTTCAGCCATGGAAGCATCTGTGGTGAGTGAGGAACAGATCTCAGAGGTTGAAGATTGTTGTGAAGGGGACATTGATGAAGAACAAATGGGCAAATGGGTTTGATTTGTGATAGCCATTGGTGAAGAATAATTTGAAGAACTTTTTGATTTTGTTTGCTTTTTTGTTTTGTTTTTGGATTTGGGAGGTGTTTTGATGGGTTTTTGCAGCCTTTTCTTCAAGTGGGTATGCCAAACGTTCTTGATTTCATTGTCTGTTCGACCGGGCAACTTGGCTGCTATTGTCGACCATCTATAGTAACAAAGAAAAAGTAAACAAAGTTAAGCCCAATTTCTATTTTTGATATTAATTAAATTATGTTTATCTGACCGTTTTGACCTGTTATGAATTGTCGTTAGTGTCACGATTAGGAAGAAGTTTTTACACCTTTAAAAAGAATGCTTCATTTCACTCTACAACTGATGTGACATCTAACAATCGACTCCCTGGGGGCCAACGTCTTCGCTGGCACACCGCCTAGTATCTGACTCTTGTACCATTTGTAATAACTCAAACCCACTGTTCGTAGATATTGTCTGCTTTGACTTGTTACATATCGCTGTCAACCTTACGCGTTTCAAAACCACGAGACTGACAGTCTTATGTAATGGGTCAAAGTGGACAATATCTGCTGGTGATGAGTTTAGGCCGTTACAATCAAACATTTTACTTTTAAGATGCCTTGTTCATTGAGCTATGTTCAAATTGACTCGAGAAGTTAATAGAGTGTAGTAAATTACCTATTGCCAAGCAATTCATGAAGGTTAATAATGACGTCTTCTTCTTCTTTCGTGAAGTTGCCTCTCTTAATATCAGGTCTCAAATAGTTCGTCCACCGAAGTCTACAACTTTTCCCACATCTTAAAAGACCTACACCAAAAAACACAAAAAAGATCAACATATTACGTCAAAAAAAATCCAAACTTTTTTAAAAATACGACGAAATTGAAAAATTCAAGACATGGGTTTTTCTGGGTTTCTGTTTTTCTTTAGAATTCCAATAAATTTAGAGGAAAAACTCATAAAAAACAACTAAAAACTCGATCTTAATATGAAAAAAAGCTGAACTGACCAGCTTGTTTAGGAAGAGCTCGCCAATTGGAATGGCCATGATCTTGAACAAAGTTGGTCAGAATTCGATCTTCTTCAGGAGACCAAGGGCCTCTCTTCAGCCCCATTTTCTCACAGCAAGGAGCTCTCCCCATTGATCTCGATCCTTGTTGTTTATGTTGTTCTTGTTTTGTGGGATCTCAAGAGGAGGTCTGACCTGAGAGAGTGGAGGAGATCCAAGGAAGATGAATTCAGGTTGGAATTTATAGAATTTATGTTAAGAGGAAAAGATTGATATTGAGAGATCCAAAAGGTGGTGCCTTTGAATAATGAATAATAGTCTAAGTCGACAAAACCAGCTACGTTCAAACGAGTTAGGGTAATTTCCACGAAGGAGATTACAAAAAGGGCCCATTTTTGCCACTAAAATTAGGATAATAATAATAATAATCATCATTATTATTCAAATTGAACTTGTTTTATTTTATTATTATTCGTATTCTATTTAGAGGAGCCGTTAAAAATACTTTATTATAAATGATCCGAAGACTTTTGAATATGATTAAAGGCTTTAGGTTTAATGTAAAACAGGTATTAGTTGAGGAGGAATGAGATTACACAGGTAGGTACGACCACATTTAAAATATTGATATTGAGGAAAATGTCGAGATATTAATTTTATAGAAATATGGATAAAAATATCCATAAAATGTGTATATTGATTGATAATTAGATTTTTATTTGAATGAACGTTTTCCACCTTATAATTTATATTTACGTGACAGGTAAATCTTCGTGACATGTCACGAAATTTAATAGCAAAAATAATGATATTATATATATAAAAATGGTGTATTTAGTGTGACTGGTAAAGGCGCACGAGGGAGGAAGCGAATTGGTCAAAAATAGTAGTTAATTTCCCACAAGTGGTAAATAAAAGCAGGCTAAAATTAAAAAATAAAAAATAAAAAAGTAAAAACAACAAATGAAAACGACGTCGTAGTGTGAAGGATCCGAGAAACTTTTTGCTACTTGCTTGGTTTGGCACGTGGGGTTTATTTAGTTATCAAATTTATTTATTTATTTATTATTATTATGTAAATTATCAATTGCATAAGGTCCCATTTGTATCATAATAAAATATTAAAGCGTTAATTTAAATGATGTAACTTTAAACGTTTATAATAATGTGAACCCTCATATCACAACTTGCTTCAAAATCTAACATTATTCCTTTCTAAACTTTATAGTAAACAACGAATTATAAATCTTATTCAACATTATGGCATCCTAAATATATATTATAATGTTCATGACTTTTTTTCGCTCGATGAATCAGTGATTTTTATAGTGTTATGTCGTTAAAATATATTTAAATAAAATTTTCATAAATATATATTTTTTTAAAGTGGACAATAATTTATAAATTATTCAAAAAAAAAAAAAGATAAAAATTATATATTAAATTATATTTAATGTGATGTTAAGTAAATGAGAAATACATGAATGAATCGATCACATCCTAATAAGAACGATCTTAGAGATAGGATGACTAAGAAAAATTTAAAAAAATTGAAAATTATTACGTGTACCGACAAGGTACACTTTTCTTTAGTCTTTACTCTTAGAAGCAGAGAATGAGTGACATAGCCATGTTAAAAAAAATTCGAGCGAAAATATATATTTTAAAAGTACCAATTGATTTTTATTGTAATTTTTAAATTCGTGATTTGAATTATCTTACAATATTACATGGATGTGATGAAAAGTCAAAGAAGGTGGCCACTTATTTATTTTTTAAATAATTACCAAAATTTGTAAGAAAATGAAAAAAAAAAGAAGGAATATTTATATATTAGTTTTTGGTTGACTTTGACCGATCATATACATTTTTTGTTTACATCGAACTTACCCATTTTGTTTTCATTTTGATCCTTCCAAATTTAATTTTATATTATAAATTGTTTTAATAATGTTACGGCTTTGAATAGATCATATATTAATTCTCCTTTTAAAAAAAAAAACATAGAAGAAGTGAGTATATGTGTCAATATCGGCCGTAAAAGGGCCAAGCCATAATAAATGAGAAGTTTTACGGTGATTACTTGTGTAAATATAGTAGCTAAGTAACCCCAACGTGTTACATAAGGTAGATATTGTGTAATTGTCGATTTTTTGCCATTTCTTTCATCCCTCTATGTAAATAACTCAATAATCGTCTCTATCTTGAGTAGCTCATTTTAAAATTTGACACCTATATGTCACATCTAATAATTTGGTACATGCATGAAACAATGGTATAGAAATGTACGTTAGGGTTTTGTTAGATTGTTTATTTCAAAATTAGTTGAATGATCCAAAATAGTTTTTTTTTTAATGTAAAATTCGAGGATTATAATAGATTATTTGAGAGCAGATGATATGAACTCAGACATTTTGATCATGTTACAAGGACTCCAAGATGACAACAAAATGAGTTTGCATAAATTTATTTATGATTTTTCCCGACATTTGTAGCATTTGCGATGATAAAGTTAATGGGTATCAATGAAATTTGAATTAAAAGAGACATGAAACATCGATTGTAAAACCTTTCTCATCCACATCGCCCGGTGTTTGACTCTGATACCATTTTTAAAGGTCAAAACTCACTGATAGTAGATATTTTCTGCTTTAGTTCGTTACGTATTGCTGTCAACCTCATGATTTTGAAATGCATCTATTAGGGAGATGTTTCCACACCTTCATAAAAAATGTTTCGTTCTTTTCTCCGATCTATTTGAGATACGAGAACAAAAAGTCCTACATATGGGAAGAAGAACAAAGTAAACAAGCTCCCGAGATTAGTCTCATTTGATCGCGTGGAAACCTAAGAAGCTATCTTATAAGATAGCCGTAATTAAGCAAACGAATAAGTCATGATATGGACTTCCCTAGGTCAAAAGGATTGTATCTTACGAGTAAGCTTCAAAATTCAACTTACATGGCAAGTGGAAATCGTACAACCCTAAGAATTTTAGAGCCAAAGTTTTGGGTTGCCTCTAAAATCCATTATTCACGTTCATTTTTTGAGCTTCAAATTGTTTGGACAGGCTTGAATGCTTTAAAGTGGCTCCAAACATGTCTACTCCTTAAAAAAAAAAGATATTAACGGCTTCTATTTAGAACTAACGATAAAGTATTTTTTATTTTTATTTTTTTAAATTTAAGGGTATTTTTTAGAATTTTTTTTTTTTAAAAAAAATTGAAGAGTATTATTGAAATTTTTAAAAATTTCGAAGTATTTTTGAGACAAAGTGCAAAGTTCAAGAATATTTTTATTAATTTTAAGGACTTATTGAGAAGGTAGAACTTAAACGTCAAACTTTTTTATATCTTACTGCTTCGCTCTGTCATACGTACGATATTCTAACTCTTTGAATTTTATATCACTTTTGTTCTTCCTTGTGTCTAAAGAAAACATAAAAGTTTGTGTTTAATCTAAAATAATTTCTATTAATATCTAAAAGAGAGGACATGTTTGAATTAATTGGTAAAACCTGAACATAATCAAAGTTCAAAATTTATTTAATTTTCAACAAAGTTCGGTATTATTAAATATGTTTGACCTGACTATTGATGAAAGATTAATTTATATGTTCATACTAGAAATTCATATAAAAAGAAGAAAAAGAAGAAAAAAAAACTAAGTATTAAAATATTTATATGATAATCACTTAATGATTGTATTCGAAGAACTTGTATGATAACAAAAAGTCAAAATATTAGGTAAGTTTTCAAAAAGTTTGACAAGAAACGTATTTTGTTTTTAAAATTTAGCTAAAAATTCATTTTTTTTTTTTGTTAAGAAAAGTAGATAATAGATGAGAAAACAAACACGATTTAAAAAAGTTTTGGGACGTTTTCCTAATTAACCATTCAACTACTTTTTAAGTCAATTTGATTGTGATGCTGGAGCAGAAGAGAAGTACACGAATGAACCAAGATCATAACTAAAAGAGAGTGATTTTAAGGGTACGATGGTTAAGAAATACTTCAAAAAATTGATACTTATTCCAATAATATGCATCTTCTTCTTCGATGACTCAATCATAAGAACTCTTTAGTTAAACGTGCTAAGTGTCACGATCATGCTGTTGGATGATGAAAGTCCCACATCGGCTAATTTAGGGAATGATCATGGGTTTATAAGTGAAGAATACTAACTTAATTGGTATGAGGCCTTTTGGGAAGCCCAAAGAAAAGGCTTCATCTAATATCGTGATATATAGATGGATTAGAGATCTTGGTTTTCCTTGAATAAACTGAGTCGTCTCGAATTAGAAAAATCCAAAGTAAATATATTGAAAATGCAACACTAACCAGAATAAAAAAAATAAAAATAAAAAAAAAACTAAAATGCAACGCAATAGATGACAGACACGTGACGATCAGGGAAAGGGAGACGTGTTTGGCTTGGTAGTACACATGTTGGGTGCGCAGTGGAGAGACGCGTCCGATGATGAGCACAGACATGCGCACTCGAACTCGACCAACTCAACCTATTTGACCCACGTGTGCAAACCAGAACGACTCGAACTGAAACCGCAACCCAAAAGCTCGACCCACGCTTGCAACCCGCGTGCCCGTGAACCGAACTGACTCGTTCATCAACCCGCGGATGCAGCTTCGCCTAGCATAAAAGTGAGTGAACGCGCGTGAGTTGGTTTTCTTTTGCCGTTTTGACCTAAGTTTACTTGTTTTTTCATCCCAATTATAATACTAACCCTATTTTTACCTAATAAGGTTTCTCTAAGAGTTTTCCATAATTTTTAGTGAATTTTCGGCACGCATCAAACTAATTATTAACGACACGGAAATAGGAAGTAATACCTATAGGATTTGCATAGTGATGCATGCATGTTAGTGGAATTGTTAGTGGATGAAATTTTCTAGCGAGTATCTATTGATGTACTTTACTACTGCTTGAACATAATCATGGATTGTGGTTGTGATATTTGTGTATCAGTGCTCCGAGCTTTTGATGTATGTTATCGCTCCGTTGAACACGTATGACTGTATGCATAGTTAGTTGTACATTACTTCTAGGTGAATGATTGTGTGACTACTCCCGATAAATAATAAGCATTAGAATTTAACTTAAGTCTAGAGTGAAAATAAATATTGACTAGGTAAAGATTAAATAGGAAAACTTTCCGATGTCTGAGTTCCATAGAATCGTGAAGGACGATTAACGAGACGTGTGAAGTGAGAAAAGGAAATAATTTAGAATATTGGATGGATGCTCATAATTGAAGATAATCAAATAAGTGTATGGCAGTCCAAAATAGACCTCTTGACAGTTTCAAAGAAAAATCACATGCTTTCATGGCTCTCTTCTTTTCCACTTGTCTTTGCAAATTGAAAAAAAAAAAAAAAAAACTTTAAAAGCCATCGCCAAATTATTTGGTTATTGAGTTTACTTGTAAATTTTTAATCGATCAGTTACACGTTTTTTGAACAGTTCAACAAATATGGAACAAAAGATGTAACTATCATCTTTTCTTGAACAATAATTGCGTTTTATTGATCTTGATCAGCTACTTTCTTAAATTTACAAAATTTTGTATTTAACCATTTCTATTTTATAATTTGAACCAGAATAATATAAATTTGTTAAATTTAAAAAATAAAGGAAACCTTACGTGACAGCATAGTGGTTTCGTTCTAGTACCCGAAAATAATATTCCAAAGCTTCATGGAATAGATGAAATAAATAAATAAATGGATTTTTGTTCCAGAATGAAATCTTATTGGAACTGGATAATGAAGGGGGTACATCAATTAACCAAGACCACATCTAAATGCGAGCCATCCTAAGAATATGATAATAAAATAATACTTAAAAGAGTTTAAAATTATTATCTATACAAAAAAAAAAATGCCCATTTCTTTTTGGTGGCTCAATCATACGAACTCTATGTTTAATGTACTGTGACTATATCGCACAAAATGCAGGTCACTCAACCCATGTAAACAAATCATTTTTGTTCTCAAAGTAACCATTTTTTCCTCGAACTTTCCAAGCGGCAAGTTGTCTATTATTACGGCGGTTGTACTGTTTGGGAAAAAAAACAAAAAGTTGGCAAACATAGCCTTAATAATTAGTCAATTGCGAAAATAACCCAAAGTTTTGGTATAAATGGGCACCAATGGTTTGAGCTTCTCAACAACCAACTCAACCCAAATCAAAAGTTGCCAAAAATGTCTCCAAAATATTTCCTTATTCTTCTTCTTGGCCTCCTCCTCCTTTCCTCTCAATCTCTTGCTCGATCTTACTACCGGCCCGAGACCCACATGAAAGTGCCTTCCTCTGTCACTCATTTATCGAGCGGATGGAAAAAGTTGATCGGACAAATCATCAAAAGGAAACCCAAACTAGATTTGCCACCAATTCCACCACCACCGCCGGGTCGACACAACAAACGAAGGCCACCTGCCGCCAACTAAATGCCACCATATCCAACTATGTTGAATAATATGCATTTCCATTTGTTTTCTTATATGTAATTGTTGTTGTCTCGTCTATTTCAGTTGGTTGTCTAAAAAGTTCATAACCTATTGTATTTTAAGTTCGTGATTAATGAAGTTTACTTTTTTTTTTTTTTTTTAATGTAATATAATGTTATTATTACAATTTAAGTACAATTGTGATATCAAATAAATATTTAGGAAAGAAGAAAGAAAAAAAAAAAAAAAAATCAGATGCCTTTATTGCGGTGTTGCAGAAGCTATTCCATGGTAAGACCAGCCCACGTGGTCTTACTCTTCCCAAAGATTTATATTTATTACTAAAATAAAGGAAAAAAAAAAAACTATAAAATCTAACATCTCAACTCCTCACACAATGATTTCGAGTCAAGTGTCGAAACACATATTGAAACTTCGGCTTCTGAAGTTATGGTTCAGACTCTACCCAGCTCTCTTCGAGCTTGTTTTTGACACTTGTGTAGTCTCTCGTTCATTCAAAATTTGCGTATGCCTTGAATTAACTTTAATGCACATTCTCGATGTGTTGGATGATGCACAGTCCTCTTAGATCACATCATGACACTTCTCAATCTTGACTCTCATAGATTGGATGTGAGCTATTTGAGGGTCACCCCTTGTCTATCTTGACGTGTGGGGGGTCACCGTCCTCCTACTTTTTATAAGCAATGTTGTGACATCTATACATACTCACACATAATGCCATTAATTTTCAAAAGTTTTGAAATTTTATTAGGAATCTTAGAGAGCCATTCTCAAAATGATGCATAAGAAAAAAGGCTCAAGATACCTTAAAGAAACAGGTGAGAACACAAGGTTAGTCCACAAACCTTTTGCTTCGGGATTTCGTCTAAGATTTGAGAGTTTCAGATGTTTTAGGTCCTAACATTCAATTATGATGCTCTAGGGAAGGATTCTTGCAAGTTCAATATGATGCTTTAGGTCCTAA
>NW_019268545.1:2884887-2900480 GCF_002738365.1 Cucurbita moschata | reverse complement strand
TCGTTTTAGTATCATACCATATCCACAAAAGATTGTCCTAAGCTTAAAATATTGAAGAAAAAAAACATTTACTCGTGTCGACAAGACTTCACAACCTCAACCCTTATGAAAAGACCCTCATGGAGGCACCCGAAAAACCATCTGAAAAACCTTTGTTTCTTTCGCTGTTTTTCGACGAATCTATGAGGAACGCTTAGGTTTAAGAATCTTACACATATAAATGGTTAAAATTCTAATTCTTTTCACTTTCGCTTCCGGGCCATTTTGTAGTCTAATTACATAAGTGTTAACATAGGAACTTTTTTTCCCTTTGAGACAGGGTCGTTTACTCGATCTGAAAAGTTGTTTTCTCGTTTTAGTATCATACCATATCCACAAAAGGTTGTCCTAAGCTTAAAATATTGAAGAAAAAAAACATTTACTCGTGTCGACAAGACTTCACAACCTCAACCCTTATGAAAAGACCCTCGTGGAGGCACCCGAATCACTATCTGAAAAACCTCTGTTTCTTTCGATCTTTTTCGACGAATCTGTAAGGAACGCTCAAGTTTAAGAATCTTACACATATAAATGGTTAAAATACGAAATTTTTTCACTTTCGCTTCAGGGCGATTTTGCAGTCAAATTCCATAGGTGTTAACATAGGAACTTTTTTCCCATTTGAGACAGGGTCGTTAACTCGATCTTAATGTTGTTTTCTCGTTTTAGTTCATACCATATCCACAAAAGATTGTCCTAAGCTTAAAATATTGAAGAAAAAAAACATTTACTCCTGTCGACAAGACTTCACAACCTCAAGCCTTATGAAAAGACCCTCAGGGAGGCACCCGAATCCCTATCCGAAAAACCTTTGTTTCTTTCGATCTTTTTCGACGAATCTTTAAAGAACGCTCACGTTTAAGAATCTTACACATATAAATTGTTAAAATACGAATTTTTTTCACATTCGCTTCCGGGCCATTTTGCAGTCTAATTCCAAAGGCTGTAACATAGGAACTTTTTTCCACTTTGAGACAGGGTCGTTAACTCGATCTTAAAAGTTGTTTTCTCGTTGTAGTATCGTACCATATCAACTAAAGATTTTCCTAAGCTTAAAATATGGAAGAAAACAAACATTTACTCGTGTCGACAAGACTTCACAACCTCAACCCTTATGAAAAGACCCTCATGGAGGCACCCGAATCACCATCTGAAAAACCTTTGTTTCTTTCGATGTTTTTCGACAAATCTGTGAGGAACGCTTAGGTTTAAGAATCTTACACATATAAATGGTTAAAATTTGAATTCTTTTCACTTTCGCTTCCGGGTCATTTTGCAGTCTAATTACATAAGTGTTAACATAGGAACTTTTTTTCCCTTTGAGACAGGGTCGTTTACTCGATCTGAAAAGTTGTTTTCTCGTTTTAGTATCATACCATATCCACAAAAGATTGTCCTAAGCTTAAAATATTGAAGAAAAAAAACATTTACTCGTGTCGACAAGACTTCACAACCTCAACCCTTATGAAAAGACCCTCATGGAGGCTCCCGAATCACTATTTGAAAAACCTCTGTTTCTTTCGATGTTTTTCGACGAATCTGTAAGGAACGCTCAAGTTTAAGAATCTTACACATATAAATGGTTAAAATTTGAATTCTTTTCACTTTCGCTTCCGGGTCATTTTGCAGTCTAATTACATAAGTGTTAACATAGGAACTTTTTTTCCCTTTGAGACAGGGTCGTTTACTCGATCTGAAAAGTTGTTTTCTCGTTTTAGTATCATACCATATCCACAAAAGATTGTCCTAAGCTTAAAATATTGAAGAAAAAAAACATTTACTCGTGTCGACAAGACTTCACAACCTCAACCCTTATGAAAAGACCCTCATGGAGGCTCCCGAATCACTATTTGAAAAACCTCTGTTTCTTTCGATGTTTTTCGACGAATCTGTAAGGAACGCTCAAGTTTAAGAATCTTACACATATAAATGGTTAAAATACGAATTCTTTTCACTTTCGCTTCCAGCCAATTTTGCAGTCTAATTCCATAGGTGTTAACATACAAACTTTTTTCCCCTTTGAGACAGGGTTATTAACCCGACCTGAAAAGTTGTTTTCTTGTTTTAGTATCATACCATATCCACTAAAGATTGTCCCAAGCCTAAAATAATTTAGAAAAAAACATTTACTCGTGTCGACAAGACTTCACAACCTCAACCCTTATGAAAAGACCCTCGTGGATGTACCCGAATCACTATCTGAAAAACCTTTGTTTCTTTCGATCTTTTTCGACGAATCTGTAAGGTACGCTCAAGTTTAAGAATCTTACACATATAAATGGTTAAAATACGAATTTTTTTCACTTTCGCTTCAGGGCGATTTTGCAATCAAATTCCATAGGTGTTAACATTGGAACTTTTTTCCCATTTGAGACAGGGTCGTTAACTCGATCTTAGTGTTGTTTTCTCGTTTTAGTTCATACCATATCCACTAAAGATTGTGTTAGGCTTAAAACATGGAAGAAAGAAAACATTTACTCCTGTCGACAAGACTTCACAACCTCAACCCTTATGAAAAGACCCTCAGGGAGGCACCCGAATCCCTATCCGAAAAACCTTTGTTTCTTTCGATCTTTTTCGACGAATCTTTAAAGAATGCTCACGTTTAAGAATCTTACACATGTAAATTGTTAAAATACGAATTTTTTTCACTTTCGCTTCCGGGCCATTTTGCAGTCTAATTCCTAAGGCTTTAACATAGGAACTTTTTTCCACTTTGAGACAGGGTCGTTAACTCGATCTTAAAAGTTGTTTTCTCGTTGTAGTATCATACCATATCAACTAAAGATTTTCCTAAACTTAAAATATGGAAGAAAACAAACATTTACTCGTGTCGACAAGACTTCACAACCTCAACCCTTATGAAAAGACCCTCATGGAGGCACCCGAATCACCATCTGAAAAACCATTGTTTCTTTGATGTTTTTCGACGAATCTGTGAGGAACGCTTAGGTTTATGAATCATACACATATAAATGGTTAAAATTCGAATTCTTTTCACTTTCGCTTCTGTGCCATTTTGCAGTCTAATTACATAGGTGTTAACATAGGAACTTTTTTCCCCTTTGAGACAGGGTCGTTAACTCGATCTGAAAAGTTGTTTTCTCGTTTTAGTATCATACCATATCAACTAAGGATTGTCCTAAGTGAAAAATATGAAAGAAAAAAAACATTTACTCGTGTCGATAAGACTTCACAACCTCAACCCTTATGAAAAGACCCTCATGGAGGCACCCGAATCAGTATTGGAAAAACCGTTGTTTCTCTCGATATTTTTCGACGAATCTATAAGGAACGGTCAAGATTAAGAACCTTACACATATAATTTGTGAAAATACGAATTTTTTGAACTTTCGCTTCCGGGCCATTTTGCACTAAAATTCCATAGGTGTTGACATAGGAACTTTTTTCCCCTTTGAGATAGTGTCGTTAACTCGATCTGAAAAGTTGTTTTCTCGTTTTAGTATCATACCATATCCACTAAAGAATATCCTAAGCTTAAAATATGGAAGAAAAAAAACATTTACTAGTGTCGACAAGACTTCACAACCTCAACCCTTATGAAAAGACCCTCATGGAGGCACACGAATCACTATCTGAAAAACCTTTGTTTGTTTCGATGTTTTTCGACGAATCTGTACGGAACGCTCAGGTTTAAGAATCTTACACATATAAATGGTTAAAGTACGATTTTTTTTCACTTTCGCTACCGGGCCATTTTGCAGTCTAATTCCAAAGGCTTTAACATAGGAATTTTTTTCCACTTTGAGACAAGGTCGTTAACTCGATCTGAAAAGTTATTTTCTCGTTGTAGTATCATACCATATCAACTAAAGATTTTCCTAAGCTTAAAATATGGAAGAAAACAAACATTTACTCGTGTCAACAAGACTTCACAACCTCAACCCTTATGAAAAGACCCTCATGGAGGCACCCGAATCACCATCTGAAAAACCTTTGTTTCTTTCGATGTTTTTTGACGAATCTGTGAGGAACGCTTAGGTTTAAGAATCTTACACATATAAATGGTTAAAATTCGAATTTTTTTCACTTTCGCTTCCGGGCCATTTTGCAGTCTAATTACATAGGTGTTAACATAGGAACTTTTTTCCGCTTTGAGACAGTGTCGTTAACTCGATCTGAAAAGTTGTTTTCTCGTTGTAGTATCATACCATATCAACTAAAGATTTCCCTAAGCTTAAAATATGGAAGAAAAAAAACATTTACTCGTGTCGACAAGACTTCACAACCTCATCCTTTATGAAAAGACCCTCATGGAGGCACCCGAATCAGTATCTTTAAAACCTGTTTTTCTTTCAATGTTTTCCGATGAATCTATAAGGAACGCCCAATTTAAGAATCTTACACATATAAATGGTTAAACTACGAATTTTTTTCACTTTCGCTTCCGGGTAATTTTGCAGTCAAATTCCAAAGGTGTTAACATAGGAACTTTTTTCCCCTTTGAGACAGTGTCGTTAACTCGATCCGAAAAGTTGTTTTCTCGTTTTAGTATCATACCATATCCACTAAAGAATGTCCTAAGCTTAAAATATGGAAGAAAAAAAACATTTACTCGTGTCGACAAGACTTCACAACCTCAATCCTTATGAAAAGACCCTCATGGAGGCACCCGAATCACTATCTGAAAAACCTCAGTTTCTTTCGATGTTTTTCGACGAATCTGTAAGGAACACTCAAGTTTAAGAATCTTACACATATAAATGGTTAAAATACGAATTCTTTTCACTTTCGCTTACGGGCCATTTTGCAGTCAAATTTCATAGGTGTTAACATAGGAACTTTTTTCCCATTTGAGACAAGGTCGTTAACTCGATCTGAAAAGTTGTATTCTCATTTTAGTATCATACCATATCCACTAAAGATTGTCCTAAGCTTAAAATATGGAAGAAAAAAATCATTTACTCGTGTCGACAAGACTTCACAACCTCAACCCTTATGAAAAGACCCTCATGGAGGCACCCGAATCACTATCTGAAAAACCATTCTTTCTTTCGATGCTTTTCGACGAATCTGTAAGGAAACGCTCAAGTTTAAGAATCTTACACATATAAATGGTTAAAATACGAATTCTTTTCACTTTCGCTGACGGGCCATTTTGCAGTCAAATTAAATAGGTGTTAACATAGGAACTTTTTTCCCATTTGAGACAGGGTCGTTAACTCGATCTGAAAAGTTGTTTTCAGGTTTTTGTATCATACCATATCCACTAAAGATTCTCCTAAGCTTAAAATATGGAAGAAAAAAAACATTTACTCGTGTTGACAAGACTTCACAACCTCAACCCGTATGAAAAGACCCTCATGGAGGCACCTGAATCACTATCTGAAAAACCTCTGTTTCTTTCGATTTTTTTCGACGAATCTGTAAGGAACGCTCAAGTTTAAGAATCTTACACATATAAATAGTTAAAATACGAATTCTTTTGAGTTTCGCTTACGGGCCATTTTGCAGTCAAATTCCATAGGTGTTAACATATCAACTTTTTTCCCCTTTGTGACAGGGTCGTTAACTCGATCTGAAAATTTATTTTCTCATTTTAGTATCATACCATATCCACTAAAGATTCTCCTAAGCTTAAAATATGGAAGAAAAAAAATATTTACTCGCGTCAACAAGACATCACAACCTCAACCCTTATGAAATGACCCTCATGGAGGCACCCGATCACTATCTGAAAAACCTTTGATTATTTCGATGTTTTTTAACAAATCTGTAAGGAACGCTCAGGTTTAAGAATCTTACACATATAAATGGTTAAAATACAAATTTTTTTCACTTTCGCTTCCGGACCATTTTGCACTCATATTCCATAGGTGTTAACATAGGAACTTTTTTCCCCTTTGAGACAGGGTCGTTCCATTTTGCACTCATATTCCATAGGTGTTAACATAGGAACTTTTTTCCCCTTTGAGACAGGGTCGTTAACTCGATCTGAAAAGTTGTTTTCTCGTTTTAGTATCATACCATATCCACTAAGGATTGTCCTAAGCTAGAAATATGGAAGAGAAAAAACATTTACTCGTGTCGATAAGACTTCACAACCTAAACCCTTATGAAAAGACCCTCATGGAGGCACCCGAATCAGTATCGGAAAAACCTTTGTTTCTCTCGATATTTTTCGACGAATCTGTAAGGAACGCTCAAGTTCATGAATCTTACACATATAATTTGTTCAAATACGAATTTTTTTTTCACTTTCGCTTCCGGGCCATTTTGCAGTCAAATTCGAAAGGTGTTGGCATAGGAACTTTTTTCCCCTTTGAGACAGGGTCGTTAACTCGATCGGAAAAGTTGTTTTCTCGTTTAAGTATCATACCATATCCACTAAAGATTGTCCTAAGCTTAAAATATGGAAGAAAAAAAACATTTACTAATGTCGATAAGATTTCACAACCTCATCCCTTATGAAAAGACCCTCATGGAGGCACCCGAATCACTATCTGAAAAACCTTTGTTTCTTTCGATGTTTTTCGACGAATCTGTAAGGAAACGCTCAAGTTTAAGAATCTTACACATATAATTTGTGAAAATATGAATTTTTTTCATTTTCGATTCTGGGCCATTTTGCAGTCAAATTCCATAGGTGTTAGCATAGGAACTTTTTTCCCCTTTTTGACAGGGACGTTAACTCGATCTGAAAAGTTATTTTCTCCTTTTAGTATTATACCATATCCACTAAAGATTTTCCTAAGCTTAAAATATTGAAGAATAAAAATATTTACTCGTGTCGATAAGACTTCACAACTTGAACCCTTATGAAAATACTCTCAAGGAGGCACCCAAATCATTATCTGAAAAACCTTTGTTTCTTTCGATTTTTTTTTACGAAACTGTAAGGAACACTCATGTTTGATGATTCTTACACATATAATTGATAAAAATACGATTTTTTTCACTTTCGCTTCCGGGCCATTTTGCAGTTAAATTCCATAGGTGTTAACATAGAAACTTTTTCCCCCTTTAAGACAGGGTCGTTAACTCGATCTGAAAAGTTATTTTCTCATTTTAGTATCATACCATATCCACTAAAGATTCTCCTAAGCTTAAAATATGAAAAAAAAAATATATTTACTCGCGTCAACAAGACATCACAACCTCAACCCTTATGAAATGACCCTCATGGAGGCACCCGAATCACTATCTGAAAAACCTTTGTTTCTTTCGATGTTATTTGACAAATCTTTAAGGAACGCTCAGGTTTAAGAACCTTACACATATAAATGGTTAAAATATGAATTTTTTTCACTTTCGCTTCTGGGCCATTTTGCACTCAAATTCCGAAGGTGTTAGCATAGTGTTAAAGATCATGTATTTGTTTAGATTGCTGTCAGTTAGTATCTAATCAAATCTCGTTAGGAGTTAGATTTAGTTTTTGTTTTGATTTAGTTTTGATTTGATTTTGATTTGTTTACTGGTTTGTTACCAGATTTTCTCCCGATATTTTAGGTAGATTTTCTGAATATCTTTTGTATTCTCTGTATAAATATGGAGCATTCTTGCTCTTCAAAATTCAATCTTCTCATCAATCATTCAATCAATCCCTATTTCACTAACAATTGGTATCAGAGCTATCTTCTTAAGGGATCTGTGAGATCAAAATGGTAGGAGAATCCAGTTTTTCCGCAGTTGCACCACCAGTTTTCGATGGAGACAATTATCAAATGTGGGCAGTTCGTATGGAGACTTATTTGGAGGCCTTGGATCTTTGGGAAGCAATAGAAGAGGATTACGAGGTCCCTCCGCTTCCAGCAAATCCTACTGTAGCACAAATCAAATTACAGAAGGAAAAGAAGACAAGGAAATCAAAGGCGAAAGCTTGCCTATTTGCCGCTGTATCACAAATGATCTTCATGCGAATAATGTCCCTCAAAACAGCAAAGGAAATCTGGGATTATCTCAAGGCCGAATATGAAGAAGATGAGAGGATTCGTGGAATGAAAACCCTAAATTTGATTAGGGATTTCGAGTTGCAGAAGATGAAGGAGTCAGAGTCAGTGAAAGAGTACTCTGACAGACTTCACAGTATTGCCAACAAGGTGAGATTGCTTGGTTCTATTTTAAATGATTCAAGGATCGTTGAGAAGCTGCTAGTCACTGTTCCAGAGAAGTTTGAAGCCACCATTACTACTCTGGAGAACACCAAAGACTTGTCAAAGATTTCTCTTACAGAGCTCTTGAATGCTTTACAAGCACAAGAGCAAAGGAGGTCTATGAGGCAAGAAGGAGTGATTGAAGGTGCCTTACGTGTTAAGCATCAAGACAGCAGCAGGTATAAAAACAATAAAAATTTCAAAAATCAATTGACGTATGGAGATTCATCTGCCAATTATCAGAAGACAAAAGAAGGAGGTTTCAAAAAATCCTATCCACCTTGCCGCCATTATGAGATGAAAGGTCATCCACCATACAAGTGTTGGAGAAGACCTGACGCCTTCTGCTCCAAATGCAATCAACTTGGACATGAAGCTGTGATCTGCAAAGCCAAAGATCTGGTGAAAGAAGTAGATGCACAGGTAGTTGATCAAGAAGAAGAAGAAGAAGAAGATCAATTGTGTATGGTCACTTCTTCCTCAAGCAAAGAATCATGCGAGAGCTGGTTGATTGACAGTGGGTGCACAAATCACATGACATATGACAAGGAGTCTTTTGAGGAATTAAGAGACACCGAAGAAGATAAGAGAGTGAGGATTGGCAATGGTGAACACATGGAAGTCAAGGGTAAAGGCACAGTAGCTATAACAAGTTATGAAGGTACAAAATTTATTCCAGATGTTTTATTTGTGCCTAAAATTGATCAAAATATCTTAAGTGTTGGTCAGTTACTTGATAAAGGCTATAAAGTGTTGTTTGAGAATAAGCAGTGCTTGATCAAAGATGCTAGTGGCAAAGACTTGTTCAATGTCAAAATGGAAGGAAAAGGCTTTGATCTAAATCCGACGGCCTTTATATCCAGAGTTAGTGCCACTGAGATTTGGCACAAAAGACTTAGACACTTTTATCATCGAGGTTTGCTTCAGATGCAGTCAAAGAAGTTGGTAGAAGAACTCACTGACATTGATGATGACATGCCTCCTTACCGTGCTTGTATTTTTGGGAAGCAACATAGGCAACCCTTTCCTAAATAGGCATGGAGAGTCTCGAAAAAACTGCAGCTGGTTCATATTGATCTTTGTGGTCCTCAGCGAACACCATCATTAAATGGTAATCTTTATTACATTGCTTTTATTAATGATCTAACGAGAATGTGTTGGATATTCTTGCTGAAGCAAAAATCAGAAGTTGCGGGTGTATTTTGGAAATTCAAAGCCAAAGTTAAGAATGAAAGCGCATGCTTGATTCAGACTATAAGATCAGATAATAGCAAGGAGTACACTTCAGAAACTTTTAACCGGTTTTGTGAAGAGGCTGAAATTGAACATCAATTGACAACACCATACACTCCTCAACAGAATGACGTCACTGAAAGGAGGAATAAATTCATAATGGAGATGATGAGATGCATGCTTCATGAGAAGGATCTTCCAAAACGTTTTTGGGGAAAAGCAGCAAACACTGTTGTGTGCTTGCAAAATCGAATTTCAACAAAAGCTGTGAAGGATCTGACACCATTTGAAGTTTGGTATGGTTACAAACGTTCTTTAAAGTTCCTTAGAGTATTTAGGTGTCTTTGCTTCACTCACATTCCACAGGTCAAGCGTGATAAGCTTCACAAAAAGTCAGAAGTTGGCATCTTTGTTGGGTATAGCACTATATCCAAAGCTTATAAAGTTTTTCAACCACACACTAGTCATGTTTTTGTGAGCCGAGATGTTCATTTTGCTAGAAATGAGCAATGGAATTGGGAAGAACTCATGAAGGTGAATCAGATTTCTAATGCACAAAACAATTTCTTTGGTAGCATGTTAGAAGAGTCTGAAGATGAGCGACAAGATGCTTCGGTTGATGATGCACCTGTCAGAGGACGAGCTTTCAGTGATCAAGAAAAACAAAACTTGGGAGTTGGTTGATCGACCTCTAAACAGAAAGATAATTAGAGTAAGATGGGTGTTCAGAAAAAAGCTTGGAGTTCACAGCATCTAAACAAGGAGGAGTGTTAAAGATCATGTATTTGTTTAGATTGCTGTCAGTTAGTATCTAATCAAATCTCGTTAGGAGTTAGATTTAGTTTTTGTTTTGATTTAGTTTTGATTTGATTTTGATTTTTTTACTGGTTTGTTACCAAATTTTCTCCCGATATTTTAGGTAGATTTTCTGTATAAATATGGAGCATTCTTGCTCTCCAAAATTCAATCTTCTCATCAATCATTCAATCAATTCCTATTTCACTAACACATAGGAACTTTTTTCCCCTTTGAGACAGGGTCGTTAAATCGATCTGAAAAGTTGTTTTCTAGTTTAAGGATCATACCATATCCACTAAAGATTGTCCTAAGCTTAAAATATGGAAGAAAAAAAACATTTACTAGTGTCGATAAGACTTCACAACCTCAACCCTTATGAAAAGACCCTCATGGAGGCACCCGAATCAGTATCGGAAAAACCTTTGTTTCTCTCGATATTTTTCGACGAATCTGTAAGGAACGGTCAAGATTAAGAACCTTACACATATAATTGGTGAAAATACAAATTTTTTTCACTTTCGCTTCCGGGCCATTTTGCACTCAAATTCCATAGGTGTTAACATAGGAACTTTTTTCCCCTTTGAGACAGGGTCGTTAACTCGATCTGAAAAGTTGTTTTCTCGTTTAAGTATCATACCATATCAACTAAATATTGTCCTAAGCTTAAAATATGGAAGAAAAACAACATTTCCTCGGGTTGATAAGACTTCACAACCTCAACCCTTATGAAAATACCCTCATGGAGGCTACCGAATCACTATCTGAAAAACCTTTGTTTCTTTCGAACTTTTTCGACGAATCTATAAGGAACGATCAAGTTTAGGAATCTTACACATATAATTGGTTAAAATATGAATTTTTTTCACTTTCGCTTCCGAGCCATTTTGCAGTCAAATTCCAAAGGTGTTGGCATAGGAACTTTTTCCCCCTTTGAGGCAGGGTCGTTAACTCGATCTGAAAAGTTATTTTCTCGTTTAAGTATCATACCATATCCACTAAAGATTGTACTAAGCTTAAAATATGGAAGAAAAAAAATATTTACTCATGTCGATAATACTTCCCAACCTCAACCCTTATGAAAAGACCCTCATGGAGGCACCCGTATCAGTATCTGAAAAACCATTGTTTCTTTCAATCTCTTTTGACGAATTTGTATGGAATGCTCAAGTTTATGAATCTTACACATATAATTGGTTCAAATACGAATTTTTTTTCACTTTCGCTTCCGGGCCATTTGGCAGTCAAATTCCAAAGGTGTTAACATCGGAACTTTTTTCCCCTTTGAGACAGGGTCGTTAACTCGATCTGAAAAGTTGTTTTCTCGTTTTAGTATCATACCATATCCACTAAGGATTGTAGTAAGCTTAAAATATGGAAGAAAAAAAATATTTACTCGTGTCGAAAAGACTTCACAACCTCAACCCTTACGAAAAGACCCTCGTGGAGGCACCCGAATGACTATGTGAAAAACCTTTGTTTCTTTCGATGTTTTTCGACGAATCTGTAAGGAAACGCTCAAGTTTAAGAGTCTTACACATATAAATGGTGAAAATACGACTTTTTTTCACTTTCGCTTCCGGGCCATTTTGCACTCAAAATCCATAGGTGTTAACATAGGAACTTTTTTCCCCTTTGAGACAGGGTCGTTAACTCGATCTGAAAAGTTGTTTTCTCGTTTTAGTATCATACCATATCCACTAAGGATTGTAGTAAGCTTAAAATATGGAAGAAAAAAAATATTTACTCGTGTCGATAAGACTTCACAATCTCAACCCCTATGAAAAGACCCCATGGAGGCACCCGTATCAGTATTTGAAAAACCTTTGTCTCTTTCGATCTTTTTCGACGAATCTGTAAGGAACACTCAAGTTTATGAATCTTACACATATAATTTGTTCAAATACGAATTTTTTTTTCACTTTCGCTTTCGTTCCATTTTGCAGTCAAATTCCAAAGGTGTTAACATAGAAACTTTTTTCCCCTTTGAGACAGGGTCGTTAACTCGATCTGAAAAGGTATTTTCTTGTTTAAGTATCATACCATATCCACTAAAGATTGTCCTAAGTTTAAAATATGGAAGAAAAAAAAAATATTTACTCGTGTCGATAAGACTTCACAACCTTAACCCTTAAGAAAATACCCTCATGGAGGCACCAAAATCACTATCTGAAAAACCTTTGTATCTTTCGATCTTTTACGACGAATCCGTACGGAACACTAAAGTTTGATGAATCTTACACATATAATTGGTTAAAATACGAATTTTTTTCACTTTCGCTTCCGGGCCATTTTGCACTCAAATTCCATTGGTGTTAACATAGGAACTTTTTTCTCCTTTGAGACAGGGTCGTTAACTCGATCTGAAAAGTTGTTTTCTCGTTTTAGTATCATACCATATCCACTAAAGATTGTCCTAAGCTTAAAATATGGAAGAAAAAAAACATTTACTCGTGTCGAAAAGACTTCACAACCTCAACCCTTACGAAAAGACCCTCGTGGAGGCACCCGAATGGCTACGTGAAAAACCTTTGTTTCTTTCGATGTTTTTCGACGAATCTGTAAGGAAACGCTCAAGTTTAAGAGTCTTACACATATAAATGGTGAAAATACGACTTTTTTTCACTTTCGCTTCCGGGCCATTTTGCACTCAAAATCCATAGGTGTTAACATAGGAACTTTTTTCTCCATTGAGACAGGGTCGTTAACTCGATCTGAAAAGTTGTTTTCTCGTTTTAGTATCATACCATATCCACTAAGGATTGTAGTAAGCTTAAAATATGGAAGAAAAAAAATATTTACTCGTGTCGATAAGACTTCACAACCTTAACCCTTATGAAAAGACCACATGGAGGCACCCGTATCAGTATTTGAAAAACCTTTGTTTCTTTCGATCTTTTTCGACGAATCTGTAAGGAACACTAGTGTTTATGAATCTTACACATATAATTTGTTCAAATACGAATTTTTTTTTCACTTTCGCTTCCGGGCCATTAAGCAGTCAAATTCCAAAGGTGTTAACATAGGAACTTTTTTCCCCTTTGAGACAGGGTCTTTAACTCGATCTGAAAAGTTGTTTTCTCGTTTTAGTATCATACCATATCCACTAAAGATTGTCCTAAGCTTAAAATATGGAAGAAAAAAAACATTTCCTCAGGTCGATAAGACTTCACAACCTCAACCCTTATGAAAAGACCCTCATGGAGGCACCCGAATCAGTATCGGAAAAACCTTTGTTTCTCTCGATATTTTTCGACGAATCTGTAAGGAACGCTCAAGTTCATGAAGCTTACACATATAATTTGTTCAAATACGAATTTTTTTTTCACTTTCGCTTTCGGGCCATTTTTCAGTCAAATTCGAAAGGTGTTGGCATAGGAACTTTTTTCCCCTTTGAGACAGGGTCGTTAACTCGATCGGAAAAGTTGTTTTCTCGTTTAAGTATCATACCATATCCACTAAAGATTGTCCTAAGCTTAAAATATGGAAGAAAAAAAAACATTTATTCGTGTCGATAAGACTTCACAACGTCTACCCTTATGGAAAGACCCTCATGGAGGCACCCAAATCACTATCTGAAAAACTTATGTTTCTTTCGATCTTTTTCGACGAATCTATAAGGAACGCCAAATTTTTATGAATCTTACACATATAATTGGTTAAAATACGAATTTTTTTGACTTTCGCTTCCATGCCATTTTGCAGTCAAATTCCATAGAACACATAGGAACTTTTTTTTCCTTTTTGATAGGGTCGTTAACTCGATCTGAAAAGTTGTTTTCTCGTTTTAGTATCATACCATATCCACTAAATATTGTTCTAAGCTTAAAATATTGAAGAAAAAAAATATTTACACGTGTCGATAAGACTTCACAACCTCAACCCTTTCGAAAGGACCCTCATGGAGGCACCCAAATCATTATCTGAAAAACCTTTGTTTCTTTCGATTTTTTTCGACGAATCTGTAAGGAACGCTCAAGTTTGGTGAATCTTACACATATAATTGTTTAAAATACGAATTTTTTTAACTTTCGCTTTTAGGCCATTTTGCAGTCAAATTCCATAGGTTAACAAAGGAACTTTTTTCGCCTTTTTGACAGGGTCGTTAACTCGTTCTGAAAAGTTGTTTTCTCGTTTTAGTATCATACCATATTCACTAAAGATTGTCCTAAGATTAAAATGTGGTAGAAAAAAAACATTTACTCGTGTCGATAAGACTTCACAACCTCAACCCTTAAGAAAATACCCTCATGGAGGCTCCCAAATCACTATCTGAAAAACCTTTGTTTCTTTCAATCTTTCTCGACGAATCTGTAAGGAACGCTCGAGTTTGATGAATCTTACACATATAATTGGTTAAAGTACGAATTTTTTTCACTTTCGCTACCGGGCCATTTTGCAGTCTAATTCCAAAGGCTTTAACATAGGAACTTTTTTCCACTTTGAGACAGGGTCGTTAACTCGATCTTAAAAGTTGTTTTCTCCTTTTAGTATCATACCATATCGACTAAAGATTGTCCTAAGCTTGAAATGTGGTAGGAAAAAAAATATTTACTCGTGTCTATAAGACCTCACAACCTCAACCCTATCAAGAAGACCCTCATGGAGGCACTTAAATCATTATGTGAATAACCTAAGTTTCTTTCGATCTTTTTCAACGAATTTGTAAGGAACGTTGAAGTTTGATGAATCTTAGACATATGTTGGGTTAAAATACAAAACTTATGCACTTTCAATTCCGGGCCATTTTGTAGTCAAATTCCATAGGTGTTAACATTGGAACTTTCTTCCCCTTTGAGAAAGGATCGTTAACTCGATCTGAAAAGTTGTTTTCTCGTTTTAGTATCATACCATATCGACTAAAGATTGTCCTAAGCTTAAAATATCGAAGAAAATAAACATTTACTCGTGTTTATAAGACCTCAGAACCTTAACCCTGTCGAGAAGACCCTCAAGGAGGCATTTAAATCATTATGTGAATAACCTAAGTTTCTTTCGTTCTTTTTCAACGAATCTGTAAGTAACGCTCAAGTTTTTTTAATCAAATCTCATTAAAAGAAGAAATAATATTAATGGAAAGAAAACAGAATAAATAATAAAACAATATAAAATAATGGATTTTTAAATACTTTACCATAACAAATGGATTTGTAAATGTTTATTAAAATAGTATATAGTGCTATAATTTGAATGAGTTCTTTTTGCTGCACCGCCTCTCCCTCCCTTCTCCCTCTCTTCCCTCCTCGATTTTCCGCTGCCCCTCCCTCGATTTGCCGCCGTTTCTCGGAGATTTGTCGCCGCCCCACCCTCTGTTCACTCCCACGATTTTCTGCCGCCCCTCCCTCTCTTCACTCCCACGATTTGCTGCCGCCCCTCCCTCTCTTCACTCCCTTGATTTGCTGCCTCGCCCCC
>NW_019268545.1:2767033-2884879 GCF_002738365.1 Cucurbita moschata | reverse complement strand
CCCCCCCCCTCCGTATCAACGATTCGCCCCTACGATTTCCTGCGTGGTTCGCCAAATAACCTTTCTGATTGATTTCGTAGCTCTAGCGGCTTTAACAAATCCGGACCTGTTATCAAGGCCAGCCAATTAATCATGGTATCTCTATTCTTTCTTTCTCTCCTCCTCCTCTCACTTTATGGTGGATCGATTTCTAAGATTATGAGAAAATGAACATCGAACAGGAGCCGATGCATAAATATATTTGATGTTGTTAATCTTATCTGAAATATTATGTATCTGTCTCCTACGTTTGGTAATTTGTTTCCAGATTGATTATAGATTATGGGTTTAATCCGAAGTTTCATTTCGTTCCCAAATTTTCTGTGGCCAAATTTCGGCTAGGGAAAAGACTGAGAGTTACCTTGTGGAATTTTTCTCCATTTTTTACTTTATTTATTCTTTTCCTCGTATTTATTCTATACATATTGGGTTTGATTTTCTTGTCCTCTGCGCTTTTTATTGAGCATTTTTGAAATGTGTTTGTTTATCTTGTGTCATGTTATATCTATCTTGAGTGTACATTGATCTTTTTACCGATCGAATCAGTGCTATCAAATTAAAACAGGTGTATTTACTTCTGCTCTGTTGATAACTTTAATTTTGACAGAGGAGAGGAGTAGATATTGTATTGCATAATTTTAAACAACTTCCTATAAGAGAGCCTCTTTGCTTGTATGTATTTGGACAGGCTGCGAAAATTCTTGCCAATTTAATTGTGATGGGCTCTGGGATACTTGCTAGGGCCTTTGTTCAAGCCTATCGTCAAGCCCTTACGAGTAAGTACACTTTTTATTCCACCCCTGGGTTTTTATCTCTATCGGAAGTTGGCCAGATTGCCTCAATATTATTGTTATTGGTGTCAATTGTTTTTGGATGGCTTGATTGAAACTTGATATGTAGAACAAAAGAAACTTGCACCTTATCTTTGAACTATTAGAAGCTTTAATGTAAATGGGGTAAGTTTGGAAACAAGCATTTTGCCAATAAGAACAAAGCTCTGTGTGCACATAGATAAATTCTGCTTCAGGTGATATTCAAATAGACATCAAAGATTTTTTTTTATTTTTAATGGGCTTGGGGGATGTTAGCATCTTGAATTTCTATTTGAATTTCTATTTTTTGTTGAAGATTGTTGGGAGGAAATCCCACATTGGCTAATTTAGGGAATGATCGTGAGTTTATAAGTAAGGAATACATTTCCATTGGCATGAGGCCTTTTGAGGAAATCCAAAACAAAGCCACAAGAGCTTATGCTCAAAGTGGGTCATACTAGTGTGGAGATTCGTGATTCCTAACATCTTTTACATCCTTCCTCGTTTTTGAAAGCCAGAATAATGCCTTCTTAGATCTTCAGTAAGTGGTCGATTGAATTTGTTGTTTTTCTATTCTGTGATATGTATAAGGGTTTTGCAAATATAAACCAAGTTTTATATTCACATATTTTATAATTTTCTTTTCTTTAACAAATAGATATGAAAACTTTTTTGAGTGTCCATGGCCTGGATGATAGCATCCTGCAGTTCCTCCTTTTACCTTTTTGGTCAACCTTGAAAGGCGGAATAATATTGTTACGAGTCCAAGTATGTGATCAAGTTATAGGTCTCTTGTAAGTGGAGGTAGACAGTGTTTGTGTGGGTTGGATGAAAGAGTAGAATTCTTCTTTCGACCTACTTTCAAATAGAGAGACAAATAGAGAGAAGCTTAATACCTCTTGAGTGTACACAAGACTAGATTGAAAAATAAAATTGTACTATCTTCATTGATATTTATGACTATAATAAATATCTTCCTAGATCTTTTGAAAAAAAATTGTTTTTATTTTCCTAGCACGTGGCGTGAGAAGTGATTTATGGACCACAGTTTGGTTAGAGATGCTTTCGGTATAGTTGTGTTGTAATCTGTTGAACACGTACTTTATTGGTTTGGACAAATGTAGTTGTTCATACAAAGTTTTTACTCTTAATGAAGGAAAGTTTGATACATGTAGTTGAAGATGATTACGCTCAGTAACAAGTCTTTTTCGTGCGGTGTAGATGCTTCGAAGTCCGGTGTTGCTCAAGAAACAATTCAAAACAGTGTTCGCAGAGCAAGCAAAGTGATGACGGAGCAAGAAGCCAGGCAGATTCTTGGCATCACCGCGGAAACGCCTTGGGAGGAAATTGTGAAGGTCAAATATCTATTGCTTTTCACTAAAATAGTTCCTGCCTTGTATATATTATTATGAATAGGTGTTTGACAATCCTTCCTTCCTATGTTTACAGAAATATGACGCATTGTTTGAAAGGAATGCTCAGACTGGAAGCTTTTATCTTCAGTCAAAAGTTCACAGAGCCAAGGAACGATTAGAAACTCTCTATCAGAGCAAAGGTCAGGATGCCCCTAGCTGAGGAATGTGTTGTGTTGTGTTTTGCACATTCACCGTTGTATAATTCTTAATTGGTCATGGCCGCCATGAATGATGAAATTGATGTAAAATCTTTTTTTCCATTTGTGGGAAAAAAATCGTGCTTTGAAATTAGTATTTTGGATCTCGATGCCTTGAGAGCACCTAACTTTCGTTTCATACTTTTAGTAAATCTCAAAAACAGTCTACAATTAACTTAGGTTCAGTTGTCGCTATTTATTACCGTGGGTACCATTGTTGCCATCTATTTCGGTTGCAAAATGAACTCTCAGGACATAACTCGAGTATAATTGTATAAGGGAAAAAGTCACCATCAATGTATTCTAAAATGGACTTACAGGAATAAGGGTTATTTCGAAAACAGATTCTAAAGCGAAACACAGACAGTTTATTCTACAACATTAACACTGAAAATCTATGTTCAGCAGCAGAGCCTACAACCAAACATACACCCACAAGCTAAATGTTGAATATATTACAATATTATAAATGTGGCCCAAGCGTCGAAAAAATGAACCACTGTTTTACGCTTTCTGCAACCTCAAAGTCGTATATCTTCCATAAACTAGAAATTCCAGGTGCAATTATTTTCTTGTGTTGAAATGCTGAAGATGTTGCTCGTGGAGAATAACACCGAATCTAAAACTTATTACCAAGGCAATAAGGTAAATTCATATATAAGCAAGAGAGCTACGATCTAGATCGGGCTGTGGGCGGCCTCGGGTTGGAGTGGGAGGCCTCTGAATGTTAAGTTCCTGAAAGAACAAGAACAAGGATTAGTGTTCAGGGTTGTACTTTGCTAGTACTTGCCATTTGGGTTATTTAAATTTAAAGGGTAGTGTACCTGCATCCAAGTGTCTTCAATGATGCGTTCTGGAGATGTTTCTGGTGATTGGAGGGGCGGTGGCAAGGGATGGATCAACTTTGGGACAACGACCAATCCCCTCCCAATAACCAATATGGCACCAGCGTTGTTTGCCGTTCCTACGTATCCAACTCATTATAGGTCCAGTTGAAACTTTTGGAATTCAAGAACAAATCAAACACAACTATTTATGTTTTACTCACCACAATAGTTAGTGGCAGAGAATAGAGTGATTAGTTGTCCCTGAGCAAACCGTTCAAATCCATCCATGACACATTCGTGGGCTCTTATTATGAGCTGTATACTGTTTCTCTTGCAGAATTCTGTAACGCGATCAGGCTGCAAAAAAGGAAAAAAAAAAAAAAGGGGTCAAACTATTGATTCATGGGACAAGTCATTTTGTTGTATTAGCAAATGCAAACATTTATCCATATAAAAGAAAATTGCCCTTTCTTTTCCTATGAGAACCTATTTTTCAATAAGAGGTCAATACTAATTGAGAATGGTTGGGAGGGAGTACCATATTGGCTAATTTAGAGAATGATTATGGGTTTATAAGGAACACATCTCCCGCCTTTTGGGGAAGTCCAAAGCAAAGCCATGAAAGCTTATGCTCAAATGGACAATATCATACCATTGTGGAGATCTGTGATCTCTAACATGGCATCAGTCATGCCCTAAACTTAGCCATTTCAATAGAATCCTCAAATGTCGAACAAAGAATTGTGAGCCTCGAAGGTATGGTCAAAAGTGACTAATGTGTCGAACAAATGGTGTACTTTGTTCGAGAGCTCCAGAGAAGGAGTCGAGCCTCGATTAAGGAGAGGCTATTCTAGGGCTCCATAGGCCCAGGGGAGACTCTATGCTTTGTTCGAGGGGAGGATTGTTGAGGATTGTTGGGAGGGAGTCCCACATTGGCTAATTTAGGGAATGATCATGGGTTTATAAATAAGGAATACATCTCTATTGATATGAAGCCTTTTGGGGACACCCAAAGCAAAACCATGAGAGCTTACACTCAAAGTGGACAATATCATACCATTATGGAGATCCGTGATTCCTAACGGATACAAACAAAAAAAAAAAGAAAAAAGGAGAAGCAAGCTAATATCCTCTTGAATTATGGTTGAACACAGATAAAACAATAAAAGAGAGAATATGGTTTGCATAATTTCTTCTCTTGTTCTTCTGTAATAAATATGTAGCCGCTAATAACTAGCATACCCCAAAGGTGACAAGACCAGGCCCCCTAGCATTAGGTCTTAGACCTTCAACACTGTCATTTTCTGTCGGATCAGACCTGCAAACAGACACAATAATTCACAATCCAAATGAAATAACAAACAAAAATATGAAAGAATTTAAATATACCAAAGCAGATCCATCAAAATAATAGACCCTGCATCCATTGTAATGGGTCTTTCAAGCTTCTCTATTTGTTCAACCGTGTGTATTGATCGCCCTATGCCTCCATGCATGCAAATAATCTTCTTTTCAATCAATGCAGCAAGTGGAAGGTAGTTGAATAGTTGATTGAAGCGCGTCCACGCCCAAATTCCATCACTCTCTCCCTACAGACACCTACGTTACTGGCTCTAATTAACTTTAAGTAATATTAATGTTGTAAATACGCATCTAGCCCTACCATTCTCTCTATGCATTCAAGACGAAAACCGAATAGTGCATTTATATCCGCTGCCTCATGGTTTCCACGGATTAAGTGAACATTATCAGGGTATTCAATCTGCAAATTCGTAATCATGTCAATATACGTTTACAAGAGTGACATAATAGATCATTCGAAAAAATTAAATAAAATCTTGCCTTGAGAGCGAGAAGTAAAGTTATAGTCTCCAAGCTGTGTTGTCCTCGATCAACGTAATCTCCCAAAAACAAGTAATCAATATACCTGAAATATTTTTTAGAAGAAAAAAAAAATCTCACTTAGCAAACACATTAATCTCTGAAATTAGTTATTATTATTATTATGAGAAACAAGCCTAACTTTCTAAATGTAAAATCATAATCATCACGAGACCACCACCAACAGGTTGCTATTCTCCCAAATCTTCGCCATTATCGAATGAGCCCACAATAGTATGGAGTATTACAAGAACAGGATAAGAATTACTTCAAAAAGGACACATTCAACCAAGTTAGTTTGAGCCCTCGTGTTGTTCAAGCACTTCTCACATCTAAGAAGGAAAGCTCTATTAGGATCGCACTAACGCACACACTCGATCCACAAAGAATAGGAGATAGAAAATACGAGGAATATTGGCTAAAGGATTTGTATTCCACCGGACAATACATTCTTGCACTGCCTAATAGGGTATATATATATATATATATATATATATATATATATATATATATATATATATATATATATATATATATATATATATATATATAGTTTTAGTTTAATAAATATAGCTTTAACAGATTGAACCACCTACGAAATATCTACCATATATATCTCTACCCGATCTTTTACTATAAATAATCATCAGACTCCATATCCCAACAAGCTCTTGACGCATGTACGTGGATAGCCGAAATGTTTTCTAAGGAGGATCTAAGGACTGAATATCACCAAATTCGTATTAGACTAGGAGACGAATGGAAAGCAGCCTTTAAAACCAATGCGATATTACTTTTCTAAAAAATATGATTTTGTTAGGTTGACTCCTTTTTTGTGGGCTTTATTTTGGTATGCCTAAAAGTTCGATTTCTCTTTAAAATATATATATATGTATTCTCTCAATGTTGAATTATAGATTTTCCACGTTTGAATACATAGGTTCACATACACCTAAGGATTCAAAAGGTCATACGGCAAACATACTCCAGATTTTAAGTTGATTCAAAACCAAAAGAATTACGTAGATGCAATGGAAGGAAACAAGCAGTTGTAACATAATCTTAATTGGCAATACTCACGTTATGTCTCCAGCTGTGGAGGGGAATCCATACTCATCAAAAAGCCTCATCAAATCACCAAACTGTCCATGAAGATCACCAAATACTTTAACTGGAGCTTTAAGCTGTAGAACTGTCGGCTCGTGCATAAAGATCTGTTCAGCAGCATAACAAAGCTCACCCACTTCATAGGAATCTAGGAAAAACCTCCTATTAGCAGGGGCTTTCCAATTCCGAGGTCTAAGTAAACTTGAAATGACCTACAAAAGAGTCGAGAAAATAACCATCTGCAGATCGGAAAACAAGAGCAAAAATTTCCAAACTGGTTTATATGAAACAATGGATCATTTAGGGAACCCAAACCTGTTTGGAGCAACCTGTTACCCAACTATTTTACAATTAATGAGCCAAAGAAAAATAAGTATGCTTCTATTGTTATCCAACTTTTTTATAACTAGTGAGAAATACCTTATCCAATCTCTTTTTTCCGTGCAGAAACCTGTTTGTGAGCTCTTCACAGGACAATAATTCGTAAGTCTCTCTTCTTTGAATTGGCTTGTTGCTTGAATTGTCTAATTTTCTAGTGGTTAGGAACCACGACTCTCCACAATGGTGTGATATTGTCCACTTTGAGCATTAGCTCTCATAGCTTTGCTTTGGGCTTCCCCAAAAGGCCTCGTACCAATGGAGATGTATTCCTTACTTATAAACTCGTGATCATTCCCTAAATTAGTCAATGTAGGGCTCCCTCCCAACAATCCTCAACAATCCTCCCCTCGAACAAAGTACACCATAGCCTCCTCTGAGGTCTATGTAGCCCTCGAATAGCCTCCCCTTAATCGAGGCTCAACTCCTTTCTCTGGAGCCCTCAAACAAAATACACCCTTTATTCGACACATGAGTTACTTTTGACTACACTTTCAAGGCTAGCAATTTCTTTGTTCGGCACTTGAGAATTCTATTGACATGGCTAAATTAAGGGCATGGCTCTAATACCATGTTAGGAACCACGACTCTCCACAATGGTATGATATTGTCCACTTTGAACATTAGCTCTCATAGCTTTGCTTTGGGCTTCCCCAAAAGGCCTCGTACCAATGAAGATGTATTTCTTACTTATAAACTCATGATCATTCCCAAAATTAGTCAACGCGGGACTCCCTCCCAACAATCCTCAACACTAGTGACCACTGAGATTCTTCTTGTTTTAGGAGTGGAACAGTTTCACGTTTAGTGAGTGTTCGTAGAAAAAGTGCATGGAAATCTTGTTTTCATAGCCTTGTTTTTATTGGAGGGATTCGAAAAATAGTAAATATTATAAATTATACTTCATGGATTTTCACTGCTGTATGTAATGTATAAATGCTAAAGAGTGCATCCAATATCTGTCAGCTAACTTTCTAACATAGAAAAACAAGATCATAGCCTAATAAGAGTTTATATCTACTTGAATCTGATGCTGCAATTCATAAGTGGCATTGACATGTTGAATAACAATTGTGCAAAAATACATTGATCAGTTTTGTTCATTTGATTTAGCTTCCAAGAAAGACCAATATGGTGTTGTTCTTGCAGCTTGGTACTGTGTCCATATTAACTGTGGTGGGAAGGAAGCATTAATTGATTAACAGAACAACCAAATTTTATGGAGACGCAACAACGGAAAATCATCAATGTTTTTCAAGGTGGAACAAACTGGGGATTAAGCAACACTGGTACTTTATGGATGATGATAGTACAACAGATACTTTTTTGCATTAAATTCATCTTCTCTCTCAATACCAAATCCTGAATTGTACACGAGGGCACAAATTTCTCCAATCTCTCTTATTTTGCGGATTTTTGCTCCTAATAGGAGCTTAATTTCTCATTTTTGTAATAACTGAATGATAAGAATCACGGTGTTTCAAATGTTCCCGCTGGACCTATTACACGATCCAAGGTCAAGAAAATTCAACAAGCATTCATTCTTTATCTACAAACTCAGATAGACTCGATTCAATTGCTATTTCATGTGTTACAAGTTGATTCGATTGAGTAAGGACCGTTTGGAGCTTCGGAAGTGAATATTTGCACAGTTGAAGTACCGGATGAGGTTGCTATAACTAGCACTCAATGGATAATTTGTTAGAAAACTTTGTTTATTATTTTAATTCCATAATTTCTTGTACTGGGAAAAGGGGTGGGAGTTTACTTGTCAAGGTGGACATAACATCTATTTTTGTGGAGATTTAAAGGGCAGTGGAGTAACTCACCCATCATGGCCACTAACTACCTTAGTGGGCATTTGAAGAATTGGATATAGCTCCATCATGACCACTAACTACCTTAGGGGCATTTGAAGAATTGGATATATACTATGTAAATATCCGAGATTTTGATGAATGAATTCAGCTCTCAAATTGAGACTTTCACCCATAGAAATTGGAGCATCATTTTTGTCATTTCTAAGTTTCATGCCATTCTTGTGGTAGATTGCATCTGAGAGACTTGATCAAGTTCGATTGTGGAGTGACTCAATTTAGAACAAGGTTCCAAATCTTGCTTATAGATCTTTGATCATAAGAGATAATCTAATTTTAGCCTTGTCTCTTAGTTGATCCGAATTTTATATACGGAGGTGTTAATTTCTTTGATTCAAGGGTTCTTGCTTCAACAAAAGCTTGGATCATTGGGCTGAGGATTAGGGTTGTCTTATCACTAAATGAGAAGTCTTTATTTATAAATAAATAAATATATACATATATATATAAGGAACAAATCAGTTTTATCGTGCTGCATCGACATACCTTCTTGTGTAAGCCCTGAGGAGATTTCTGCCTGGAAAATTTCTTGGTTGGATATGACAAGTCGTTTGATGGAATCATTCTTCTACTCTCGTTCTCAAATTGATCCAAGGACAACTGCCTCACCATCCCACCAAGGTTACCTATAGCCTCTTTAGCTACTACAACCTGGAGAAAGAAAATAAATAATTTCACAACAAGAATGTAAAAAAGAAAGTTATAGAATGTTAGCAGTTTCAAAGAGAACATACAGCTCTTGAATGCAACCGGACATCAGCCTCATAATCACTAGCATCTGAAGTTGTTTCGGCAGTTCGTGAGTTGTCGTCTGAAACAGATGTGTCTTCAGCAGAGGCTGCCTGAACCGCGTGCCAGACAGCACTAGCAGCCTCAGCTTCAGCAGCAGAAGCCTCCCTCAATTTCTCCATAGAACTTTTATCCATGCTGAAAAATATATAATTGCATGAAATAATTTCTCCAAGCTGGAACAAATGCCATCGGTTGAAGAAGAGGTCTACAGAATAATACCTCGTGGCGCTAGCCGAAGGACTCTCCAGTCCATCCGAAGATGGCAATGTCATCGATGAACTTAGATTAGATTGATTGTCTTTTGAACTTATTATAAGAGATGCTCTCTCAGATGTTATCACATGAGAATTGATTTCAGATTGAAAAGAAGAATTTTCTGCAACCAAAAAATCATCTAGCAGCATATCTGCAAAACAATGTTTTTATGACAATGTCAAAAACATGGAACAATAAATTGATTAATGACTTGGAATTTAGGTCAAACATAACATCTGAAACATGGGATTGTGGACAGAAAATTAAAGAACTTATAGGGTGCAATATTGCTGTGTGTGTGTGTGACAAAACACCAAATCAACATTGCTGCTTCTTCATACGCAAATATGAAACTCCATCATACAGTTAAACAGGGTGTCAACATGAAAGTAGAACAGCTTCTCTTCACATTTTCTTACCCCCTCTAAGACCACCATAAATGTAAATTCGGACACCAACAGATGCAGCTGCATGCCGACAGCGACGCATAAGCTCCAAGGAGGAGTCGTAATCAGGGTGACCCTTGTTTGCTCGTGATGAAGTTACTAGCCCATTTCTATCCAACCATACTCCAGCAGCAGTGTCCAATACTATTAAATGCCAAGATAAATAAACATTTAATAAACAGATGCATAATAAGGATACAGAATAATGATTATCACCCTGTAACAAGCGAGAGTACCTGCAATAGATGCTTCACCTTCTATTGCACGTCCACCCCTCAGAGTACCTCCTGTAACATGCAGTCGTGCACCAACAAAAACCTAAATAATATGCAAGCCAAATTCTAAAAATCAGATGGCTACGTGATTTGAGCACCAAAAAGGAAAACTAGCTAACTAGCCCCCCACCCCTCAAGTTCTAGAATTAGACAGTCACTTACTGCAGCATGTTGATATCTAGGCGACGGAGATACCCCAGGTGCGAGGGTCCACTCCCACTGACCATTTCTATGCATCAACAGCCCATATGCATCTGCCAATGGCTGTAGAGAACAAAACACAACATAACTGTGCGGAAAAGTCTCAATAAAAAAATATTGCTCAGTTATAGAAAACAAGGCAAGGACTGAGCACAAAAGGCGAAGGCAGCATACTGTTCCATTTCATTCTTAAACACGTTCTACTTTATTTTATCAATATCAAACATACCATAAATTAACCCATTAATCCTTTATAAATAGAGGTTAATTCCCTTGTATTAGTAGACTTTTTGAATCATAATAAAAATACTCATTCCACGGTCCTTAGAGAAAAAGTAAAGCTTAAATTTATTGCATCGGTAGACTTTTTGAATGATGATAAAAATACTCCTTTTAAGGTATTAACAGGTATTCTCCTTTGATGCTTGGTTGCATCAGTAACTCAAACTGCTACCTTAAACTACATGAATATCATAGAAATTAAAGCCACTCTTCTCTACTATTTTCACTTTTCAACTTCTATCATAACCATCGAAGTTCATTGCCAATTTTTTTTTATATATATTCCATCACCATAATGGCCTTTATCAAAAGAAACTTCAGTGAAATAAAATAAAATAAAATAAAAATTGTAGCGGACACATAACACTTGTTTAATAAAAAGAAATAAGAAAGTCTTCGATTTTCCACGAACTATATAGCATCAAATACAATATGCTTATGCCAAAAGTTGATTATCATATGTATCTAGTTCTTTTTTAGAATGAATATCCATGTTAGATTATATCAACTAGAAAAGGGTTTGTCATACTGCGCCTGAAGAGTCTCTTCCCCCACAAAGTAAAAACATGCCATCTGATCGCGCACTAGCCGTTGCGTACCTACAAAGAAACATGTAACTCTATAACTTTCCATAATTTATAGAAATAGAAAACGCTAGAAATTTTATTCATTGGTAAGACAAATAAATAATATACTCACATTCTAGCAGATGGTCTATCACCTTCTGGGTTCAACTTCTGCCAGGCATATGGTTTCTGGGCAGTATCTAGAGCCCAAGCATCAGAAAGAACTCTTTTTCCTGATATAGAACATAAAAAGTAAAAGAAGTATTATGTAATCTTGGATCCGGTCAAAATAACTTGATTTGGTTCAAGTATGGGTTGGATCAAAATATATAACTAAATAAATAAACAAAACTTGTGGTTGATTTTAAGTCGGATTCCAAGTCATGTCTTCTCCCCCTTCCCTACAGGTGACAACGTTTACAACACAAAGCATATGTATTACCAACTATGTGTACCTTACGGATCTATACGCAAGCCTTTGCTCAAAGGAATACTTTTTGGAGGTCTAGGAGGACATTTCAACCAAGATAAGACATTTGACCTTGTTTCTAAATGATTTTATTAGGCTAAATTACATCATGTGTTTATAATTTTGTTAAAACAATTTAATGATTGTCAAACTTCCAAGGCACTTTTCAAATCCCTGTGTTATATACACCATTGCCTATCCCAAAGACGGTTTGGGAGGATCTCTCCATGGACTTCATACTAGGTCGGCCTAAAACTCTACATGGTCGTGACTCTGTCCTATCTGTTGTGGACCATTTTAGCTGTTGTTCGTCTTCATGGCATCCCAAATCCATCGAGTCCAATAGTGATGTGAAAATCCTTAGATATTTTTGGTTAGGAGGGCCCTTTGGAGGAAATTTAATAGTAGTCTCATGTTTAGCACAGCAAGTCATCCACAAACTAACTGCCAAACTGAAGTGACTGTGGGCAACCTCATTTGTTGTTTAGGGATTACTCGTCCTAAACATTGGGACATTTTGTTAGCCGAAGCTGAATTTGAATTCAACCATATGAAGAACAAATCTACAAGGAAGTGACCATTATAGATTGCCTGAATTAACCCACCACAACTAATGGTAGATCTTGCTAACCTTCCTTCTTCAGTGGATTTTAGGAGTGAAGCAAAGGAGATGGTGGAGCACATCGTCGAATTACACAAAGATGTTGTGCTCAACTTGAAAAGGTCAACCTTGCTTACAGGTCCGTTACAGATGTGCATCACCCGACAAGTCTTTTGTCTCTAAGGTCTTTAGGCTATTTCTCCTTTTTCTCTCTTTAACATATCATACTTTGTTACTGATGCCCAAAAACATAATATGTAAAACGGTTTTTGTGCCTTTTTGTTTAGAACGTGTCTCTCTTGTGGTCCAACAAAAGTTGGTTCCTCATTAAAATGTAGATAGATCGAGATTTGCTCGTTTTTTAAATTAAACTAATCCAACAAAAGAATAGAAGAATAAGCATATAAACCAAGTGTTCACTTGCACGTACCATCATTACCACTCACAGAAACCAGATATCTTTGAGCAACCAAGTCCATCACATGGCCATAGCGAGGTCCAGGTCCCTGTCCTTGTACCACCACCCTATATTCCCATTTTGATATAAGTTCCAAGAATTTCCCACATCTTAAGTACAGAGATAAGGACTCAATTTTACCTGTGCCACTTGAATTTATCATTTGTTAAATCAAGCACATAGAGATCATCTGTGGAATGCCCAGCCGGACCAATGCCACCCTAACCAAAAAAATATAAATTCAGTTCACACAAGTACCAGCTTGAGCAACCATACAAGGAAACCTCCAAAATTTTCAATTTTTGCGAACTTTTCTTGTCCAATCACCTGGAAAACAACCATGGTACCCACTGCGGCTGCAGCATGTGCAGCCCTTGGTGATGGTGGCTCACCAGCAGGTCTGATTCTAATATCCAAACATCCAAACATCCAAGCAATAATAGTAAGCACATCCAACTCAACTTCACAAATAGAAGAAACTTGGTTACGTGTGTGTGTGTGTGTGTATGTTTGTAAAGATAATACCTGGTCCATTTCCTAGTGAGAACGTCATAGGAGTGCACAGAATTGGTCACACCCGCCAATCCTTCATGAATGCAACAAAATTATCACAAACCTAATCTAAGAATTCAGAAGTAAAGCGCATAGCTGTAAACTCATGGAATTACAATCGACCAGATTTCTAATTCCATAAACTCTTCGAAAAGAAATAATATAGTGACAACAATTGTAGAAAAATTGGAAGGCAATTTACTGATTCCAGGAGCAGCAGAGGAGGCTCCGCCCTCGATGGCAGTGGCGCCGCCAAAGAGAATGAGTCGGGGGCCGAAGGATTTAGTGGCAGCGACGGCAGTGAGGGTGTGGCCGCATCGAGGACCAGGAGCGTCGTCGTCGGTGTCCCAGTATGTCTCGAGTGGCCGATACGAGGGAGCCGGGTGTAGCCACGGCTTGGAACCCATGTATAACCAGGGCGCCCCCGAAGAGAAGGTTCAGATCTAACAAACGGAACTCAACTACACATGATGGGATGGAGGGTGGGTGCCAATTTGAAGAAAATATATGAGAAAGCTGGAATCCAATGCTGGGACCCGAGCCAGGCTCCGGAACCTCGTTCTATAATCTGCTTCTTTCGGTTTCTGTAATCAAGTCAAACCGGGTTCCTGCGGGGACATACACATCTTTGACTTCCAACTTTGAATTTGGAAATGAGTCTACCACGACTTTTTTTTTTTTTTTTTTTTTTCACTTTAATAAATTTTTTAATTTGGTATAAAATAAAATTATCAACCATTTTATATTAATATTTTATAAATTATAATTAATAATCAAAAATATATTTAATATATATCTATACATTATTTAAACTTTAAAAAAATATTATAAGTGTCACGACCCTACATATTTATCTTTTGAAAAAAAATTAACGCATTTTATTTACATTCTTTTATTTTTGTTACTCGTTTAGTAATACACTCTTGAACTCTCGGATTATCAAAATCGAGTTATAAAAAATATTTCGTTCCTCCTTCAACTAACGTGAGATCTTACTTATTTCTCAGCCGTCTACTCGATTTTCCTTCACTTTCTAATTTCCTTTTTCTTCTTCTTCTTCTTTTTTTTTTTTTTTTTTTAATTTTCTCGAAGCTTAATGGTACGATATAGTAATGTACCCTTAATCTTAAAAATAAACTTTCAGCTTACTCATTCAACCATTGAAATAAATTGGAGCGGATCGTGAAGATGTAATTGTCATAACCACTAAAAAAACTCTGTTGTAACGTGAAGCCTGATGACTATTTATAATAAAAGATCGGTAGAGAGCAGTAGAGACATATAAGGTAGATATTTTGTAGGAGATTGTAGAGATATATAGAATAGATATTTTGTAGGGGTTATATTTGTTAAACTCAAACAAAGCAGTGTTTCCAAAATGTACTTTTATTCTCTTTGTGTACATACTTGAAGTCATGTTATCTTCTCTCTATTCTCCGTTGTACATACTGAAATCATCAATACAAATCATTTAGTCAATATTCTTTCTTGCATTTTCTCTCTCCTATTATTTGTGTTCATCTTGATCGAGTATGTGCGCTGTTATGTGATCATAACAAACTCGTGTTTTACAAAGTCTAGAGCATGAGAACAAAATATGCATGAATTGAAAATTCGACCCAACCCTATACACAAGTCAACTAAGTAACAACCTAATCGTAATAAGCTCGAGCTCACTTAAAAGAGAAAGAAACCGATGAATTAGAGACATCTTGTTCGAGACGGTGAAATAGTCTCGTAAGATTACCGCCCATGGAATGAGCGAAGTTTGAAATATTATAAATACAAGGGACCACATATTTAAGTATATAATTTAATATTTAATATTTAATATTTAATATTTAATATTTAATATTTAATATTTAATATTTAATATTTAATAAGGGTGAGAGAGTTTGACAAAACTCGCAAAACATCGGAACCTAATTCCAATAGGTCTGGGCCAAACCGTTAAAAATCGACCACTCCAGACAAAATGGGACCTTTATTTAGAGCAAAAGAATAAATAAATATATAAAATATGGGTATCACCGGCTACCATGTGCACCCCAAACAGTCAAATCAAACCTCACAAACTACATTTTTTTGTTTGACATTGAGTGAAGATTCATATTGACATGGCTAAGTTAAGGGAGCCACCTTCGTTTGATACTCGATCCACTTTTGATTACACATTCGAGGCTCACAACTTCTTTATTCGACATTTGAGGATTCTATTGACATGACTAAGTTAATGACATGACTTTTATACCATATTAGAAACTAAGACTCTCTACAATGGTATGATATTGTCTACTTTGAGCTTATGTTCTCATGGCTTTGCTTTGGACTTCTCCAAAAGGCCTCATACCAATAGAGATGTATTCCGATCATTCTTTAAATTAGCCAATGTGGGACTCCCTCCCAATATGTCAGTATAAGCGTACTATCATGAAACTCCACCACGAATTCACCTTGAATGGTACTCGACATGTTCAAACTTTATAATGGATTTAAGCAGCTAAAGACCAACATTATGAAGTAATGAGTTCCGAATCAGAGTAGAAGGAGAAGCCTGCATTACTGATTTGGGACTTTTTGGGCTCACATGTAACGATATTAATATTACAAATATGTTGGGATTATTTTTATACTATTTCATCCATCTGGGACCCACAAGGACCACAAAAAAAAAAAAAAAAAAAACGCAAAATTGGTTGGACGACACGTGTGAGGACGGACTAGCCTCTCCACTGGTTACACTGCTGTCGAGGCCTGGTCTTCTGCTTTCCAGCCTTCAACGGGCATGGGGTCTGTACGGGTGGCACCATACAGTTGTATTGCAAGCACAGCGAACTACTCAAAGGAATCTCAGCCGTCGGATTCATCTCTATACCCGTCAGATAATTATGCTGTAAATACAGTATCTGTATACTCGCCGAGAGGAGGCGTTGCACGAAGCAAGCCGGTACCCGACCACTGAACTCGTTGTTATTCAGGTACACATTCTGTACGCTAGACAAGAACGGCGATATCGGCCCGGATAGCTTGTTGTAACTCAGATCCACGGTGGTGATTGAAACACGACTCACCGGCTCCACATGCCCGGAGAAGAGGTTCCGTTGCAACTGGAGGGAGGTGATCGGGAATGTAAATAGCCGGCCGGGGATTTTCCCGGTGAACTGGTTCAAACTCAGGTCGAGATAGTTCAACTGATCGAGCCGGATCAGGAGGCGGTCTACGGGACCACTGAGACGGTTCCAAGAGAGGGAGAGATATTGGAGGGAAGGAGGGAGGGAGTTTGCACCGAGCCAACCGGAGAGCGCGTTATGCTTCAAGTCGAGACGAGTTAGGGTTCGGGAGAGGAAGAAAGGAAGGGGGCCGGTGAGACGGTTGTGGCAGAGAATGAGGTTGGACAATGCCGGTAGCGTTCCGATAGGGCGAGGGATTTGTCCGGTCAGTTGATTGTAGCTAAGGTCCAGCGTTCTAAGCTTGCGGAGGCTGCCGAGACCGGCAGGGATTTGACCGGAGATTAGGTTACGGCTGACGGCGAGAAAACGCAGGTTCCTCAATTGGGAGAGTGTTGCGGGAAGAGAGCCGTAGATCCGACCAGGAACCACGGAGAACTCGGTTAACGCATAGAGCTTACCGATTGAGAGGTCTAACCGACCGATTAGACCAGGCGAACCAGCCCTGGGGTCTCCGAGATTTAGGGTTACGACGTGGTTGGATTGGCAGGAAACGCCGGCGAAATTACAGGGATCGGAAGTGAAATCCCAGGAGGCGAAGAAATTAGAGCCTGGCATGTCTTTCAAAGCCTTCTTGATGGATTGGAGCGCTAAGAAGTCGAGCGGATCCAGCATTGCGGATGCGTGGAAGTTGAAATTACAATGCAGCATACAGAAAAGCATGAAAGAACATAGAAGGGGAGCTCTGTGGGAGTTGGCCATTGGGATTGAATGGGAAGAACAGTCAGGAAATGGGTGGATTTATGGAGTGGGTTTTGGAAAGTAGGGATTGCTTTTCCGTGAGAAGTGAGAAGAAGGGAAATCACCTGTGAAGGTTTTAATGGCGGAACTGCATATGAGCAACCAAGATTTGAAGTGGATTTGGCTTGAGGGAGAAGCGAAGCTGGTGTTGTCTTGACTGCTGCTTGGGGCGAGCAAGCAGCAGCAGCACACAAGCATGCACTTTATCTAATGTTTGTCTCTGTTTTATTTTATTATTATGACTGAGGGGCTTGTTGGAGAAGAAGGAGAATATGGGTCATGATTGCAGGGGAGGAGAAGGGAGGGCAGTTTGGGAATTTTATTTATTTATTCATTTATTCATTTATTTATAGAATAAGTAGTTGTCTAGTGTTGAATACGCCTTGTTTGGTGTTGTTTTTTGAGTACGTGGAAATCGGTTCCATAAGAAGGGAAGTGCTGAAGTGGTGGTGTGTGAGACGGGGATCATGTGACCATGGGGTTTGTTGGGTCCCCTTCCCTAGCATGCCAACTGTCGATACTTAAAAATTCACCCCTATTTTTACCATCTAGATGTTAGAGGATGGTTGAGAAGTAGTACGAAGAAAACTCAAGTAAAGTCATGAGAGCTTATGCTCAGAGTATCATACTATTATGAAGAGTTTTAATTCCTAACATGCTATCAGAGTTATGCCTTAACTTAGCCAGGTGAATAGAACCCTCAAATGGTGAACAAAGAAGCTGTGAATCTCAAATGTGTAGTCAAAAGTGACTTAAGTGTCAAACAAAGTGTGTAATTTGTTCGAGGGCTCTAGAAAAAGGAAGGGATGATCATAAGTTTGCTTAATCTTCTGTCTTAGGGTTACGATGTTGCATAATGTAAATTAGAAGCTTGTAACTTAATGAACAGGTATTGTAATAGAATGCGTAAAATGAAATAATTAATTTTGATGCATGGGAGAGATAAACATAAACATAAACATAATGTTGAGATATATAGAGAAGAGAAGTTGTGGTGTATAAGCTATAAGCATTGGTAATGAGATGCAATAAAGCAATAGGAAGGAATGGGGTCGGAGTGAAAGAAACCACTTTTTTACTTTCTTCAAACTTACACTACACATGTTACCGGATTTCAAAGCTTGGTTGCTTCAACACAAAGGAAGAATATTGGGAATTTCAAAGCGAATTTCAAACCCTTCTAAAAAGTCCATCCATATACGGCTAATTTATGGATTCCATTTCATCCTTTTACTCCCAATATAATCTAATAAATATTACTCTATTTCTAATTGATTCACAAAATATGACCGGCTTAGTTTTGACAAAGATCTAAAAGGACTGAAAAGCTAAAGAATTATTGAGGATTGTTGGGAGGGAGTCCCACGTTGGCTAATTTAGGAAACCAATAAAGAATATATGTTCACTGATGCGAGGCATGTTGGGAAAGCTCAAAGCAAGAGAGCTTATGTCATTGTGGAGAGTCGTTATTCCTAACATGGTATCAAAGTCACGCCCTTAACTTAGCTATGTCAATAGAATCCTCAAATGTCGAACAAAGAATTATGAGCCTTGAAGGTGTAGTCAAAAGTGACTAAAGTGTTGAACAAATGGTATAATTTGTTCGAGGACTCCAAAAAAGGAGTCGAGCCTCGATTAAGGAGAGACTGTTCGAGGATTTCATAAGCCTTTGGGGAGGCTCTATAGTGTACTTTGTTCGATGGGAGGTAGTAGACAATATCATACCATTGTGGAGATCCCTGACTCCTAACCTGAATTGCTTTGTGTTATGTACCATGATTTGGTGCAATAAGTAAAGAAAGGGTAAAGAAGAAAAAGGAAAAATGGTATATTGTGTGAATCCAAAGGTTTAGAAACAGAGAAAAATGGGGATGCCGAATACATAAGGAAATTAAGTTAGTTAGGGTTGGATGAGATTGGGGTGGGTATGGGAAACTATTGCGAAGGGCACACAGAAGAGTAAAGGGCAATGTCAAGTCACTTTCATACAGCTCCGCCATCCTTCGCCCTATTTATGTATGTATTTATTTATGCTTATGCATGATCTGATTCCACCAAGCTGCCGCCATGCATTTAATATTTAGTGGGATACAAAAACACAGGCTAATCCTGATTTGGAGGTGAATTTGTTCAACGCCTTTACGCTTCCACCAATCCATAAATAATATGAAGAACCAGTACAACTTTTCACAATTGCCTACATGGGGAGTAGAATTTCCCCTTCTAAATTGAATGTGTGACTTGTCGTAGGGTTCTAACCATTGGTATTAGAGTTGAGATATTCACCACAATCTCGGAAGATAGAAAACTCAAATATTAGAATTGAGAAGTTTGATAGATCCGACTTCGATTTCGATTTCTAGAAGATGCAGAATGAAGATTATCTAAATTCAAAAAAAATTTCATGAACTCTTGTCTAGGATGAAATCGGATACTATGACCATGGATTAGTAGAAGCTCAAGCTCAAAGATCAATGTCATTTCACTTATAGATCAGTAGGATGAGGTAATATATTTTTAGAGAAGATAGAATGTGCAAAAATGTACTTTCTGCATTTTCTATTTTCTATTACGATACATATTTGAAGTCATAACCAATATTTTCTCAGCGGAAAGGATGAGAAAGGTAATATGCCCTAAGGGAGGGAGGTAGTGCTGTCTCACGAAATAAAGTAACTGAGTTACCCAATAAAACATAACTTTTTTAGCATTAAGTACACGGTCTGTTTTTCCTTCCTTTTGGAGGGTAGCTAGTAGCTATATGTTTTCTAACACCCAACATTAACATATTCTTGGAAATAATGGATGGTTCATTTGGAAAGGTTTGCTATGGGGAAGAAATTTACTGCAAAAAGGCATTGGTTGTAGGGTTGGTAATGGAAAAGGCATCCATAATCCTACCAACCCTTCCTCCTCCAAACTTATGAACTTCATGAACACTAACAAAACTTGGAACATACAAAAACTACATGAATTTAAACTTGTTTTAAGAACTAAACTGAGAAAAAACAATTAAAACATTGAAGAGAACAATATATACCTAGCAACTTAGTTTCCACATGTTAATAACAATGCCCTGCTCTGTCTTTCACTTTCCATGAAACCAGCCACCTACAAACGTTCCATAAGAACATCCCTCAGTCTTGGCTGTTCTGCTCTAATTAACTCTTCACGAAAAGCTCTTCGAAGGAAAGGTATTTGGATCTTTCTGGTCCCTCTCATGCAGCTCAGGTCTCCACTCAAGATCTGAACAACCTGCATATCACATGTTTGGAGTCCATGCTCTCTTTATGTCAAACATCACAATTAAACCGTATCCATTTCCAACCTATTTAATCAACCGTTGTTAATTTTACTAACACTACCGACAAGAGCTATACCCATAGTAAATCCTCTCCTTGAGGTCGGGGGCTCAAATTCCCCTATACCATGCTTGTTGTATAAAAAAAAGAGCTAGAGGAACAACAATATTGTTAGGAATCACGGACCTCCACAATGATATGATATTGTCCACTTTGAGTATAAGTTCTCGTGGATTTATTTTGGGCTTCCCCAAAATGCCTCATACCAATGGAGATGTATTCTTTACTTATGAATTCATGATCATTTCCTAAATTAGTCAAAACACCCAAAAACCCTTGGAGAATAACCCGCACGCCTCCCGCGCAACCCCAACAAACATGACATAACATTTGACGGGCCGGACAAAGCCCGTTGTTAAATACGATGGTTTTGAATTGAAGAAATAATAAAGACAAGAACATGCCTGACTCATACAAGGTCTCCGAATTGAGGACTGCTGTATGCATAAAGAAGCAGCAAGAAGCACAAGATTCATCTGCCGTGAATTATAGTTTGTTATGAAAGGATCAACAAGTTCTCTCACGTTGTTCTTCTTCAGCAACGGCTTTGCCTGATCAAGGTAGACAAATCTTAATTAAACAGTAGCCCTCCGTGTTGGGATCGCACAACAACGCACAAACTCGATCGAGATAAACACAAAGAATAGGAGAGAGAATATTGTCTAAAGATTTATATTGATGACTTCCGAGACGTAAGTAAAAGAGAATGCAAAAGTGGTAAAAAGTATATTTTCAAAGCACAGCCCAAGGAGTTATATATGGTTTCAGTTTACTGTATATATATAACTTTAACAAGCTATAAATAGGCAGCTGACTCCATATCCCAACAATCTGTTGAGACGATTGAATCAAACTTTGGAACCCTCCTGCATAAGCGAGTACTATGGAGGCAAGGATAAAAACTCACCCACAAAACGAGGCTTTGCTGACAGTAATCGAGAGCTCGGCGTCCAGTAACTAGCTCCAATAGGAGCACGCCAAATGCAAAAACATCAGTTTTCTCATCTACTATACCATGTGATAAATACTCCGGAGGTAAGTAGCTACAAAAGTAGGACAGGGAGGAATCAGAGTTGATATGCGTACTCTTTTATATATGAACAACTAGTAAACAAGCGAATGACAATTCACCAACCCAAATGTGCCTTCAAATTTTGATACTATATGATGAGTCCATTGCTTCGGTAGCCACTTTGCGAGCCCGAAATCACAAATCTGTTGAACAAATTTCTATGGATTGTGTTTTTATCTCATAATTATAAAGTGAATACTCAACAGAACCAACAAAAGTGAACACTAAACATTGAACTTCTTCTGCATACCATGTGAGGAGCACTGAATGAACGACTAATATCTTCAGGAAGGTCAAAGGAGAATTACCTGAGGCTCAAAGTCTTCAGTGAGCAAAATGTTAGCGGCCTTAATATCTCTGTGGATAATTCTTCTTTGACATCCTTCATGGAGATATCTTAAACCCTTAGCGGTTCCATTGGCTATTTTGTACCGAATGTTCCATTCCAGCTTCTCCTTCAAACCTACAGAATGCATAGGTTTAAACTTGTGAAAAGGAATTATGTCATTTAGCAATGATTTCTATGTTAAGGAGTTCCACACTGGCTAATTTAGGGAATGATGGGTTTATAAGTAAGGAATACATTTCCATTGGTACGAGACCTTTTGAGAAAGCCCAAAGCAAAGCAATGAGAGCTTATGCTCAAAGTGGACAATGGTATCAGAGTCATGCCCTTAACTCAGTCATATCAATAGAGCCCTCAAGCGTCGAACAAAGAAGTTGCTAGCCTCGAAGGTATAGTCAAAAGTGACTCAAGTATCGAACCAAGGGTGTACTTTGTTTGAGAACTCTAGAGAAAGGAGTCAAGCCTCGATTAAGGGGAGGATGTTCGAGGGCTTCATAGGCCTCCGAGGAGACTCTATATTGTACTTTGTTCGAGGAGAGGATTGTTGGGAGGGAGTCCCTAATCATGAGTTTATAAGGAAGGAATACATCTCTCTTGGTATGAGGTCTTTTGGAGAAGCCCAAAGAAAAGTCACGAGAGTTTATCATTGTGAACAATATCATATCATTGTGGAGAGTTCCGATTCCTAACCCTATATAAGGACTAACCATGAAGCCAAGAAGCTAAACTCCCCTGAGGAAAGAATTGGAGAACTAAATGCATTCCACCCTCGATTCCATAGCCAATTAACTTAGCAGTATTGGGATGGTTGACATGGGCCATGATTCCAAGTTCAAGCAAGAAATCAGCAGTATTCTCATCAAATTTTCCTCTCGTCAGTCTTTTTATGGCCACATCTTGTCCGTTCTTCAAACATCCCCTGTAAACCTCAGCATAACCACCCTTTCCAATCAGATTTTCTACACCAAAAAGAAAAAAATAGAAGACGCTTACCAAATGCAAATAGACATAAAATATGGAAAAGAGGATGTATTGGTTGCACGAACCAGAGCTAAAATAGTTGGTCGCAACCTCAAGCTCTCGCAGAGTGAAATTCTTCCATGGCGAGTTAAAATTGGCGACGTTGGAATCAAACCGAAAGTGAAGATGCAAACTCTCTCTCATACTGTTGCTCAGTTTTTTAGAGAGCTTAAGCACATTAAGAGGATGCAATTTACTTACAGGCTTGGTGGATTTTGACCTCAATAATTTGAACATTCCACGCCAAAAGGAAGGCGGTTTGGGGTCCCCGGAAGACGTTGATTCGGATCCTGAGCTCCTGAAGTAGTCTTCAAGAATTCCAGTGGGTGAAGAGGAATCTACATTCTCCTTCATGATCGAAACAAAAGCAAAATAGCGCTCCCTTCTGCAACAACAAGAGCAGAAGAGAAGAATCCAACGGCATTCAGAAGAAGAACAAGAAGAAAGGAAAGAGATGAGAGATGGAAACGCTCCACATAGAAATGAGCGAAATCCAACGGCGTGAATCCATGGAAGGTTGTGTTTCGCGGGAAGCTACCGAAGAACAAACCAAAATTGGACGTATGGTATGGTGTGTAAAATCAATCCACACCAATCAAAAGCGTGAGTTCTAAGATTGTGGAAGGAGTAATCGTCACAAATAATCATGAAAAGATATCTCAACACTTTGTCCTCCATCGCCCTAAAACACGCTCGTTTTCGCCACATTACATCATTTTTCTAAAATAAAAATATTCTTCTGTTTCTCCTGCTTCTCAGCTCATTCAATTTTAAATTTATGGACCAAAATTGGATTTTAACTTTAAAATAATATTAGTTAACCAATATATTTCAACTATTCATATTATTTACGTACCCAACTATGTTACGAATTACAACTCTCCACAATAGCATGACATTGTTTACTTTGAGTATAAGCTCTCATGTCTTTGCTTTGAGTTTTCCTTTATTTATAAACTTTGTTTCCTTTGAATATAAGCTCTCATATTTTTGCTTTATAAACGAAATATAAGCTCTCATGTTTTGGTTTGAGTTTTCCTTTATTTATAAATTCACGATCATTCCCTAAATTAGCAAATATGAGACTTTCTCTCAATAATCCTCAAGCCTATAAACATCAAATTATTATCAATATATTAAGATTGTGACAAATTATATTTTTGTAAATTAATGATTTTTAACGATTTGTATTACAATAAAGATTAAATTATAAGCTTAGTCATGAATTTTGAAGTGTGAAGTAGGTAAATTTTAAAATTTTTAATATTTGGTCTAATTAATTACTGAACTTTAGAAATTATGTAATGTCTCTGCACTCCAACTTTGTATTCAATTAATCTCTGAATTTTTTTATTAAATTTATATTTAATGAATTAATTATTTTAAAACTTTGTATTCAATCAACCTCTGAATTTTTTTATTTAAAAGTTTATACTAAGATTATTATTGCTATATATATTATATGTATATTTGAGAATTATTTGGGGAATGATTTGAAATGAATGAGAGTGGATTAAGCTGTACTCGAGCATCATCAAGCATCAAGTTGTACTCAATTGCGTGGTAATTGCTGTTGCCTTACGAATGCAATAATCATTTATACATTCTTTGCTTCCCACTCATAATAAATAATTACATCACATATCAATCACTTCGCATCAAAGTAAAATTATATAAAATATCGAACATTAAAAGATGTCAGATATATTCCTAGTGTCAAGAAGAACTCGATCTCTATTGATCAGATGAGATGGAGAGTACCGATTATCCAACATAGTTTTGAAATGTCAAGAACAAGAGAACCCTAAAACATTATGTCGTGATTTTGATGAAAATGTCCTCTGCAGGGACGAAGAGAAGAAATTTGGACACTCCATCAACCTCCAATTTCTAGAAACTAGATAACTTTTCAGTCGTTGGTCCTATAACCTATGCTATTCTTCAGGTACTTTAGACAGACCATTCCCATGAAATTTCCCTTTCAAACTACAAACATGGTGTTTTTGATGGGTCATAGCAGCATATTCTTTTGTTTGAAGTTTAGACTCCTCTGGAGCTTTTTCAGCAAAATCTCCATTAAGGCCCATCTCTTCCGGACACGTTTGAGAAGGCAACAGCCCCAAGAAAGTAAAGTTTTCTGTGTGGTCCATGCCCAATGGCGGCTTAAACACCATTGACAGAGTTGAAAAGAAACTTAACTTACCGTTATCCCCCCGAATATGTTGTAACAGATATTTTTCTCTTTGGGCTTTTCTTTTCGGACTTCCCTTCAACGTTTTTAAAACGCATCTGCTAGTGAGAGATTTCTATATCCTTGTAAAGGATGTTTCATTCTCCTCTCCAACCAATGTAGGATCTAACATATGTCTTACGTGAAAAAGGAACGTAGAAACTATTAGTCATCCATTTCTACATTGCCCCATTGCTTATGTCAAAATATAGAAGACGACCTTATAGAATTATACTTCGGCTGGTTCTTCAAAAGATACAAAGTCAAATGTACTAATAATGATGCATGGATCAATAAAAGAGCATAGCAGAGATATGAAATCAACACTATTCTTCTGTAATTCTGTAGATTGTTGATGACAACGATATACTTAGAGCTTTCATTAGAACTTTAACTAGAAATCCAGGCAGTTCCAGTAGTAACTGTAGCTTGTGTGTTGGTAAATACATCAGCTTCCTTCAAATCTCATTTTAGTTTTGAAGTTTTTGTGTCTAATACTTTTGTTTGAAATTAAGGTGTACATGGGTTCTTTGGTTACATACGGCATAGAACAAAAGGAATGAGTTCCATTCCTAAATGTAATACAAATGAGTGTGTAAATATAAGTGAAAAGGTTTGAGAAATTAAAGGAGACAAAGGGTGTGGGCGTGTTGATCGTTGTTTCGTGTCCATCTCTTCCAAGGGGAAAGGGAATGCGAACGGGTTTGGGGCCGAGGCCGAGGCCGAGGAGGAGGTTTGAAGAAATCAACCTCGAGAATGAGGAGGTTTGAGGAAATCAACCTTGACAATGTGATGATCGGAGGTTCCTTTTGAGGAAAGGACAGAGTAGGATCCTTTAACAAACTCGTAATCTGCATCGGGAGAGGCCAATATGTAGTCGACTCGTGTCCCGTACTTGCACGTCCCTTGAACACCTGCCATTGCCAACCAATGCCATACATTCCATTAGTAAAAACCTTTCATTCTCATTGTCCTATCTTTTTTTTTCATATTCATCACTCAGTTTCATACTTTGGCCTTTGGCGATCATCACCACTGATTCGCATTCTCCTCCAAACTCCTTTGCATCCCTATAGTGCATACCGCTCTTTAAGAACTTAATCACTTTAGCTTCCGGAGTTGGCTTTCCTATCTCTTCGTAATACTGAAGAATCAATCAATCAACCAACCAACCAACCAACATGGGATGCATGCCATAAACAAAACTCAACTAAGCTAAACAAAGTTCAAAATAAACATTGATACCTTCACGATGTCCGTCCACCGTTGCTGCGAGTAATCCGTGGGATCCAGAGAATTAAGGCCTCCTAATAAGATATGGGGTTCGTCGTTGGTCGATCGGATTATGGATTTTATCTGTTTCATCCTCCAATTCTCGTCCAGATGATCCAAATGGGTACACTGCACATTTACCTCTCCTACTTCTCCCACATCAATGGTCGCTTTTAACACATTCCTGCCACCGCCCAACCCAATAACCAATTCTATCATTCTCACAGAGTTTATCAACTATTTACTACTTTTCATAAGTTTCTAGTTGGTAATAACGACTCTCCACAATCGTATGATATTGTCTACTTTGAGCATAAGTTCTCATGGCTTTGCTTTGGGATTCCCCAAAAGGCCGCCTCATACCAATGGAGATGTATTCCTTACCTATAAACCCATAATCATTCTCTAAATTAGACAACGTGGGACTCCTTCTCAATAATCTTCGACCTCTGCCTTCTATCACAGATCTAACGTTGACCATAAGTTAAGTTTTTAGCTTAGTTTTTGCTGAATTCATTGTTTAAAAGGAAAACAAAAGCAGTCAATCGCCTTGACTCCATCTACTCTACTAGTGTCATCAATCAAAAGCATGTTTATGAAATGAGGAGCAGAGCAAGAACACACAAATTAATCTAAAAGGTTTGCTTCAGTTTAATAATAGTGTAATACTATTGAGTGTGGTGTACAGCTGCTAACCTGAAATCGGTGTGGTCGAAAATCTTCTCGACTTTCCAGCGTTTGATGGGCCATCTCGACAGGACCGCATTTCCATACTCCGGCGCCCAGCTCTCTGCAAAAACGTACTTCATTCCCAAAGCATCTGCCAAATCCGAGAGCGGTCTCATGCCTTTCTCTTCCACCGCCTTCACATCTTGCAATGCCAATATGTCAGCATCCAACTCCCTAAGCACCTCCACAACCGTCCTACTGCATCTGTAACTCTCCCCTTTTTCGCGCTCCAAAGGCATGCTTACAATCGATCTCAGTGGAGGCCGACTCTTAGCGATCCGCATCCCATTCCCATCGTTACCTGAAGAGGACGGATCCTCCTTCTCCATTTCGTACTCAGAAAAGCTCGCCTGTCGATTTCTGAGTAAGGATATCTCGTTATCAGGCAGGTTGATCGAAACCCGCGGCTTGGGTTTCACGAACTTCGGTTGGGTGTGGAGGTTATGATTAGCAACAACTCCATTCACGGAATTCGGATGCAGTGGAGACTGTTTCAAAATGCTTTTGGGGCGATCATTTACGGATTTTGTCCGTAAACTGGAATCCAAACTCCGTCGGAATTTGGCAGAGGAATTAGATTTTTCAGCGTACGGAACAGCAGGTGCCATGGAGAAGGAGGCGGCATTAAATGTCGCAATCCGCACAGGTCTCTGAGTATTACGACCGTGAAATTGAGGTTTGGGATGCACAGGCGACGCCAAGGAGGCATTAACGAAGGAGTCGAGGGTATTGTGGGGATCGGCGTGAGGTTTGGAGGTGGTTTTTCCAAATTTCTTGATGACGACTACCCTAGGTCTGACCCGCCGGGCACGAGGCCATCGGAGACGGGAGCAGAGGCGGCGGAGGCTCCGGTTGAGGAAGTTGAGCATTTTAGAAAAGGAGTAGGAAAGTGTGAGAGTTGCAGAGTGACATTCAACTGGGCTTACCTGTATGGCATTGGTGTGAGTGCAGAAATTAATAACAAAACCCCAATTTTAGTCCAACTCGGTGACTCCTACAAATGGTTGACTTCCACTTTTGGGGCCACTCGTTTTCATCTTTTCTTCTTCTTATTTTTATAATACTATATATAAATAAGACAACGCCAACTGCTCCAATTTCCAATTACTCCAATCCCATGCAAAACCAATCATGACATTGTTTGGATATTTCGTAAGGATTCTATAGATATATAGATATATATATATATATATATATATACGCATTTGTGGTTAAATCGAAAATCATATATATACCCCTTAGACATAAGCCTTGCTTCTTTAAAATGTCTTCTTCTCATTCTATGTATCTCATACGTCATCAATAGAACCTTCTCCTTGAATTTTCTCTCGTTCATCTTGATCAAGTGTGTGATCCTATTCTTTGTGTTCATTTTGATACAGTACGTGCTCCTATTGTTTGTGTTCATCTTGATAAGAGTGTGTGCATTGTTGTGCGGTTCTAACACTGAATAAATATTCGGTGAAGAACGAAGTTTCCAGTGGTATTGGAATTTGAAACCGGATGCAAGAAAGTTAAAATTTGTAAATAAATTATTAAGAAAGAAAATAAAAAGCTCATAATTGAGGTTGTAAAATAATGATGGAGAAACAAAACAAGACAGCTTAGAACAATGCAATCTCGCATTGAAAGAAGAGAAGGTCATGTATGCTTTTCTGGAACGCCACGTCACTAAAAATCCGGCATATCCAAATCCGATGCATTATATATGTATGTGGTGGAGGGAGGTGGAGGCCACAGGAAAATGAATTATGAAATTGAATGGCTATTAGAGGAAGGAAAATGAATTATGAAAGACATAAAAAAGCGGGAAGAGATAGAATTAAGTATTCAAGGTTAGGTGGAAATTTAGAATATTAGAATTGTTTTTTTATTGGGCGAAGGAGTTTCGTAGGGTCATTAGTGGAAGATGCCATCATTATTTGTCTTTTTCAATTTTCAATATTATAATATATCTTTGTGTGACCTCACCAGCTGCTGCAATCCCAACACAACTCATCTCATAATTGCCAGCTTTTCTACTCTGTTCTTCCCCCCACCTTGCATGTCTTGCTTTCATGTGCCCTGTGGGCTTCAGGCTGTATCGGGTTAATGTCAAATGAATAGTGGTTGGGATTCTCCAACATAGTTTACAACCAACCAATTTTGACATTTTGACGCCCGTTCGTTCAACAACTACCACCGCTTCCAACTCATACTATTGTAGAGATCTGTGATTCCTAACATGGTATAGAGTCATACCCTTAATTTAACCATGTCAATAAAATCCTAAGATGTCAAACTTGTGTACTTTATTTGAGGGCTCTAGAGAAGTGTAGTCGAGCCTCGATTAAGGGGAGGCTGTTCAAGGACTCTATAGGCCTTAGGGAAGGCTCTATAATGTACTAATAGATAGTGCATAATACAGATAATTAAGCAAATATTGCATTCTATACTGTTAACACTAACAGACCAAGTGGTGGTAATCCAAAATTCTACAAAATATTCTAACAGTTAGTTCCTCTGAAAATCAAACTCTTTGGAGCAAAAGTTATCATGAACAGTAATTTAAATTACTCACAGTTTCATCCCCTCTTCTTACTCGAAGTCCGCCGTTCAGCCTCTTTTTCTGCAGTGAGGACACAGAACTCCGAACCAAGCATTTCATGCACATTGATGTTCAGAGAAAAACTTAGACTAACTGTCTCCATTATGACTTCTACTGTCATTATGAAACCTAAGTTGGACAATACTCGAATAGCATTTGCAGTTCTGCATATATTCTGACGTGTCTCTAGTGGAGTATATACTCTTTCTTGCACTTGGTTACCAAAAGTTCCTTCAAATTTTGAACCCTTTTGTTCAGATTTATTAACTTGATCTTCTATCATCATATCCTCTGTGGGATCAACATGCTCCCCAATCCAGATAAATCCATTGCATCCGAATATTAAGTCAATACCATACTGCTCCAAATGATGGAAGTGTTGTTTGCGTCTCTTGACTAGATATGGTGATACTGTGAGCAGCTGACCTCGTTCAAGCTGGATAACAGTGCACAACTCTTGTTTACAAATTGTAAAGAAATGAGATGAGATGATGCCAGAAAAGTTGTTCGGAGCAAAATAACCATTGGATCAAAGATACCATATTCAAATGTAAGGTAACCTCCAAGATCTTGAACATATCATACGAGCAAGAGGAAAAATGTAACAATTAGACGTGTTGTTCTATTGTGTTATAGTCCTTCACGCCTTAGCAGTGAATCAATTTTTTTGTGTTCTCCACAATCACTTCTCTATACTATCTTTTACATTTTTGCCTCCCACCCATCTGCTAGCTCCTCTTTATAATCACTAAATATTTCCACCCATGAGTCTTTTCACCTTAATGAATCCCTTCCTGGTTTTTCTCCCTTATTCATGTGCAACAACTTTATAATCATCTCCAGAATTCGTTTTAATCACTAGAATTTGCCCCATGATATTCGTCTATAAATCAGTATTCACATGCTATCAAGAATATTTCTATGGAATCTCTCCTAAGACACCAGTGAGGATGCAGGAGACGTACGGAAATTTGATTCTAAATTCTTTGTTTTTACATCAAAATCCAGAAGCTTAAAAAGGAGCGACTCTTTTTACCTTCCCATACTTCTGGCTTCTCGCTTGAAGGTGTAGGCCATCATGCTGAAAACCACGCACTTCTGCCTGAGAAAAAATTTGGTGAAGTTATTTTTTCTTAAATGGAAAATATGCATGAATAATTACTACTGATAAGAGCGGTGTTTATTTATTATAGTGCAAGGTAAACTGAAGCGCCAAAGTACATCTCTTCAAGCCTTTGTGCAAGGCACAAGGCATGGCTTGAGTCGAGAGAGGTGACAGGTGGGAAAAAGAAGCAACAATGGATATGTTGCATCACTTGCTGATAAAGTAAACGGATAGAAAAATGGAAGATAAAACTTCAGAAATGGCACTTAAGGGAAAGAGACACAAATAGACGCTTGAGTTAGACACCTACAGCAACACTAGAATGTCAAGAAAATTTAAGGACCTCAGTAAGGAGCAAAGGCAGAAAAGAAAATGGCACTTGAGCTAAGACACTGGGCTAGAACCGGCAAGGTGCCAAAGGTGCATCTATCTATCTAATGTGCCGCAGCCTATGCAAAGGGCATGCGATTAACTAACAAAAGTTCATAACCATCATGTTTCGGCCTAATGGCCATGACGGCAAAACTTAAAGTTTTGGTTCTATCTCCATGGTACCCATGATAACGTCCAAGGTAGGATATAAATATTCTTTTATATTTGTACGTGTCTAAGCCAGCTTGGACGCATCTCAGCTGTTCTCACAAGATAATTGTTTAACCCTACTACATTTTGCTAAGAGTTGTCTCCCCCCACAAATGCAAAAAGTTTAATTCTTCAAAAATGTCAAAATATAGGAGAAAACCCCCTGTATGTATGTCACATGAGAAACTTAGTGGCAATATTCTTTCTGACGGTGATAGGTGAAAGTACGAGCTAAAAAGAACTTACACAAATAACATCATTTTCTTCGAAAATGCTCCGCATGTTGAGTTCATCAACTGCAGTTCGCCTCCTCTAGAAATAAAAATAATGCATCAAAGTTCCACACAATTATCCCAACGTTCGAACAAATGCAACCACTCTTTAAGAAAAAGATCAATTGCAGCAATTTGGCAGTAAAATTATCCATAAAGTTCATCAGAAGGCACAGCTAATTCATCGTCTGGTAGGAATTCTACAATACCTGAATACCATCAGGCAAGTTCATTGAAGAAAGCATCAAGACAGCATCTTGGCTATAATTTATGTTCAATCTCCAACGTTTAGGGGCAACCTGATTAAGATAGCATCAGACAGGAAGAAATTGTAAAACATTTTCCTATTTACAGCATCATTACCATGACTCCAAATAAGTTTTTCTTGTCTGTTTCACTCACCAACGTCTCTATGTTACATTTATCTAAAACCAAAAAACTAATTAAAAACACATTCGTTTTTACCTCTGTAACACGCCCCACTATGATATCACCAACCTCCGGTTTATATCTAATATCCAGAACAGACAATTACATCAGAAAAGATATAATAACAAGAAATTAAAGAAAGGGAAACATTAAATTATCATCAAGAAAAAACCAAATTACAAAGTTTCATGGACAACCTAGCACGTAAGGCACGTACATAGATAAGCTTATTGACTCGCTCAACCACTCCACAAATAGTGGCAACTACTTCTCCATTTAAGTCAAGGGTCCCATGTCCCCTGTACACAAATTTCAATTATACCTCAATACATATAATCCCCTGGAAAGTACACAATCCAAGCAACTATTATATAAAGATAGTGAGTATTTATATACTTGAGGACACCATCGTCGTAATTCAAAGGAATGGTATCAGCAACTATAACAGAAGCATCGGAATTGGCCTTCGAAGAGATAGACTCGAGCAATTCTAGGGCTCTTTGAAGCCGAATCTTCTGGGTTTGATTCAAGGAAATTTGTAATTCTCTCATATCTGCATTAAGAAAATTTCTAGGTTATATAACAAAATATTTGCAAAGACATACGGTATTATAAACTTTTAATTTAGAGCTTCCATTCAAGGTTTTGGATTTTAGAAAATAATGTTCGGTTCACTTCCAACACGCGTACGATCATGCATGTAAAAAAAAAGTGACAAGAAAAGGTGGGGGACGAGCAAACCAGGTGCGACGGCGGTAGGAACCACGGGCGAACCAGGTGCCGCCTATGCAACGATTGCAGTGGAACCGGGACGAGGCGATAAGCAAACGGCGAAGTTTAAAATGCAGAGGGCAACAGCATCAATGGTTTCAACGAAGAGAAGGCAAAGGAAAGAAGTGGACGACGTGGTAGGGCGACGTTGAACGTACCTGAACGGCAGCGGTGAAAATCTAGGGTTCCGTCAAATAAAACGGAGAGGGATGGGGAGAGAAAAAAGGATGGGACTGGACGTGGTGGAGCGACGACGACGACGGACGTGACGGCGGCCTCTTAGCAAGAGCGGCAGCGGAAGTCTAGTCTAGAGAAAAAGAAAGAATACTGGGCCACAGCCGACCACCTGTTAGTTGGACACTTCGGCCTGTTTTGAATCTTCCTATGGAAGACGTATGGGCCCGAAGTATACGTCGATAGAATCATTTAGTCATGTCAATAGAATTATCAACGGTATACTTTGCTAGAGGACTCCAGAGAAAGGAGTCGAGTCTCGATTAAGAAAAAGCTATTTGAGAACTACATAGATCTCAAGGGAGGTGGGAGGCGACTCATGTGTCGAACAAACAGTGTACTTTGTTACATAGACCTCAGGAGAGGTGGGAGGTGACTCGTGTCAAACAAAAGGGTTTACTTTATTCGAGGGCCATAGAGAAAGGATTAGAACATCGATTAAAGGGAGGCTTTAGGCGACTCATATATCGAACAAATTGTGTACTTTGTTCGAGGCTCCAAAAGAAGGAGTCGAGCCTCAATTAAAGGGACGCTATTTGAGAGCTACATAAACCAAAGCTTTATGATATATTTTGTTCGAGGGGAGAATTGTTGAATACGGTTGAGAGTAAGAATATCGTACCATTGTATTAAAACACAAAACGGTGACAAAAACAATTTAATCCGCATAGAATTACATGGCATTCACAATTCACAATATCACCAATTAATAAGCAAATGAGATAAAATCCACAAACCAAACAAACAAAGGAAGGAGAAAAATAAATAAGAACAAAACACGAAACTGAAGGTGGTTGTCGTTGTAGTGGCGGCGTTATTCAGGAAGGTGGTTGTCCTTTACTACTCCGCCCCACGGTCGAGGAGGTAGCCCTCAGCCTATTCCTAGCTCGGATGATATAATCTGTAAAGCGCCGATCCTCCTTCAGATTCTCCTTTCCCTTGCTACTCGGATCATGTCGCTTGCTCGATATGCTTCCCAGCCTTCGCTTAGCCCGATTGATGTAGTCGCTGAACGCGTCGTTTGGTTCAAGTTTTTGTTTTTTCTCCATTTCAGGTGCCCCATTGATGTTGAGCCTCTGTTTTTTGTCCATTTCAGGAGCCAGGGGTTCCTCATGGCGGGTTGGGGAAGGACACATGCCGAGAGCCTTGAGAAACCTCTCGCACACTGAACTGCGCTTGGAGGATTTGGTGTTCTTTCCCATGGTGTGTTGTAAGACTATGATTGATGGTGTTGTGGGTGTTGGGAACCTCTTCTATTTATACTAGAGGATGATTGCTAGAGGAATCATCGGGAGAAGTGTCAAAGAATCACAACTCTTTACGATGATATGATATTGTACACTTTGATTGGTTTTCCCAAAAGTCCTCGTATCAATTGAGATAATATTCCTTACTTAAACCCATGATCGTTCCCTAAATTAGCTAACGTGGGACTCCCTCCCAACAATCCTCCCCTCAAACAAAGTACACTATAGAGTCTCCTTTGAGGCCTATGGAGCCCTCGACAATCCTTAACAATCCTCTCCTAGAACAAAGTACACTATAGAGCATCTCCGGAGGCCTATGTAGCCCCTCAAACAGCCTCCCCTTAATTGAGGCTCCTCGATACTTAAGTCACTTTTGACTACATCCTTGAGGCCAGCAACTTCTTTATTCGACATTTGAGTATTCTATTGACATGACAAAGTTAAGGGCATGACTCTGATATCATGTTAGGAATCACGACTCTTCACAATGGTATGATATCGTCCACTTTGAGCATAAACTCTCATGGCTTTACTTTTGATTTTCTCGGAAGGCCTCGTACTAGTGGACATGTATTCCTTATTTATAGACTCATGACCATTTCCTAAATTAGCTAACGTGGGACTTCCTCCCAACCATCCTCAACAGAGGATGGGGTTGATTATTAAAAGATACCATAAGGATGCTTCGTGGATCCTAGTTCGAAGCTTCATTGTACACGACACGAAGTATAGAATTTGATTAAGAAATCGAAAACGCGGGTGCTTTTTGTGAGTGTTTTCCAATCAATATGACATTAAGAGAGGAGAACCATATTCCAAGTAATGGTTTCTGCCCAATTCTCTTAAGAAAGAGTCCAAGTATGACAAACTTAATAGCTGTTTTCAAAGCATCCCAATGAGTATTGATTCGGGAGAAACTAGAAAAAGGTTGAGGGAAGAATCTGACATCCTGTAAGCTAAGAAACCGCGCGAGCCCTTCCTTTGCATGATTATTAGTGAAAAGGGAGGAAAAAGGAATCGGCTTTTTTGTGGTGGGTGAGTGTTCTGTAAGCATGCAGTTCAGCTCTGTCGCCAATTACGCCTGTTTCCTTCTCTGCTCGCTTAGAAAATAGCCGCCCGAAGATGGTGTCACTTCATGAATAGCCTCTCCCTTTTGCAGCAACCAAAATTCAAAAGGACAAAACAAAGTAACGTGACGTAGGCTGCGACTCTTACGACACACTGTTCACGATTAGAAAGAGTCTCATATTGGTTAATTTAGAAGATGATCGTGAGTTTATAAATAAGGAATACATCTCCATTGGTACGATGCTTTTTGGGAAGCCCAAAACAAAGTTATGAGAGTTTATGCTCAAAGTGCCGGATAACACGGGTCTGTCGGTATTGCACCTCAGCTCATGTGTCAGAAGTTGGACTATGCACCCGCTATTCGGAACAAATGCCGTAAATAGTCTAACATGGACATGGGAGAGTCCAATGCCTAATAATAACCCGAATAGATGGATGTTCGGAATATCCTGTTGAGATGATTGACACATGGGTCAGTTCCCAACGGATGTGCCCAAGCAAGGCTAAGCTGTTCCAAGACATGGAAATGACATCATGAAGTTGTGTTATTGAAAATCGAGATGACAATGGATGCGACGTTGTTGTGTCGTAGATGAATAAACACACTATTGAGGATTGGAGGGAATAATCATGGATTTATGAGTAAGGAATACATCTCTATTGGTGGACTATCCACTGTTGGTATACGTACTGGTCCTTCCAAATTACGTAACGTTTTGAATTGAAAATACTTTATCGTTTCAGTTAGCTACTTTGACAAGCATCAATTTCTTCCAAATAAAGGAAGAATAAATAAACATTGACAAAATTTATCTATATCTCGGAATAAGATACTTGATAATAAAAAATTGGAAACTACTTATATTATTCATGCTCATCCAACAAAAACTTCCAACCAAGCTGCCCTTAAAAGGATAGTTATTTATGTAAGGAAAATAGTTCAGGTAAGAAACTTCATAGAAATACGTTTATTATAAGAACAAAATTGTATATAACTACAACGCCTGCAATCTGCTTCAAGTATTTGATAGTGTAACCCCCCACAACCAAAACCTTGCATGAACAGCTGATACGACAAGAGAACGAGTCTCCGCTCTCGAGAGGGGCGTTCAAACAGACCCAAGCAACTGAACTCGATGCCGATATCGGTTCGAAATTGTCATTTCTGAGTTCAAGCGATCTTTACTTGCGCATATCTACACTCAGATGAATACCAACTAGGATGATCACTTAAGCCTAACCAATTTTCAAGATGGCTACCATCATTAAAGTCGCCGCTCTGAAGAAGATATCATTTAGGCTCTTATCCACTCTCCTTATCATCTCATCGTCCTTCAAGCTAACCTTGGCTGCTTTCCTGCTGATACAGATTATTGTATCCCTCAGTTTATTCACGCCACAAGATAGCCAAACCAGACCCAGCCCAAATCCAGTGGTCAAGAGTTTAGACGAACAAAATGGCACACTCCCGCAAGCAATTTCATACATGACAGAGAAAAGGACAACAAGACCAGCCCCAGCAATACCAACAGAGAACTCAGTGAGAAACTGAGGAACCTCTCGCCCCGAACTCTTTAATGACTGTATTGCCCTTCTCCCCTGCTGCTGCTTGTTAAACACATAGGATAGCAGACTCTCACATGCGTGGACATAGTTTTTCTTGTACAGATCTCTCTCATGGCCTACTTTCTTACTGCGTCTCCTTTTTGGCGATGGCTTGACCTTGATTATATCAGGGCTGTCAAGTACATAACAGGAGTTGTGTAAGTCTAAAAGCAAATGCCACGACCAAAACGAATGACGAGAAAAGAATCGAACTTGTACGACTTAGGCATGTGGCACATACCTCTTCATAGGAGCAATGGTTGTTGCATGAAGCTTCACCGGAGAATCATAAATATGGCTTCCCACTCCACCGCTCAACCTGGGCACAGAATGTTTGCAGTGTCAGCTTAAATTCATGTAACTTATCTGAAGCCTAAAACTTGTTACAATAGAGGATTCCAAGGGTTACATTGCCCAAAATATTTCCTCATGATAAAGTAAAAACCTATTTCTGGTAAAAACAACAATAATTTAAAATTAATAAAGAAGCACTGTGGGTTTGCAATAATGTTCTTCTTTAATTCTTAACACAAATGGAAAATGAAAACTTTGAACCACTAAGTGGATGATAATAAAGGCAGAGAAATATGTACCTATCATATTTGGGGACAAGAATTGACTGCCTGCTCCAACTTAAAGAGTTCTTCGACAAATAAAACTCAGCAACAACTGAAAGTAAATCCTTGATCTTTGTCCCAGTCTCAGTTAAAAGAATTTGTCCATCGGGATGAATTGTGATCTTTGAGCTTCTAATCAATTCGCCAACGAAGTCCATGATTGGCTCCGGTGCATCAAACTCGCAGCTAGGAAAGATAAGTGAAGTAGCAACGGGCCCTCGACAATGCTGCGTCTTTAATTCTTGTAACCCCCTTAAGTCTGGTAAATTTAATGCATATTTCTTCTCTTCACTTGGACAGGACACAAGGGACTCCAAGACTTTCTCACACCTTTTGAATTCCTCCTCAAATCTAGAACTGAATATCAAAGAGCCACCCTGATTATCTGAAACCAAATCAAAGAGGGAACAATTAAGACTCGGGTATAGATGCCCATAAATGTACCTTATTGTCTAGTTTAATCTTCAAATTATAAAAATCCACTTTGCGCAATAATACTAATACAACTTAGGTTATGGTAGCTTAGCCTATAATTACTTTTGCCATTACATCTTAGAAGATGCACCGAAGACAAGAATGTTTAGTTGATAATGATGATGATGATGTTGATGTCGAGTCCACCGCTGGCTGATATTGTCTCTTTGGGATTTCCCTTTTGGGCTTCCCCTCAACGTTTTAAAACGCATTTGCTAGGGAGAGGTTTCCACATCCTTATAAAGAATGTTTCGTTCACCTCCCCAAATGATGTGGGATTTCACATATTCAGACAAGTGTACAAGGGTAATTTATGTAAAAGATAGTAAAAGGACAATAAAGGAGAACATGTTTAAGATGTTTACAACGATAGAACTATACTAATAATCACTATAACAATTCTTTTTGAAGCATCGTTGCTCTACTAGTGTTTTCTTAAAAAATCAGATTTCACCAGAGAAGTGAAAAGTAAAGCAGTCATGATGAAGTTCAATGATTTGTTTCCTGCTGTTATAGATGATAGGAAAGATAATAAGAGTCCTTAAAAACTATGTTGAAACTTGCTAATCGACTAACCTTGTGAGTCAATCATGTTCAGACTTCTAACTTTTGGGTCAAACTCAACTAATTGATTGGAGTCTGGCATCCCGATAGTAGACTTCCATGATCCATGGCTCTGTGGAGGCTGAATATTTTGCAATTCTGACCCGATCACAATTTCTGGCCTAGCTCCACGTATTGACAAGAAAGACTGACAGTCCTGGTTAATCACAAAAGTAAAAAAGTTTATGTTCGTACCCTTACATTCCACGACCAAAATACAAGGTCGATCGCAATCACACACCCACAAATATATATTAAACAAAGAGACACAAAGATTTACGTGGTTTGGAGAGAAGAAATTCTCCTACATCCACGGGTAGTAGTCAATTACTATAACCAAAGTGTTTACAAGTGTATCTCTCACTCTCTCACACTACTACAAAGTATCTCACACAAAGTTTCTCCTAATTGTCTCTAGACAAATACAAAATGGCAATCCCTCCCTATCTCAAAATAATGCTAGACAAGTCTTTATATAAGCATAGCAATATTAACGCTCGTACATGAATCAAGATGTATCAAAATGAGAATATGAACTAAATGAGAGTTAATAGCAAAAAAATAATGAGAATATGAACCATAAGGGTTATGAACTAAATGCGAGATACGACAATACATCTTCATGACAACCTACAACAGTTTAAACTGACGACTCGATGAGTCAAGGATCATTCACAAAAGATTCTTATGCCTTAAGAACATGATTTAATGGTGTGACCTTGATAGCTAAAAGGTGGAACGATAAAGAGGAAGGGCTAGCCAATGTAAGGGAGCAAGGCATACAAGAATCTCCAAGCCAATAATGATCAGAACAGAAGCACAATATCTAGCGTAATCAATATAGAAACAAACCAAGAATGGGAATAATTATAAACAACCAATCCATGGTTGGCTTGAAAGTCGGCTTAAAATCCAAAAAAAAAAAATAGCACAAAAGTTATAGAAATTTCGCAAATCAACAGTTTGTTGTAGGGTACCTTGATTTCCCTGGAGGTGTTATGCTGGTGGTGTAACACAAGAGCCGAAGGGTATCCATGGGAAGCCATAAGACAAAGCTCCGACATATCCGAGAGAAACCGAGTTCAGAAAACAATTCCCGAAAACCAAATCTCTCTCCGATTTGAGCGATTGTCAAACCACCATAGACTCACCCATCCGCTGAATCTTACAACAGGGATCCATCAAGTCTCACTCAAAACTAAAAGAAAAATCCAAAAATAACAGATGGGGAAGGGATAGAGGAGTGGATTTTATGTGATTGTCCAGAAGTTTCTGATTTTTAATATCAGCGACACGAAGGGCCAACGGCGCTGAGGACCCGAACCAGGCTGGACATCTGATAAACGACAAGAAATATCTCATTGACGAAGCCTCCTGCACTGCTCTCCGTAGAACTCGCGCCGAGAGCCACTCGCTTTTTGTGACATGTATTATTTACACATTTTAAAATTATTTTGAAAATGACACGAATTTATTTTACTATTTTTAAATCAATTTCAAGCCTAATTCTATCCTTTTAGAAGCCCAAAATAATAATAATCCATTATTTTATTCTAACTTTTAAAATATTTAATAATTTTAAATTAAAAAATATTTACCAGAGATAGAAAAAGATAATAACAAATTTAGAGCTATACACTTTGAAAATATTTATAAAAAATTAGTATTATTTTATTCTATATTTAAAAAATTCAATCATTTCAAATTTAAAAATATTTTTGATATTAATATATGGATTGAAAAAGATAATAACAGATTTAGAGCTATAAATTTTTTGAAATATTCCTTAACTAATATTTATAAATTTTTTATAATTAATAAACCAATAGAAACTAGACATTATTTTATTCTAACTTTTACAAAAATCAATAAATTCAAATTAAAAATATTTTTAATATTAATATATGAGGACTATAAAAATATTTATAAATTTTTAAAAAATTTTATAATTAATATATGGATGAATACTAGCTTTTAGTCATTATTTTATTTTAACCTTCAAAAAATTCAATAATTTCAAATTCAAAAATATTTTTAATATTAATATATAAATTAAAAAAAATAATAACTATAAAAATATTTATAAATTTTATAAAATTTTTATAATTAATATATATAGACGAAAACTAATTAGCAAGCTTTTTAGTCATTATTTTATTCTAACTTTTCAAAAATTCAATAATTTTAAATTTAAAAATATTTTTAATATTAATATATGAACAGAAAAAAAAAATAATAACAACTGTTAAAATATTTATAAATTTTTTAAATTTTTATAATTAATATATAGATGAAAACTAGTTAGTAAGCTTTTTAGTCATTATTTTATTCTAATCTTTCAAAAATTAAATAATTTCAAATTCAAAAATATTTTTAATATTAATATATAAACAAAAAAAAAGATAATAACAAGTATAAAAATATTTTTAAATATTTTTAAAATTAATATATCGATGGAAACTAGTTAGCCAGCTTCTTAGCCGTTATTTTATTCTCACTCCTAACAAATTCAATAATTTTGAAGCCATTAATTCTCACTTTTAAAAAAATTCAATAATTTAAAATTCAAAATTATTTTGAATATTAATATAAGAATAGAAAAGGATAATAACAACTATAAAAATATTTATAAATTTTTTAAAAATTTTTATAATTAATATATCTATGGAAACAAGCTTTTTAGCTATTGTTTTATTCCCACTTTTTAAAAAAATTCAATATAATTTCAAATTAAAAATATTTTTAATATTAATATATATAGATAAAAAAAAATATAATAATAGATTTAGACCTATAAACTTTCAAAACCTTAATATTCATTAATCTTTTAAAAAATATTTATAATTTTTTTTCTTTTTTTTTTGTAATTAATATAGGGATGGAAACTAGTTACCTATATCTAGTTAATCATTATTTTTGTTTAATTTTTTCTTTCTCCTTCTCTTTTGATACACTTTTTTATTTTTATTTTTATTGATATGATATATTAGCAATAGACTTAATTAATTGCATAAATTACTTTTATTTTATTGATAATATATTTTCATAATAACTTTAAGAGAAATAACATTTATATTTTTATTGATGTGCTACGTAATTATAAATATGATATCAAATAGACACGTAAAATCTCAGTCAATAATAATAGACTTATTTTTAATCGACCAAAATTTATAAAATTCGTAGGGTCATATATCTTAGGTCATAACTTGATCGTGAGTGAACTCGTCGACATTACACCCACGAAGTATGAAAAGTGTCGGACATTAGTTAAACGACAGGCCACTTCAAGACATCTCATTGACGTTCATCATAGTTCACTTTAAGTACAATAACGTTTACTGGTAGGAATTCCTTCCTTTCAGTATTATTGTTTTTGATCGAGGAGCAAGTTAAATTATAAAAAATAATTAAGTTAAACTAAAAATACTTTTAAAATTTGTTTTAACACTATTGTTTTTACCATTAAATTTAAAAATAAAAATTATATGTGAACAAATTTAAACTGTAAAATTTCGTTTTAATAAATAAAATTTGAATGGTTAAAATTAAAATTGAAATTTAACTCATTACAAACTGTTTTTATTTTATTTTATTTTATTTATAATTTACCATTTTCTTTTATAATTTGAACGGAAGAAAACACACCCCTTTGTAAGAGTTCGGGCGGCATTTCGACCTTTGGAAGTCGTCGATCGTCGAGCGGAGATAGACTGAAGATCGGCAACTCAAACCTCTACTGAAATGGTAATTCCTCCTTCGTTTAAGATTTTCGTTAATGTTAGTCCTACCTCAGGGCTGAAGCATTTGTTTGTCTCGTTTTTTGCTTCCGTTATTTCATCTCAGATCCTTCACGGTTTCTAAAATCTCTGGTCTATATGCGTTTGGAGTTTGATTTATGTTTTGTTTGTCAGTTGTTTTTCTCGTACTTCAAGGATTTGGTGGGCAGAGAGGTGACAGTCGAGTTGAAAAATGACCTATCAATTAGAGGAACTCTGCACTCCGTAGATCAATATCTCAACATCAAACTTGAAAACACCAGGGTTGTTGATCAAGACAAATACCCTCACATGGTATCTAATTTCTTACCTTTCTTGTCATTTCTGCCTCTTATTTACTAGAGTTGCCTTTTAATGCTCATTTAATTCTAATAATTTGGAAGGTTGTCTGGCGAGATGCATGATATGTGGTTATGGTCCACAGATTATTTGTACCGTCGTTTGTTATCGTCACCCTAAGATTTTCATTTTATATATTCTTTTAATTGAGAATGTTGATCTTCTTTTCATCCATTGCTCTTTCTTGAATTTTCTCGGGGGTAAAGTTTCAAGTAATTTTGTGGGTGGTTCCCAAATCGGTGAAAATTCCAAGTAATCTTGTTGCTTGGTTAGAGTTCCCAACGGGGAGGGGACCTGTTAGAAATCATGGTTCTCCACAATGGTATGATATTGTCCACTTTGAGCATAATTTCTCATGGTTTTGGTTTGGGCTTCCCCAAAACGCCTCAATACCAATGGAGTTGTATTTCTTACTTATAAACCCATGATCATTCCCTAAATTAGCCAATGTGGGACTCTCTCCCAACAATCTTCAACAGGTTCTTATTTGTTAACTTTATTTTTAGAACAATACATTGCACACGAGTTGAGGTGAATATATTAAATTTATATCTACAACCTTCTAATGTGGATTGTACCAGAGTAGAAAATATTGCGAGTCTTATCCAAAAAAAAGCAAGTATATGTTAAAGTAGAGGATTCTTGATAATTTCCTGTTCGAAATGAATTTGATTTTCTAATTTCATGAGGGTTTTAAAACACTGGTTTTGATTGAACTCATTAATCTGGATGTTGCATCTAGTTCATGATTTTTATTTCAGCAAATCAATACTTACTGGTGTAGTGGATCAGTAGGATTTTTCTAGTATGAATTGTTCTTTTAGTAAGAATTTCTGAATTATTTATTTTAAAGTTGGAGATTGATATGACTGTCAAGTAGTTTTGTAGAGCAATTTCTTTTTTCGTCAGTTAGTTTGTTCTTGTTTGATATTCAGTTAACTGGTAAATGAAGGGATGATCACTTGTATTTTCAGCACATTTTGAACGGGGTAGAATTTTTTGTTCTTGAGTCTAAATTTTAAGCTGCATTAATAAATCAGTGCGGGGGAACACTCACATTGTAGTACTCGTGCAAGTATTTTAAGAGGCCAAGAAATGCTGCATATAAAGAGGGGCCATCTTCAGACCAAGAACTCTCATTTTGTATTGACAATGTAGTTTATATAGATATTGTAACTAAACGCCCAGCCTAAGTACTGTGGTGGCTTTTTGACCAAATGTTAGTTTAACACTACTTGCACAAAGGAACCACTTTCATTCTTCAGCTTGTCAAATGTTGAGGATTGTAGAGAGAGGAGTCCCAATGATCACTAATTAAGGGGTTGATCATGGGTTTATAAGTAAGGAATACTATCTTCATTGGTATGAGGCCTTTCGAGGAAACCAAAAGCAAACCCATGAGAGCTTACACTCAAAGTGGACAATATTATACAATTGTGGAGGTTCGTGATTCCTCACATGGTATTAGAGTCATGCCCTTAACTTAGCCATGTCAATGAATCCTCAAATGTCGAACAAAGAAGTTGTGAGTTTCGAAGGTGTAGTCAAAAGTAACTCAAGTGTCGAACAGATGGTGTATTTTGTTCGAGGGCTCTAGAGAAAAGGAGTCGAGCCTCGATTAAGGGGAGGCTGTTCGAGGACTCCATAGGCCTCATGAGAGGCTTTATGGTGTACTTTGTTCGAGTGGAGGATCGTTGAGGATTGTTGGGAGAGGAGTCCCAATGATCACTAATTAAGGGGTTGATCAAGGGTTTATAAGTAAGGAATACTATCTTCATTGGTACGAGACATTTTAAGAAAACCAAAAACAATGCCACGAGAGCTTATGCTCAAAGTGGACAATATCATATCATTGTGGAGGTTCGTGATTCCTAACCTCAAATCTGGCCGATCTTGATTGATTCCAAATCCTTCTATGGCTTCCTAACCACACTCATAATCATGGCCATGATGTGTAAACTTTGGTTTAAAAGGTATCTTGTGACGAGCATGGGATACATAAGAACAAATTTTAAGCGTGTAGGAACAGGTCTTATTTCCCAGTCTCTAGTTTGTGTTTGTTGTAGAATGTGTTCTGTTTTAATTCTCTTTTCTTGTTTTTACTTGATCAAGAACATCTGTTGTCTGTAATTTTTGTTGCTGTGATTGGAGTAATGGAGTTAAAATTTTACCTTTTCAGCTTTCTGTGAGAAACTGTTTTATCAGGGGATCGGTGGTGAGATATGTTCAACTTCCACCAGATGGCGTTGATATCGAGCTGTTGCACGATGCCACGAGACGCGAGGCTCGGGGTGGCTAATGTCAGTTAGTTCGTAAGTTTGTAAGTTTGTATGGAATGGCATGGATATTGGTTAAAGTGCATTCTTTTGTGTACCGCAATGCGTGACGGTTGTACTTCGTGATGGTTGCCTCACATTATTCTGTGTTCAAGTATTGTCGTGCAAAGAATCCAATGAGATTCTATTCAGCAGGTGATAGTGAATGGTAATTCAAAGAATCCAAAGGATAAATGAATGGTAGTTTGTAGCTGTTATTTTAGTGTGTTCTCACATGCTCTATATGTAACATGAATTTTTTTTTTCAACGTATGTTGCTCATCGCTTCATCCGTTTCTCGGCGGTGAAGTAAGGCTAAGCTCATGAGCTTATTATCCTAGGTCGGAACGAGTAGATAGGATCCCGTTTTTTAGTCTCAATGTCCTCATGTGTGGCGACATGGAGTCGAAAAAGGAAAGAGAGGGATGGAGTTTCTCTCACTTTTGGCATAGCGGGCCCCAGCGGGAGGCCCGCACGACGGGCATTTAGTTCAGTGGAATTATTTTTGAACTCAACGGTGGGTTATTTTTGAACGTTTAGGGTATTTTTTATTAATTTAACTACAAAGCAAATATAAAAACCTTCGTTTTAAGTGTGGGTTTGATCCAAAAACAATTAATTATAGGATATCCAACCTTCGACTGGGTTGAAACGATGCACTCTTATTTTATTCAAGATCATTATAATAAATTAAAATCAAATTTAATGTTATGAAAATAATATATAAAAATGTAAGATTAAATATATAAATTAATTTTGAATATTTGAAGACAAGGTAGAAGTGATAATTTCAAAATGAATTTAAAAATGTGATGGAAAGTGTTTTTTTTGTAGAAGAATTGTTACGAGTGATTATTAGAAATGAAGGATTACTAAATAACCGTATAAAATCATGAAAATGGTCTTTTAATATAAAATTAGAGAACTATTAAATGTAATTATTATTTTTTAATTTTTGGCAATTCCATCGATGTTTGATAAGCTTTCGAAAATTTAAAATAATGAATTATTAATCTAATCGATTCAATTGGATTGCTTGAACCAGGGTTCAAATCTAATTTGATTTCTTCAATTACTTAAACCAGGGTTTTCTTTCTTCTTTCATCATTTTACGCGCCGCGAACAATTTCATGTACCTCTAAATTTTCGACATACACAAGAATGAACCCCCAGTATTTCCTCTAATAACTTCAATCTCTACTCATCCTGAATCTCTTTTCGATCCATCATTCCCTTCCCCTGAGCAAGAAATTCTGTGGGTCAGATTCTCCCATGGCGGTTTCCGCTCAACCGCCCGGTCAACTGCAGGGGATCGCTGGTGTATGGGACACTGTGTTGGAGCTTACGAAGTCGGCGCAGGAGAAGAACAGCGATCCACTGCTTTGGGCGGTTCAGCTCAGCTCCAGCCTCAATTCGGCCAGTGTTTCCTTGCCCTCTGTCGAGCTCGCCCACCTCTTGGTCTCTCATATTTGTTGGGACAATCACGTTCCGATCATGTGGAAATTCCTTGAGAAGGCAATGACCGCCAGAATCGTTCCTCCCCTGCTGGTTATTGCTCTTCTTTCTACCAGGTCTCATTTGTTCTAGCATTTTGATTAAAGCTTCTTCGCTTCCTCGAATTGTTATTTAAATGTGTCATATTGAGTGCTTGATTACGTTTTTTTTACCGGAGTCGTTCTAAGTAATACTTTGAATTTGCTTATGGTTCTTGATGTATCCGCGTGGACATTTGTGAAAATAAGTTACCATATGCATAGATTTCGTGCTTTGTTGGGTAACTGCCTTTCTGCTTGCACATCATCCATAATCATCTATAATTTCGTTGTGCTGTAGTTGTCTACTGTTGATATATGTTATCGTCTGTATCTGTTGCCTCTTGTCCAATAATTCACTTCAATTTGCATCAGATACTGGCTTTGAGTGTGGAAGATGTCTGAAACTTGTTACCGTTTTATTTTTCTTCCTCTTTTGTTATACTTCGATTTTTCTCATCCACTATTCACCGTCCAAAGCTGACATATATCACATTTCAGGGCAATTCCATACAGAAAGCTTCGACCTGCAGCATACAGGCTTTACCTGGAACTTCTAAGCAGACACGTCTTTTCATCAACATTGGAAGTCAATGGACCCAATTACCCAAGGTAGGTTTCATTGCAGTTTACTCGTGTCATTATAGTGGTTAGCCACATTCTCTTTTCATTCTGTTTAACCGTTTTTCTTTCTTGATGGTAAACCTAGAGGAAAGCTTTGCCTTGAGAGGCATTTGGCTGTATAACTCTAAGCAAAGCCAACCACGTCCACATAATGTTCCTTCCTGGAGAAAGACACTAGCTAGGAAGTCTATTTTGAGTTTTATCATGAGTATTGATACCCTCGTGGGGCAAGCTCCAATTAAAAGAAGTTCACTTTGTGGAGATTTTTGGAGTGCTGGATCACCTTATAAAGGCTAGGGTTCAGCAAGTTTCTTTTGTTGACAATATCCTTAAACACGGAATTGCTAGATAGAAATCCTGTTAACATCAAGCTCATCTCTTCAATCTTTCTAATTATCTTCCTTTATGGGTGTTTTGAATTTTCGATTCCTTTTTTTTTTTTTAAATAAAAAAATACGTATTAAAAAATAATGGGAGACATGCCTCAACTTTATTGCACCATCATTTGTTTCATCACCCACCCCCCAGATTTTTATTTTATGCAACTGGAGGAAAAGGCTTCATGAATGATGTTATGGCATTTCAGGATCATGCAAACCATCGATGACGTCCTTCATCTGTCCCAGATATTTGGTCTCCAGACATGTGAACCTGGGCTACTTATGGTTGAATTATTCTTTTCAATTGTATGGCATTTGCTTGATGCATCATTGGATGATGAAGGATTGCTGGAACTTCCTGCAGAAGAAAGATCAGTGTGGCTAATCAGGCCACAACCACATGATATGGAATTAGATGTTCATGATTCTTTTGGTGAGAAGAAAACTGAGAACAGTGAAAATCTGCTTAAGGTGAACACTGCAAAAGCTATTGAGATTATTGGGCAGTTCCTGCAAAATAAGAAAACTGCAAGGATTTTGTGCTTGGCCCATCAAAATATGTAAGAAGTATAATTCTTCCTAACCTTGTTTCTCTTCTCTCTCCGTCATCTTTGATTTCTGAAGGAAAGAAAAGCGTATGGATTTTAAGAATGGCCACATTTCATTGAGACTGCCACTAGTTATTGGAATAACGTATGCTGCTTTAATGTTAAATTAATACAGAATTTTAAGAGCTCAATGAAAACGATTAACATAATACTGCTTTCTGGGTCTTAGGCCATTGCACTGGGCAGGTTTTGCCCAGCGGTTACAACTACTTGCAGCAAACTCAGTAGTTTTGAGGAACACCAAACTAATAACTCCAGAGGTCCTTCTGCAGTGGACATCCGATAAACATAGGTTTTTATCACAAGAAGGAAAAACAAAATCTCAGTTAGAGTTCCATGATGTAATGGCTTCTGGATCGCTCTTTTCTTCCGCCGGTCAATCTCATGGCGTTAATTGGTCTGCATTGTGGCTTCCCATCGATTTGTTCCTGGAGGATGCCATGGATGGATCACAAGTTCTGGCAACTAGTGCTGTCGAGCGTCTGATTTGTATGAGCTTACAATTTTTATAGTGCTTGAGTGACTCTTCAATTAAATTGAAATTCTAAGTTTCTACAAGAGTTCTATTGATCCAGAGTTATCTGCAGGCTTGATAAAATCTTTGCGGGCAGTTAATGATGCCTCCTGGCACAATACATTTTTGGGTTTGTGGATTGCAGCGTTGCGACTTATTCAAAGGGTAGGATCAATTAGTGTTTTGATAAATGAATCATGTTTATCTGTTTATATCCTCTTTATGTTCAGATATTAACTTTGTCCAAAATGATTTCATCTTCACAATTTACTTAATTAGCAGGTCCATTGCCTTGAATTGAGAGATTTTAAGTGATTTCTGTTCTATGATAATTGCATGGTAACTTTATGCTGGCTTATAAAGTTTATACTATGTTCTTCTTTCTCCTTTATATTTTAACTCCAAGATTGGGGGAGATGGATAAAAAAAGCAGCATTGAAGTTCAATCTTTTAATAAGCCTGACGCATGTGGCAGTTTTACTCTGTTTGTGACAATAATCTACTTAAAATACGGTCTCCTTCTGTTGAATTGGGGAAACATACCTTGCAAGAAAATTAAGCATCCATCCCTCTTTTCACTTATACTCCTCTTTATTATTATTTGAGTATTTATTACCTTTAGGTAAAAAAAAAACTCAGGTTTAATCTGCCTCCATCTGGGGGCATTTAACTTACTCCTACCTGCTTATATTTGCTAATTCAAATTTCCATTTTAGGAAAGGGATCCAAGTGAGGGTCCTGTGCCTCGTTTGGATACATGCTTGTGCATGTTATTGTCAATTACAACCCTTGCAGTCACCATTATTATTGAAGAAGAGGAAGGTGAACTAAAGGAGGAGGATGAATGCAGCCCAAGTAAAAGTAGAGATGAGAAGCAATCTTCAGGAAAGCGCCGACAAGGTTTGATTACGAGCTTGCAGATGTTGGGTGAATATGAGAGCTTGCTGACTCCTCCTCAATCCGTTATTGTAGTAGCCAATCAGGCTGCCGCAAAAGCAGTAATGTTCATATCAGGAGTTGCAGTTGGTAATGAGTACTATGACTGTGTTAGTATGAATGATACACCTATTAATTGTTGTAAGTACTTGTTCTTATTTCAGAATTTAACATTGGTTGTATGGATTCTAATGAGCAATGGTCTCTAGAATATTTAAATTGGTGAATATTTGCGTTCTTTTGGAACTTCTAAACATAGTCAATTGACCTGTTCTATCTCCATTCATCTGCAAATTCTAACCCTTAGATTCATCTACAAATGATAACCTTTAGATTCATCTGCAAATGATAACCTTTAGATTCATGCTCAATTTCTCAAGATTTCCTGGGAGTACAATTCTGTTAGAACAGTCAAATCTTTATAAAAGGACATTATTGACTTCATGCTAAAAAATTGCTTGGTTCAGTGGTTGACATTTATTCATCTACAAGTGCAAAATTTTGGATTGACGTTCAATGTTTCAAGAATCATTATTACTGGAATTCTGCTTGAACAATTTATCTTCAATGAAGCACATTATTGAACGTATCCCCAAAATTATTTTATTCTGTGGACAAACTAATTCTAGATGTGGCATAGGATTCTGGCGTGCAAATCTACATAGTATAGTAGTCTTTGTTATTCTGTATATACATCTTAAATTTTAATTTACAATGGTTCTTTTGATCCTTGAAGATTTCTCTCTCTCTCTCTCTATCTCTCTCTCTCTCACACACACACACACACACACATTGTTGCATACATATGCATCCGAAATGTATTCTCTTGTGTGGCTAATTTGTGGCCTTTTCTTGTTGCAGCTGGAAATATGCGGCATCTGATTGTTGAGGCTTGTATTTCTAGGAATCTTCTAGATACATCGGCATATTTTTGGCCAGGCTATGTAAATACACGCAGCAGTCAAGTGCCTCGTAGTGCATCTAGTCAGGTGGTTGGTTGGTCATCATTCATGAAAGGGTCGTCCCTAACTCCGTCAATGGTGAATGCTTTAGTGGCAACTCCAGCTTCTAGGTATGCTCCCACAAGTATCTTTTTGTATCATGTAATGCCATATTGAGGGAAGATGATTAATTAAAGGACCAAGTTCAGTACCTAGGTTCTGTATTTTGTTTCCCAAAAAAGTGAATACAGATGCAGCGACTATGTGTTGCAGACAGGGAAGCTGGAAATAGATTTGGATAGCTTCTTGAAGTTATGAAAATTAGGAAGGTGGGGAAAGCTGGGTATTCTAACCAGGTTTAATAGAAGGGGTTGGAGAGAGGTGCTAAATTTTGTTCCCTATTATCCTTCTTTTTGTCAGTTGGGGGGCAAAATATAAGGGGTCACTGAGAGGAATGACAAGAGGGTGAAAATGGGTAATTCATGGTCCAATCAACGGTTGGGTAGACGAAATATTAGTGATTCAGGAAGGTGGCTGACGGGGGGAAACTAGAGATGAGATGAACATAATAAGTAAGATGGATTTATAAACGATTAGATTGATTTCTAACAAGGAGTTTTTTTCCCGGATGAGAAACAAGAGAATATCATTCAAGAGCCAAAAGCCAAAACAAAACAACTTAAGGGACAAGGGAATAAGGCATCCCCTCTTCCGAAGGAAAGAAGTTGATGGTGTCTATCGAGTAGTTACAAGACAACCTGTGTTGCGCACTCCAAGTAGAGGCCATAAACTGTACAAGGTCACAAAAAGAAAGAAGAGAGATCGACTTATCTGTAAACACTCTAGAATTTCTCTCTTTCCAAAGAAGCCAAGGAATAGCCCTATCAAGATTCATCCAAAGCACTCCAGCTTTGTATTTCAGCCACCACTCAGAGAATTTCAACCAACCACAAAACTATACCACGCAGCTTACACCCCTGCAACCCAAACATCTGACCGAATAAATTCCACACTTTTCCAGCGAACTCACGGTGCATCAGCAGATGGGAAGAAGACTCCTCATTTTTACAGCACATAACACACATATTGGGGAGATACACAGGTTGGGGTACCTCCGTTAAACTTTGTCTAGAGTATTTAAGGTCCGTAGTCCACAAAAAAAATGAACTTAGGAATCATCCGTTCCCAAAGCTGAGTACACTATGCTTCATCTAACACTCTTCTCTTTTCTTGAAGAGCAACCAAGGCCAAAGGAACCGTAAATATACCAGACTTATCCAGCTTCAAAAGCAAAGTATCATCCCTTTGAGTGGATTATCTAGTTTCCAATAGCAAGCCTAGCTCACCACCCCTCCAACTCTCTGTCAGAAACCACTTCTCAAACCAAGGTCCCAATCGTTACTGTACACAGTATTGAGAGAATAAAGGACAACTATATACAATAACATATATCATAACCATCCCTCTCAAGCGGGAGCAAATATGTCGATCATGCTCAGCTTGTTGGAGTGATGATTTTCTTGAACCGTTTAAGGCTTTAGTGAGAATATCCCTCAGTTATTCTCCTGTCTTCACATATCAGGTGGGCAGCAACCCTGGTTGTATTTTCTCACAAATAAAATGACATTCAATATGTTTAGTTCACTCATGTAACAATGGAATAGATGCAAATTGAAGTGCAGCTTGATTATCTCACCACAATTTTGCTGGTATTGTATACTAAAGCCTATCTCAGTTAACAATTGATGTATCCACACTATTTCACATATAGTCTGTGCCACAACTCAATATTATGACTCAACACTCGATTATGAAACCACGTTCTGCTTCTTACTCTTCCACGACACTAAATTTCCTCCTACAAAGACAATATGATGACTCAAAGCTTGTGATTTTCTTGGGAGCTTATATCTTTGAGCATTAGTCTCTTTTCATCTCTTCAATAAAAGTTTGGTTCTTGTTAGGAAAGGAAAAAAAAAAAAAAAAGAATACAAGGGAAGGAAGAAAAATTAAGGGAACAAATATGTGAACAAAATAAAAGAGAGAATAACTATGGAATATTTCCACAAGGGTCAATAAGCAACAAAATTATTTGTTGAACAAAAGTCTTTGGGAACGTACAGGTTGTCACCGTAATACATTTATGGAGTTTTATCTACTTCATAAGCGTACATCAGATGCGTTGCAATTTTACCCAGTAGTATGCCAATTAATTTTAACTTAAAGCTCATGGATTTGATGTAAGCTTAGCGGAGATTGAGAAGATCTATGAGATTGCCATAAATGGTTCAGGTGACGAGAAGATATCTGCAGCTTCCATTTTGTGTGGGGCATCACTTGTTCGAGGCTGGAATCTACAGGTGAATGACAGTTGATGCCTCTGATTTGTATGGCACTGTGTGAAGGTTTTTTCCCCAATATTTTTGTAAAAGATTAATTTTGCATCTGTTCTCCACTATTAACATCTGGGATTATTTTAACCCATTTTCTTCTAGGAACACACTGTTCTATTTATATCCAGATTATTGTCGCCACCAATTCCTGCAGATTACCCTGGAAGTGATAGCTATTTGATCGACTATGCCCCATTTCTGAATGTTCTACTGGTTGGAATATCATCAGTTGATTGCGTGCAGATTTTTTCCTTGCATGGCATGGTAAGAATGTTAACCTTGCTTATTTGACCCTGCTGATAAGCATCTGAATCTGAAGTTACGTTTTTATATAATAGATTCTGTGTTCAAGCTTGGGAGAGGTTTTATATATGAATTTATTCTTCATTTATAGCCATTATAAATTAAGTATGAGAGCTGATTTGTTTCGGAGAAGTTTTGAAAGGGTTTGATGCCTGGCTTTTGATAGGTGGGACGGAGGCCTATTGACTAAGAGAAAATTCCTTATAAACCCATTCAAATAATCATTAGATTCAATTTTTGTTTAATAATCTATATCCTTCGGCCGACCTGAAAATAGTTCAAATGACATAAAGTATATACTTTTTGACTAGGAGACTAGAGGTTTGAATCCCACCCTATTGTTGAACTCAAAAATCTGTATCCTTCTTCAATGATTCTGAACATACTTGATTTTTGACATGGAAAAGAATTCGGTTTTAACAGAGTAATTGAGACCTTATTTTCATTGTACTATGAGCTTATTTTTTTCCCCCTTTTTTTTTGCTGTTTGATGCCAGGTTCCTCTACTTGCAGGTCAATTAATGCCAATCTGCGAAGCTTTTGGATCAAGTACCCCCAAGTCATGGATCCTTACATCTGGGGAAGAACTTACTTGTCATGCAGTGTTCTCCTTGGCTTTTACACTTCTATTGAGGTTGTGGCGGTTTCATCACCCACCTATTGAAAATGTGAAGGGAGATGCACGGCCTGTGGGATCTCAGCTAACTCCTGAATATCTGCTATTGGTTCGAAATTCTCAGTTAGCATCTTTTGGAAAGTCACCCAAGGATCGACTTAAAGTCAGACGGCTGTCAAAATTGTTGAAATTTTCTTTAGAACCTACATTCATGGATTCCTTTCCAAAATTGAAAGGGTGGTACCGGCAACATCAAGAATGCATTGCTTCCATTCCCCCTGGTCTTGTGCCTGGGGCCCCTGTTCATCAAACTGTTGATGCTCTCTTGACCATGATGTTCAAGAAGATAAATCGTGGTGGTCAGTCTTTGACTTCAACTACTTCAGCAAGCAGCAACTCATCTGGATCTGCAAATGAAGAGGCCTCCATTAAGCTTAAAGTGCCTGCATGGGACATCCTTGAAGCAACTCCCTTCGTTCTCGATGCTGCTCTTACTGCCTGTGCTCATGGACGATTGTCTCCCCGTGATTTGGCTACAGGCAAGTCTGAAACACTGTTTTAATGAGAAACAAGAAAGGTTAATCTATTACTTAGAATATAAAATTCTGCATGTGGTTTATCTTTTTTGAGAACTTATGATTTCTTTTTGGACTAATACCATTCTCGATGTTTAAATATAGAACTTACCTTCATTTATTGTGATTTGTCATTAAATTAAATGTTTAAATATTACATGTCTAAGTAGATTATTAATACCAAAAAATGAAAAATGTTAGGAACCTGCTCTCTCTCTCTCTCTCTCCCTTCTGTTATTACAAAGAACCCTTTCACTTAATAAGTGGATTATTAATACCTTCAATTCCCGTTGCTCTCTTCCCCTCCTTCCCCACCCTTGCTTCATGCAAATCTACCTTATTAATACAAAATGTCTCTCTTATTATTTGTGGATTATAAATCTAATTTGCTTCCCTTTTTGTTTTGCAAGATTAATAGAGGTTTGGTCTAACATAGAAATAGGTAGCTCATCTAAAGGAGGAGCTAAGACCTCGGTTACAATGGGGATAAGTGTTGTGATACAATTAGACTCAACTTCCAGTAGCTCAATTTCCCTCCCATTCTCCCCCAAATTTGGGACTTGATGAAAATGGACTAATTTTCAAAGAAGTAAACATCCATAGATGTTTACATTTTTCTAGTGGGTGGGGAGTAATATTTTTATTCTTTTTGGTGTGATGTAACCCGGAAAAATGCACTTGATGAATTTTGGATCAAGTTTGGGCTGATGAGGAGGATTGTGAACCGAAGAAAAATACACAAATACTCGAAGAGGTAATTTTAAGGAAAATTTTTGGAGTTGGGGATGGATTTGGAGGAAGACATTTCTAGGAGATTGGAATTTGAGTACTCATCATGACATTCGATATAAAGGAAGGTTGCAGTGAGAATGAATTCTCCCCAAAAAGGATTGGAACATTACTGGGAAGTATAAGAGAAAGAGTTAATCAAGAAGTTGTCCTTTTTTTTCTTCCAGTAATTCCATTTTGTTAAGGAATGCCCACCCATGAACTAGTATAAACAATACCATGAGATGAAAATGAGCCAAGAGTTGAATTGACATCGTCACGAGCATTGTCTCTTCTAAGAACTTTGTGAATTTGTGTACTGCGGGCTTCTTGATGAATCCATATTTGTACCCTTGTGACGGCTTATAGAAAATATATTTCTTCTCAGGATCAATATAGGAACAATCTGTTGTTGGTTTGCTTGGTAAGTTCTTTACCTCATTGTTTCAGGACTCAAAGACCTTGCCGATTTTCTACCGGCATCCTTTGCTACTATTGTGTGCTACTTTTCAGCTGAAGTTACACGTGGTATATGGAAGCCAGCATTCATGAACGGAACTGATTGGCCTAGTCCTGCTGCAACTTTGTCCGTTGTTGAGCAACAGATTAAAAAGATTCTTGCTGCAACTGGTGTTGATGTCCCTAGTCTTGCTCTAGGTAAATTCTTGATGCGCACTATTGCCGTTTTATTTATAAATATATATATTTTTTTATTAGAACATCTGGAAACTATTTTCCTACTTTTATCAATTTCATTGAGTTAGTATTTGGTTTCTATACTTCTTTTTTAGAAACTAAAACGAAGGTCAAGATAAGAGAGCCCTCCCATCCATTAGAATGGAGATTGAAGAAATGCTCTCTGATTTGAATAAAGGAGGATGGTGATAAAACCTTCATAAAAAAAATTAATGTTACGAAGAGCACCTTTATATTCTCTCAGACGAAATAACAGATGCAATTTCCTAAGCGTCTAGGATATATTCTTCATACAAATATATTAATCTGAATACCTCTCACGGAAGACGATAGAAATGTTAAGAATGATAGCGACTTCATATCAAAGAATTTTTCAAGACAATTCATTAGAGTAACGTCGACGCTTTTTGTACAAATATTCAGTTTTTATCTTCTTAGTGGTGCCATAGTAACAACAGTTTACTTCCTAACTGCCTCGTATCTTTGATTCTTCTTGATAGGAAAGCTTTTTGTAAATAGTCTTTTGGATTGGTGGGTGGGGGAGGGGGGATCTCCTGCCCTTAGATTGTTGCTGTTTTTTGGTCTTTGCAACATATTCACAGGTTTCTTATCAAGAGGAAAAAAAAAAAAAAAAACGAATGACAGTGACTGCGCACTGTTTGAAATGTGATGAAGCTGCAACACATTCACTTGATCTCTCACCAGAGTAACTCTTGAAAAACATAAAAAATTGAATTGGTATTGCATTTTTCATGTGTTTTCTGTTCAACCTAAAATTGAGCTTGAATTGCCTATTTGCAGGAGGAAGTTTTCCAGCTATGCTTCCTTTACCCTTGGCTGCCCTAATAAGCCTCACAATAACCTATAAACTGGATAAAGCCTCTGAACGCCTTCTTGCCCTCGTTGGCCCCGCGCTAAATTCGCTCGTTGCTGGTTGTTCGTGGCCTTGCACACCTATTATAGCCTCATTGTGGGCTCAGAAAGTGAAGCGATGGAATGACTTCCTTGTGTTCTCTGCTTCTCGCACTGTTTTTCACCATAATAGTGATGCTGTTGTCCAGCTGCTTAAGAGTTGTTTCACTTCAACTCTCGGTTTAGGCAACTCCAATGTAAACAGCGGTGGAGGTGTAGGCGCACTCCTCGGTCACGGGTTCGGTTCTCACGTTTTAGGAGGGATGTCTCCAGCAGCTCCTGGGATTCTCTATCTGCGAGTGCATCGATGTGTTAGAGATGCTTTGTTCTTGGTGGAGGAGATTGTCTCTCTTTTAATGCTCTCTGTCAAAGACATTGCAGTTACTGGGCTACCAAAGGAGAAGGCTGAAAAACTAAAGAAGTCCAAGCATGGAATGAGATGTGAACAGGTTTCTTTTGCTTCTGCAATGGCACGCGTTAAACTTGCAGCTTCCCTTGGAGCTTCATTAGTTTGGATATCCGGTGGATCAGGTTTGGTCCAATCTTTGTATAAAGAAACCTTGCCGTCTTGGTTTTTATCGGTCCATTCAGTAGACCGTGAAGGTGTAGAATATGGAGGTATGGTTCCTGTGCTTAGGGGCTATGCACTTGCATTCTTTTCAGTACTTTGTGGAACGTTCTCGTGGGGCATAGACTCGATATCATCAGCGTCAAAGAGGCGTGCAAAGCTTCTCGACTCCCACCTCGAATTTCTTGCGAGTGCATTGGATGGAAAATTCTCCATTGGGTGTGATTGGGCTACATGGCGGGCTTATGTCTCTGGGTTCGTGAGCTTGCTGGTGCGTTGTGCACCGAAGTGGTTGCTCGAGGTGGATTTGAAGGTGTTGAAGAGGTTGGGCAAAGGATTAAGGCAGTTGAACGAGGAGGAATTGGCTCTTGCATTGCTGGAAAGTGGTGGGTTGACTGCAATGGGTGCAGCAGCGGAACTTATTATTGGAGGAGGATTTTAAATGTTGCAGATTTAACATGAAAAGTGAACCATTTTTGTTTAGAAAAACTGGAACCATCAACTGACGTAGGTTTCCCTTAGCATCATATCCCCAGTAATGCAACGTTCATGTACACAAATGGTTCTTACTGCTGCTCTGCATAGGCATATTAGCCGCCGTTTTTTTTTGGCTAAAAATCTGAAGTAATGATATTCAAAATTTTAGCATGTAATTCCTGTACCATTAAATTTGTAAAAAATATGCAACAATTTAGTCTTCATCCTATTAAACTCAATTTCGTTTATATCCTATTAAATTTGTACATTTCAGTTTAGCAGTTTTGACCTCGAATAGATCAAGAATGTTTAAAACATTATACATTTTGTACATTTCAGTTTAGCAGTTTTGACCTCGAATAGATCAAGAATGTTTAAAACATTATACGTTGATTAGACATTTAAGAACTCAAAAAGTTCAAAAAACTTAATAGAAGAAATTAGATTTAATCATATAAAATAGAAAGTTTGACCATTGAATTGTACACATAAGGTTGAGGTGTCAAGGACCATCCTAAAGGTTGAGGTGTCAAGGACCATCCTATCTTGTGGAGTATTCAAATCTTGTCCCAAAATGTTTGTTGTTCATCTCAAATAATTTACACTACTAGCAATACCCTCCTAAAAAAAAACACTTTCTTTTGGGTGTTACTTATTATTGGGTGTTACTTATTAAAAGAATCAAGTTCATATTCATCAAGTTTCACTACAATATTCGACTATAAAAGCGTGAAATGATCACTAAAAAAGTTGAGGTTTTCGTCGAGGTTTCTTGTGTTCAAGGTGTTGGAATATCTAAAGTTTAAAGTTTTAGATCTCTATAGATAGGTCTAGGTGAGAACAATGTAAAAGAACACTAAGGCATCATTGTCCCTCTTGATGGCCTTTTGTGGGTTTGATATCCATTTCCTTCGGAGTTGAAAGGTCTTTATAATGCTTGAAATGGTGGATATGGACTCTTGGTCTCAAAGAAGAGTATCTTTGTGGGTTTTCTTGTGGAAGCATGGTGGACACATGGAGAAGGAAAACAAGAACACAGGGAAAAAGGCCTTCAAAAACCAAATCCTCAAGATCATACAACCATAATCAACTTATACAAGGGACCAAATACAAATTTATTACTAACTCAAATGTACAATACTTCTAATTATGAAAAGCCACATAATCAGCAGACTTCAACAATTAAGATCTAATCTTTTTAGACTAGCTTTTATGCTTTTAACAGTCCAAATTCAAAATTACAGTTCTTGCCAAACATTGAAATCACAAAATTGCAGTTCTCCAAACTCAACTACGTGCCTTTGTTATCCATGCAAATATTAAAATCACAAAAGAATTCTTGCTCAAACATTAAAATCATAAACGTCACGCAGTTCAAACTGTACACGCACTTTAGACTGACAATTGGTATCTATGTATATCATTCTTTCAATGTTCAGATAACACAAGCACGCATTAGATAAATAACCCATGTTCATCAATACTCATCACAATGGCCTATTATGAGAATTATCCAAGAAGAATTAAACTACCGTTCCATATATAAAGGATTAAGCAAAATGTAAAGCTAAATATCATGATTCATGGCATTAGAACTTTACTTTTAGATTGCAGGTTCGAACATCATTTTCAATGCATTAGTTTGAAAACCGCCCAAAGGCAAAATAAAGTTGGGAGCTCTCTCCAAGTCTTTATTATCTTGGAAAACACTATTTTTCTTTTAGTTAAAGCCAACAAACATGAGATGCAGCCATGCAAGAGGGTGGAGTTGGGGCTCATTAGGGCCACTGCGTGTACCATGGAGGCGTAGAATGTGAATAGCACAAAAAAATTGACTTCCATGGTCATAAGAAACCAATACCTTTTTGCCTTCGCTTTGCTTGCCAAAAGGAGCAGAATCCCCATGTCTAAAAAGAGCAGCCTGCCTTGCCCAACTTCCAATAAAGCTCTCTTTAACATTTCATCACATGTATAATATTTACAAGTTAATTAAGCCAACAAGAAAGAGCAAAGGAAAATCAAGTTGGGTCTTTTCCTGTGAATTTATTTGCTTTCTATCTCTATATATGCAATCTATGTCGACATTCAACAATCTACTTGTAATTCTGAATATCTATAAACACAAGAATCTACTCATCAAACAGATAAACAAAAGAAAAACGTATTATTATTTTTTAGAAAAAAAGCAACGGTAGAGTAAAAGGGATAAGGTGCTACCTTTACAATGTTAGCAAGCAACCTAGAGTCTCTGACAGCAAAGTCTTACATCATGTTGACCATGGCTTTTTTCCTCTCTTCCTTTTTGCTTTCTTCTTTTAAAGAAATTCTTGTAACAGTAATAGCAATACCTCACCAACTGGGCTGCAACCAATTTCTTTCAGCCCAGCCTAGTCACGGCAGAAAAAGATAACAAAAACAAGAAATAAGTCTTGAGATTCTCAACTAAAACTTATTTAATAATTAATGCACTTGTAAAGATATGAAACAAGTTTGAATATCATTTTACACCCAACAAAATGGCTTAAATATCATTTCAGAACTAATACCTATACCTCCTGCACCAGCCAACAATGAGGTTTTTGGTGGGATGCATCACTCCTGGTCTCAACATTACAGCCTAAAGTTGAAATAAACTTTAAACAATGCTGTTAACATATCTTTATAAGGTTTAAGACCACCAAATTCAATTCTGAAGTCCAAGTCAAGGACCCACACTATATTTTTTTCCCCAGAAATGAAAGGAAGGGCACAATTGATAATCCTACCAAAATAAGTCAGGTCTAATTGGAGAAAAGAATAATAAAGAAACACCAGAGGAGAATAATCTGGTGCAGTTTTCAAGATAGAACGTGAGCCGATTCAGATTGTACAAGATAGCAGAAACGACAATTTTAAAAACAAGCTAGAAATAAGAGAGATTCTCAACTAAAAGCAGGGTCCTCCAAACAAGGTTATCGATGTTCTAATTCTAATTGGATTCTATTTTTGGGATGGTACTCATTCGATTAATCAAATAAGATAACTATTGTTTAATTCATTTCAACACTTTTCCCCAATATTGGATTCTCTAAAAAGCATAATCTGTTCAAGTGTTGAGACTCGATAACAACGAAAATTGTTCTTTAACTATGTCAGTGGGTGGGTAGCCAGAAACGACCTATCCACTCAAATCTGGAAGAGGGAGGTTAAAAAGTAAATATAATGGAGGCTTTTAAGAAAATGGTGCACCAGACCAGAAGTTCATTCAAGTAAAAAACTATTACGGTATAGTTCTAGACATCATTGTCAGGACAGGGCCTAATAGATGTAAAACCACCCACCTCATAGTACTTTTTATTTTTGCCTTCTTCGGCTATGCCACCCAAGTTCTGCCTATTTCTTAGCCCCACGCCCACATTCCCATGCTTCCACAAATAGGGTGTAGATTCTTAAACCATGGGGAGAGGGAAGGAAGCATCGAGTCAAAGGCCCACATGCTGAACGGTGGATTCGACCCCATGTTCAGTAACCGCAGATTAATCATTAAACAACACCCTAGGATAAAAATTGGCTCGAATCATGAACTTCAGAACAGCAGAAACCCAAATCCAGGCAAATTGAACAAAAATTGGCTCTCCTTTCTTTGAATCATTTTTTTATCTGCAAGGGATTTCTAGAAAGGGCTAACATTTCTCACGCATCCTGCCCAGCCAAATTGCGTTCAAAATCAACAAGATAAGATAAATCATATTTGTTAATGAACTATCAATAAAATACTGCAGACAGTAGAGAGATTCAGGAGAAATGAGGCGTATGGTCTCATAAATCAGGACTTGGAATCATCATTATTATATCACTATCTTCCCGTTGCAGAAGGATGGATAAAGAATATGGATATGTCAGAGGGGCCATATTTAAGCTTTATCATAAAAGGGAAAGAAGATGAATTATTAACTTACCTCACGCTGCTCGAGGCAACGATACTCCGGTATAATCTTCTTCAATCATAAAATCAGTTCCTGCCATCCTCAAGAACAAAACAAGCATTTCAGTGGTGAAATATCGAAACATTATTACCTGAAAAGAAAATCATTGAAGAACTGCAGTGAGTTGCTTCTTTACCTTCGTTGCTTACAACTGCACCTTCAATTAAAGATCTAAACAGAAACCATTTGATCTTCCAGAGGGGTTTTTCTTATGGTGGGTGGGAAGAAAATGCCTTCACAAACTTAATAGTTCTTAACTATTTATCTTTCAAATTTTATTGATACCAGTAATATCCAAACCCAAACCCTTACACAAAAACCAGAAGGGGATTTGAAGGTTAACACCATGATAGGTTGCGTATAAACTATTTGTTTTTACGGTAGTTAAAAACTCAAAAAGGATAAAAAAAACAAAACCAAAATTTCATGGCTAGTCCTCAATAACCGATGCCAACCCAGTTACAATCTTAAGATTTCTAGCCCCAATCGATGAGCTTTTTGGCTTAAGCTCCGGAGGTTTCCATTCTTTTACAACGGCAGCAGTCTCAACCCCTCCCAACTCGTTAGGATCCACCGATTTCTCAGCGCCGGGACGGAGATTGATTTGGATGTTTCCAAGAGTATGCTTTGACTCAGGATCTGGACCCAAACTCGACAAAGATGACGCACGAATATGAGGAGAGAGCCACTTCGCCTTTACATACTCGGCTTTTCTCCATGGCGGAACAGGCATCCCTTTCTTTTTTAAGCTCTGTTTTGCAGCCTCTGATATGATCGATACGATCCTCTGAAGCCGACAAGGGTTGCCGACGAAGATATAAGGAATGAGTTGGAGTATCGCTTTGTAGCTTTTGGTTGACCGCGCAATTTCAAATTCTGATCGAAAGTCGATGTCTATCAATAAGCGTTCTCCGCCAATAATCACGTCAATATATTCGTAATCCCCTGATGCATCAGAAAATTGAACCCAATCAACAATAATCAGAAACAATCGGAACTCAGTTGCCTAATGAAATTCAAATTTTGAGAGAAGAAAAGATGGTCCGGTTCGAGTATCCTAGATTTTCTCCGGAATAACCAATTCATAAAAATTTTGGGTGAAAGGGGAAACTGGTGAGCAAACCGCTCAAATTCAAATTCAACAACCAAAAAATTCCCGTTAATAACAACAAGAGTGATTAAGAAATATACCGGCCGGATGTGTGGGGGACTTTTCCCAGTGAGATTTGCAGATGAAAGCATCGTATCCAAGGGCCAACAATCCATTAGTAACAACCTGCCTTGCTAAGTTGTCTTTACGCTTGCACACCTTGTTCTTCTCTACGATTCTGGCTGTGTCCGCTAATAAATTCCTCTCATGAACATTCGTACAGGGGATTAAGCTCTGCTCGAGTATGAAAGCGTTATTATCAGAAGGATAGAAACAAGAAACATAAACCATATAGGGCAAAATAAAGAGACGAAAATCGATCAACTCCAAAAAAAAAATGAAAATATGATCTGTTATACCTTCAGAAGTTCCCATGCCTCACCACCAGAGGAAAAATTGGAATCGCCAAAACCACTATGAGGATCCAATTCCTCTTCGGAGCTGTCCGTATAGTTTCCATTGAAGCAGTTGCAGCGACTGCGGCCACACCGAGACGCGCTAAATTGCTTCTCATTGTTGTCCTCTATGAAATTCTGAACCATATTCGCCAAGCATAGAGAGCTAGGCTCCAACTCAGAAGAGACGCCGTCGGAGCTGTCCTTGTTAACATTCGATTCTTCAAAGTTAGCCTTCTCTGCCGAATTTCTCAGTACGTTCGAGAACTGTCTCTCAAACAGTCGCTTCAATTTCGACTTCACGACCGGCTTCACGAGCTCAAACCGAGCTGCTTCTTCGGCTGTATCAAAATCGATTGGCTGGATCTTCATTTGAAATGTAATCTCTCGAACGAATTTCAGTGCCTCTCCAGATAATCAGATCTCAACAACTGTTATCTCCATCATTTTCCAAAATTGAAAGCTCGTATTCATTAATTCCTTCGGTTAATTCAGGATTAGAAAACGGACAAGTGTGTGTATAGAACAAGCAAAACAGTGTTACGCTAGCAAGATGAATAATGTGAACTCGATAACCTACAGTTCGATTAGAATCTTCATCGACATCTCTGAAGCGCATCTCAAATTAAATATACTGAAGATAAATTTGAGATAGCTAAAACTCAGAAACCTAATCCCTAATAATTATAATGAAGTTTTTGCCTAATCTTGTAACCACAATATGGAATAACTTCGAAACTCAGGCAAGTAAAGTCGCTTTCGCTTGGGGAAACCAGATACGGTCAGAGAGCACAGACCGTACCTGCAACGCAACCGACCATTCGAAACTCCATAATTCCCGGCAAGAAAGAAACTTCCCGGCGAAGGGAAAGTGTAGAAATGGACTCTGTGTTAGAGTACGGTCTCAGGTCTCTTCAGTCGACGATGGAAGAGAAATGAGGAGTCTTCGAGACATTTATTAAAAAGAGAAAGGAGAGGTGCTGACCAGGATCGATATCCACGTAGGATTTCCAACGTGGCAATAAAACGATATGATCACGCGAGGAGCACGTGTCGACCACTCGACGAACTTGCTTCGTGGCTTCCCAGTTTGGCTCCACGTTATGTTTAGATGACGATAGTATTCGGAAAATAAAAAGTATTGTCCCGAAGATAGCCTTGAGTAGATTCGGAAATAACGAGTTTGCCACCAGCCCTCAAACACGGAGGTGTTCACAACCGCCACATGATCGTGTGGCGTGGGCGAGGGGCAGCTAAAGAAAACCAACCAACCCACTCCGGTGAAATTCTCGTGTCAGTATGAAATGACGAGATTACCCTCGGTCTTTAAGAGAGTCAATGCTTAACTAAGTCGAAATTGCGACCAGAAACCTCGAGGAGGAAGAGGTTATTGTGTCATTTCGATACAGTTAAGGTTTTGGTGTGGATAAACATTTTATTTTATTTTGTGTTTAAATAATATTAAAAACGCAAATAATTTATTTTATTGTGTGAATTTTTGGGATTATTTAAGAAAATAACAACAAAATAGAGAAGGGCATGGTGGTGGGCCCCACCCCCATGGATAAGTGCTAGTGAAGCGGTTTCAGGGTATGGTAACTGGACAAAACGACGCCGTTCTGTTCTGCTCTGTTGTCTACACATCAATCAAACTCATATCATGTCATCCCACCGCTCTCATTGCATGTATCAACGCCACGTGTACTTTCCTCATTTTCCTAGCCATTCAATTAATTTAAAATTAAAATTAAAATAAATAAATTTGGTAAATAAAAAGGAGATTTTGGTAATATGATGATGGATAGGTGAGCAGATAGTGCGTTTTGGGCCATGTTTTTCGGTGATATCTTTTTCCTCATTAATTTAATAATTAAATGGAATTAAAAGCAGGGAGACCATAATTGTTTTTTAACCTTAAAAAATTAATAAAATACATAATTTCAAATTACCTTTATATCCCCACTTTTTTACTTTTTACCTCCCTCTGTTTGTGTTGTAATTTTTCTCTTTAAAAACGCTTTAATTCCCCATTCCCCACTTTAGCTCTCTTTTTTTTGACATTGGATAAAGTAAAATAACAGCTTGCCATTCAATTTCATGGTCCCATTAATTTTTTAATTTCTTAAATTAATTAATCTATTAAATACAATTTTAAATTTTAAATCGTCCCACGTGTTTTAAACCCTTGAAGGGAAGCTCGAAATGGAAAGCCCAGCCTTAAAGGGAAGCTCAAAAAAGACAATATCTACTGGTGGTGGATCTGGGGCGTTACAAATGGTATCAGAGCCAGACACCGAACAATCTGGGGCGTTACAAATGGTATCGAGGGAAGGGGTAGACACGAGGCGGTGTGCCAGAAAGGACACTGGGGCTAGGGTGGATTTGGTGGTGGTTCCACATCGATTGGAGAAAGGAACGAGTGCCAGCGAAGACGCTAGGCTTCAAAGGGGAGTGGATTTTGATGTCTCACATTGGTTGGAGAGGAGAACAATTCACCCTTTTTAAGGCTGTGGAAACCTTCTCCCGATAGACGTGTTTTAAAGCCTCGAGCAGGAGCCCTAAAGGGAAAGCGGAAGGAGGACAATATTTGACGGCCGTGTAAGAATAGTAAATTTCATTGAAATAAATATAAAATATTAATTAATAGCAATATAATTTATTGGTAAAAAGAAAAAAAAAAAGCTTTATTTCTTATACCACATGTTTCAATAATTAAGATTATAATTTTTTGAAAAATAATAATAGAGCTAATAATTCCCTCGATATTAAGTTTCATGATAAAGATCTTTGCTATAATTCAAATACTCAAATTCTAATTTTAATTGGATTATTACATGATGACACCGAAATTCATAATTATTATTTTTATTATTATTAAATAGTTATTGTGGGCTCCATCATGAAATTGCGGGCCACGTGTGTAAACGTTGGGCCCAAAGAAACTGAGCTTATCTTTTTTATTGGGAAGCCCATTAAGGCCCACATACACAATTATGGATTGAGATTATTTCCATAAAAGCCCCTGTATGATACTTTATTATCAATTTTACCCCCTTAGCTTTTGGGATTTCAGTTTGGAAACAAATAAATAAATTACTCAAATAATATATTTTTTCTTTAAAATAAAATATATTTATTAGAAAAAGATAGTTTGGAAATTAAAGATGTAATTATTTATGATCTAAGTGTTGTTGGATCTTTAGTACAAGACAAGATTGTCTTAATTGATGTTGAAAATTTTCATTATTATCATATATTTCAAAAAGAAAAGCGAAAAAAAAAAAAAAAGTTAACGAACCTTCTAGATCACAAAAGCGTTTTATTTTTATTGACTTCATATCCTTAACTTCGTGTATGTATTATGAGCGTCTTTGAAAGTTTGTTTCTTTCCTCAACTTTAATGACCGACTTTAACTTGCCCAAGCCTTCAACCGCCCCGACCGCGCACACGGGAACGTTCTGCCACCGTCAACCGCCTTCGACCTCCAACCACGACCCCCACGACCCCACGCCCCAAGTATATACTCGCCGATATTGTCTTTTCTGGGTTTTCCATTTTGGGTTTTCTCTCAAGATTTTAAAAACCCGTTTATTTCTACACTCTTATAAAGAATGTTTCGTTCTCTTTCCCACTGACGTGGGATCTCATAATCCACCTCCTTTCAAGGCCCAGCGTCCTTGCTGGCACACCGCCTCGTGTCCACCCCTCTTCAGGGCTTTAGCCTACTCTTTGGCACATCGCTCGGTAATCTGGCTCTGATACCATTTGTAATAATCTAAATATGATAATATTTGCTAGCGGTAGGCTTGAACTGTTACATACATATTTATTTTATAAATTATGGAAATACATTCGGATAGTATTTTTACTTGCAGAAAAATTATTATTATTAATAAATAAATTTGGATATAAAATTTAATTTTAAATAGCTAAAATTAAGATTTATTGAAAAAAAATATAAAAATTTATTAATTGGACAAGTAGAAATAAAGGGAATAGAATTATGTTAAATTGTGGGTCAATTCTGGAATTTGGGTAATTATGATGGGCCGTATATGAGAAACCTAGAAAGACAAGGGGTCTGTATGCAAATATGAAGCTCGAAAATTTCAGAAGTTGAAATTCCCACCTAAAATAAACCGCCAAGACGAGAAAGAAGGCGATTCAAAAAGCAAAGGCTATCGTACAGTCACACTAAATTGCCTTCCATCGCCGCTCCATCTCACTCTTCTCTTCTCCTCTCCTCTCATTGCTTCCGCGATCTTCAGGTTTCTTCCTTCTCATTTATTTGCTTTAGTTTTGTTTCTGTTTTGATTTTGATTTTCCTTCTTTCATTTATCCGCTCGTTTCCCGATCCAGATCTGTACACAATTGCTCGTTAATTCTCGGTTGTTTATTCTCTTTTTGTGGTGTTTTTCCCACTAAACTGCGAATTTACTCTGTTCGAGATGCTTATCTGAATGTGAAAACATTTGGCAGGTTGAAAAATGGCGGGAAAAGGCGGGAAGGGACTTTTGGCTTCAAAGACCCCTGCAGCGAACAAAGATAAGGACAAGGACAAGAAAAAACCAATCTCTCGATCCTCTCGTGCTGGTATACAGGTGCTCTTTTCAATTCTAACCTGGATTTTTTTCCTCCTAATTTTGGAAGCGACGAATTAAACTAATTGGAAACGTTAGTGTCTTAGCTTTAGTATGTTTGACTTTACCTCCTAATCTTAGAACTAAAAACGTTTTGATATTTTATTCATTTAAATAAGGTTATTATGTTGATATATCTGCATATTTGGTGATATTCGTTCCTTCGAAGTTTATTGTAATAGCATTTTTTGTTGACAGCTTTGAATTTTACCATGGGACTCTGAAATCTTACATAATTCTATGTTTAGAGTGAAAGTGTAAGCTAGTTTTTTTGTGGATTGGGCTGAAAATATGTATTAATGCTACGTGTAGTCGAGATTTGTACAATTTTGTTGATGTATCTGCATATTGTGATCTGTGTTCCTTCAATTTTTACGGCAATACATCTTTTCGTTGATAGCTTTGGATTTTAACCTGGGACTTATAAATATTTGTTTTTAATTATTTGATTAGTGGGGAAAGTGTATGCTAGTTGTTTGTGGGTTGGGCTGAAGTTCACAAATCTAATGCCCTTTACTTTTTATGCAACATGAAGTGAAGAAAAGTACAATTTTGTTGATGTATATGCAATATTGTGATCGTTGTTCCTTCAATTTTTACTATGATAATTTTTTGTTGATAGTTTTGAGTTTAAACTTGATACTGAAAGAGTAAGGTAGCCTTTTTGTGGGTTGGGCTGTAAATTCTCAATTCGAATGCCTTCGTACTTTTTAATGTTATACTCTTTTAATTCTTTGCGTTGGGGGGAAGTGTAAGCTAGTCTTTTGTGGGTCGGGATGAAAGTTTTCAATTCAAATGCTCATGTAATTTTTTTTTTTTTAACTACAACTGGGTTTAGTCCACGTGAGTTCACACTTAATTTTGGCTTTCCATTTCTCCGATTGTGGGGTTTTAGTTCCCTGTGGGACGAATTCACAGGCATCTTAAAACAAGAATATCTGCCAATGGGCGAGTTGGTGCGACTGCTGCAGTGTACCTAGCATCAATTCTGGAGTATCTGACCGCCGAAGTGCTTGAGTTGGCTGGAAATGCGAGCAAGGATCTGAAAGTGAAGAGAATCACTCCAAGACACCTTCAGCTGGCCATTAGAGGAGATGAAGAACTTGATACCCTGATCAAAGGAACCATTGCTGGAGGTGGTGTGATCCCTCATATTCACAAGTCCCTCATTAACAAAGCCTCCAAGGATTGAGACGTTCACTCATATATATCTCTAATTAGTTTAGCCTTCTAAGACTGTAGATGAAGACATTAAGTTAGCATCCCAAGGATTAGCTTCCCTGCTTGCTTTTGTGAAGCTTTGTTACTCTCCCACACCCTCTTTTATCTATTTGGTTGGACAAGTATATTTGTTCAGTGTAATATTGTTATCTTGTTGGATGGTTTTTAATTTAGCTTACTTTCTATAAGTTTGTTGGATTGTTCAATCTGGATCTGGCTATAGTCCTTCCTCTTTTGAGAAATATGTGGAAATTAGGTTAAAGAACTACGACACTTACACAAAGACACACATGTTGACTAAGGGTAACGGCCTAAGTTTACTGCTAGCAGATATTGTCTATTTGGATTTTTCTTTTCGGGTTTATCTTCAAGATTTTTAAAATTAGGGGAGGTCTTCACACCCTTCTAAAAGGAGTTTCGTTATCCTCTCCAACCGATGTGGTATCTCACAATCCACCCCCTTTGGGGCCAGTGTCCTCGCTGGCACTTACTCCTTTCTCCAATCGTTGTGGGTTCCCCACTAAATCCACCCCTTCAGGGCCCAGTGTCTTCATTGACACTCGTTCCTTCGTCCAATTGATGTGGGGTCCCCACCAAATCCACCCCGCTTCAAGGCACACCGCCTCATGTTACCCCCTTTCGGAACAACCTCTTCGCGGGCACATCGCCACATCGCCTGGTATTTGGCTTTGATACTATTTGTAACGAGCCTACCGCTAGCAGATATTGTCCTTTTTGGACTTCCCCTCAAAGTTTTTAAAACGAATATGCTAAAGAGATTTCCACATCTTTATAAAGGGTGTTTCGTTCTCCTCCCCAATCGATATAGGATCTTGCACTTAGGATCTAATAGGCGGAGTGTTGAAGAGAGATTTAGATAGGCGGAAAGATTTAGGGACAAGTTTGATAGTTTGTTGAGCTTAGGTATAACAAATAGTATTCTAATATTAGTCGACTTTATATCACGGAAACAGGAATTGCATCATATCATTAGAATTTTGTAATCTTGCCCCCTCAAACATATATCCGTCCAATGAAAAACAGAAAAAAAAAAAAATGGTTCTTGTTCTTTACAATGAAAAATTGAAAATGACATTATTTCAATACAAATGTGTTCATAAACTTAATTCCATTATTTACAAAATAACTAACAATGGAATCTTCCCAAAGCCAGGAAAGAATGTTTGTTTTGGATAAATCCAAAAATTAATATAATTGAAAAATATTAGAAATTGCCTGTCCTCTGACATATCCCATGAAAAATAATTTTTATTTTATTTTCGGTCATTCCAATATGGATTCTAAATTTATAAATTTACATATGATTATCGTTTCTAATCAAAACAAACATGATAAATAAATATTGTTAGAATACAAAGCTTCAAACTTGGTCATCCATCACTTTCAAAGTACTCCAAATGCATTATTATCAGACTCAGTAGGGAAAACTATAAATACTTTTATCAAAATTTAATAGAAATCATCGATAGATTAAGACATCATTTTTTCTACGTAATGAATTAAAATTAATTAAATATATTAGACCTTGTGTTAGTTAAACTTAAAGAAGAGCTTAATGTATATCCCATCTCTATTCACCTAATTTAAATAGCCCCTTGGCTGGTTTATAGCCCCTCCATCTTCCATTGCCTCTTATCTTATAAATACAACCAAACTTTCTTCTAAGCCTGAAATCTCCCTCCCTCCCTCCCTCCAAAAATACAAGAAAAACGCCCTTGAGTCCCAAGAGAAAGAAATGGAAGTAAGAGTTGGTGAGGTAAGGAGAGTGATTTTGGGAAGTGGGACAAACGTGAGGAGAAGCAACAAAACGAAGAAGATGAGAAGAAAAAGCATTGCCTGTGTAGCAGTGCTTACAAGAGCAGCAGAGAGTGGAGCAACAGAAGAAACAAGAAAACCAAACACTGTTTATACAGACAACTGGTTTGAGAAAATAGCCATCCACCATGTATCTCAGGCAGTACAAGCAACCTCAGGTGATCTCTTTTCTTTTCTTTTCTTTTCTTTTCTTTTCTGTTTTGAAGATTTGGAAAATAGAATTAATTATGATGTATATTCAGGTTGGAGAAGCAATAAGAGTGGATATGAAAGCTTGGTGGAAGTGGCAACAATGGCGTCAAGAAACTACAACCAGATCAAACAAAGAGAGGTTATCATTCAGGCGCTTGGAAGAGCATTTCCAGCTCCAATCCTCTCTTTGGTAAATTTCATTCATTCATTCATTCAATATCATTTACTACTCTTTTGACTTTCAATGTATTTATGATATAAATGCATATATCATGCATATATGTAAAATACTATCACCACACATATCATTAAAGATTTTACCAATACCAATTTCAAGACTACAATCATTTTACTCTCACCACTCCCTCAAATATTATTGCTAAATGTAATTTCAAAAGTCATATATTTATTTTTCTAGGCGGCTCTAAGTTATTTATTTACCTATGATATTAGGTGATAAAAGCAATAAATGTTTCCACATCAATAGAAGTTCATTATTAAATAATTTGATGAATTTCATTTAGGCCAAATTTCAATACTTTGTCTTCCTTATTTGGTCGGTCTCCCTTCTTCTTCCCATTTGTTTGTTTAAGTATTGACATAATTAAGTTTTTTTACCATAACCTATAAGCTAGAAGTTTCAAGTTGATTGTGGTATCAGAGCATGAGGTTATGTGTCCTGTGTTTGAACCCTATAATATAATTTTCTGATTTCGAACTTAAATTCGTAGGATCCAACACATTTTGGGGGATATAGCTAGGTTTCATTGCCTAGGTTAGAACCTACCTGGAACTATACCCTTTTCTAATTTTTCTTTCCATTAATCATGGGGTATAATAGTTATTTGATTGGCATGTCATTATATGGAAATAGTATCAGCAAATGATCACATTTTATATTATATTTCTAATTATCAGCAATTATTCGATTAAAGAAGTATTAAGACTGTACTTTTACTATTCTCGATCCATTTCCAATTTCGCCTTTTACTATTAAAACCCCACCCCTCTCAATCGTATGTCCCTAAAAAATATAGTGGTGAACAAAGTGCAGATAAGAACATTGCTACCTCAATCCAAATTCGCAAGGGAATATTTTGCTGCATTCACCACTGTCTTCTTTGCTTGGTTAGTTGGACCCTGCGAGGTAAGATGTTGTAAATAAATTTAGCCAAGGACATAAATTGGGAATTAACATCAATCCATGGACATAATTGGGAATTAACGGCTGCTTGTATACATACACATTTGGGTAAAGCACATATTATATTATCGACCAAAAAGTCAAAAGTTTGAATTCCTACTCCAAAGAGAGAGATGGTTCTGGGATCTGTCACAGGGCTTAGGATCGATGTCAAAAAAAATTTCAGAATATAGAGTATTTAAACATTCAACAAACAAGGTCAGAATAGAGATAGATTCCAGCTAATGGTGGACACAAGAACTTCAACTTTAGCACTAAATTCAATATAATAATATGATTTTCAATGGCCAAGTTGATAAACCTGCAGTGTCTGAGGCACTAGTCCCTTCTAGACTTGTCCTGTCCCTACAAATGAAAGAAAGGTTTTGTGACGTAAGATAGATAAACCTATTTTTTAAGAAACTATCTTCTCTTCATGCTTACTCTCTTTGGCCTTTCACTATCTAGGCATTCCTTAAGAACTCAGATTAAACACAATTGATATGTCTAGTTTGTTGGGGAGGGAGTGATTGAAAAAGATTTTTAAGAGAAACGACTAAACAATGCAGGAGCCATTCCCTACGCACACACAAATGGAAGAAGCAAGTCTCCTTCTCAATTACTAATTTAGTAACATATGATTCTTACAGGTGAAGGAATCGGACTTCAAAGGAAAAAGAGAAAAAAATGTGGTTCAAATCCACAAGTGCAGGTAATTCTTTCTCGCATCAGAGTTCTATAATTAAGGCAATGTTCGACCTACTTGAGACAATTTCCACGCCCACAGAACCTTCTGTCTGTAATTATTATGCTCATTCTAAACTCTCAGTACTTAATCACAGTAAGTCATGTCCATCATCCACATCATTGAAATTTTGAAATTATCGTTGTCAAAATAACACTCAGCAAATATATATTGTGCCTAAACATATCCCATTTATTTGCAGGTTCCTAGAGCAAACTAACTGTGCTGGAATGTGCATTAATCTATGCAAGTTTCCATGTCAGGATTTCATCAAGGATTCTTTGGGAATGCCAGTCAGCATGGTCCCCAGTAAGTCTCCTCTCACTAAGCTATAGAACCACCGAACAATTGCGGCAACCATATACAGTTTTCCCAAAAGAAAAACAAAATTTCAAATTCACATAGACTGCAGCACAAGGCAATTCTAGACACTAGTTCAAGCTGTCTAACTATAACTGAAGGCCATATTTCCTTTTTCTCGTATCCATAGTGTTCAGGTTTGTTTGCACACACCACTACTATTCTTACAAGATAATTGTCTGACTCTATTTAGTTTGGTTGCCAAAAAAAAAAAAAAAGAAATCATAGGATATTAAACAATTAAGCAGGTGAGTACAATGGCTAGAGCTCGTTCTCTCTAAGTTTTTTCCTATTTTCATGGGCTCTTTTTTATCACAAAACTAAATCATGGTGGTTAACTCAAAAGGCCATTATAAAAACTTCATATCCACATATAGAACATTAGAATTAAATTATTTCAAGACCTCTATATGGTTTAGATGAGAGGACACTAAATAAAGTAAATCTGCTATAGCACAATGACTGGTAGATCCATGAGTAAAAGTGAAATTACTATTAAAGCAACATTACCAGCACCAAATGGTGGAAAGGATCATGGTTGTCAATGTGAATGGAGGGTCCCATGCATGAACCATTTTGGGTACAAAAGAACTGCAGATAGGCCCATCCAAGCTAAGTGGGATTTCTAACCTGCAGCTTAATTTTGCAATATGGTTATAATCCAAGAGTTAGAAGCTGAATTCCCATCGTTAATTAATCATCAAGCTGGATTTCCCACTGAGCCAGGTATCGCTCTTGGTCATCATATACATCAATCATCACAGGTGTAAAAAATGCAACCAAGCAAAGGCATTTTTCTTAGGCGTTAATTATGCACCATGATGTAACTAATAGCTGGGAACCACTAGTATTAATGTCAAAGACCAAGAAACACGTCAATAAGCAAGGGGAATCTGGGAGCAAATGGGGGCGGCAAGAAGTATTTAAAAATATGATTAAAATAAGTGTCTTTCTTTGCAGATTTTGATGACATGAGCTGTGAGATGATATTTGGAAAGGATCCACCGGCTGCAGTCGATGATCCAGCGCTTAAGCAACCATGTTACAAACTATGTATTAACCTTACACGAGTCTTCTTCTTCTTTTCTTATTATTACCCTTTACTTCTTTACCTGCAAGTGGAGAAGTCGTATGTTATAATTCACTGGGCAAGGTAGCAGGACTACAGCAGGTCCAAACAAGATGTTTAGGGGGATGGTAATATAAGTTAAAAATGAATTCTAATCTTATTCGTTTACTTTTTGCAGGCAAAACAAAAGAAAAACATACGACAAACTGCTTCATTTAGAGCAAAGGGACGCTTGAAGCAAGATTTTCGGATTAGATCCGTTTTAGCTCCCAACTGTTTTTGTTTTCAATATTTTCAGGATTGCAGCAGAAGCTCTTTTCTTCTTCCAAGATGTACAGATACTTTTACGGTTTATGCATCAGATGCCAAAACAACTTTGCAGGAATCTGGCTTTCATGATCATTACAATGGTTCAAAGATGAAATCTACAGTACTGTCAGATATCATGAATACAATTAAAGCCGATGCTGTAATTACAATCGATTATCCTCAGGTGAGATGCTAAAATGAACAATATATTTCATAGTGCCTTAATAGAAAGAAAACCATCCTTTGCTGAAAAACAGCTAAGTGAAACATTTCCTCAAACAGTTAATATTGCTTCAGCATGTGACTTGTGAGTTTGATAAAAAAAAAAAAAAATTAATTAATTAATTAATTAATTTAATATGAAATATAATATTTTGCCAACTTGATATAGTATCTTAAATGCACATTAATATTGGTAACCAATAACTGTCCTCTTTACTAGTTAGCTGTTATTTCAGCTCTGCAAAATATAAACATTCTGCAGCTGAAGATTCTAAACCATGGGTATTATTGCTCTAATGTTCACAAAGGGACGCTCTCTGTCGACTCAATAAACATAGAATGATCAGTTACTTGGCTCTGACTAGGAAACTCAATTTTCAGTATTTGTGAGACTGTCGATCCTGATACAACAAAACATAATTCATCACGTTCATAATTCATTTTGAAAACCTCAGTTATTTTATGATAGACTACCCTTATCGCAATAGTAATTGATCTAGTTAATTTAAAGAGGCTATCCACGTGAAACAATTATAATGGTTGTAACAACCTCAATAAGTTCGAAGCGACTGAAAGATGCAAACATGGATGTGATTAGGCTAATTTGATCCACTAATTACAAGGACAATATTGATGATTAATTCCAATTGTGTATACACTAATGATCATTCAGATATTCAACGAAATCAGTACTTTTAATGATTATTGATTCTGTTCTCTTTGATAAGGCTTAAGACTGAAATTATACGTATCATTTTCCTGTTTAGAAAATGGCAAAGGCAATTATTTTCTTTATTAAATATTTAAAGGTATCCATTTTGACTGGGGGTTTATTGTGGGATTAAGGTCAGCAAATGTGGACCAAGATTGTTTCCCACTTCATTTTGTTTCCAAGTAACCAGGCTAAGATTCTTCTGATGTCTTGTCTCATTATGAGGGCGACTGAGTACTGAAACCCACTATGAACCTATATAAAATTCAGCAACAAGTTCTTTTATAGGAAGGTTAAATCTGCAACCACCAAGTGGAGGAATATATCTGGACAGCACGGGACATCAAGATGAAAACACCATGCTAATCAGACAAGAGGTCAGGCTATTTGGAAAACTTGAACAAAGCTCTTCTAAAAATGCAGCTTTACATCAGAACTAAAAGTTCTTTAACCAACAGAATAGCATTTTTCCTATAAGAAGCATATTCAGATATGCAGTCGCGATATGAATTGACGTTTCATTGAAACGTAAGGAGGCTATTTTATTAGACAATGTTGTAATCATAATGTTGCAAAGATTGTTCCTTAGAAAATAAGGACTCCTTTTTTCCTCCTTTCTCATTATCGTCACTGCACCTTTGTTTCTTCCATTTTCATTGATGAATCCATATCCAACTTCTCCCTCAATGTTCTGATCATAAAATGCATGAGAACGGGAAAAAAGGGAAAATAAGAAAGAAAAAGAAGTTGAAGTCACGAGTTTCCGATGAAAAGGTACTTGCAAAATTTTTTATCTTAATATTTCTTTTTAATTTTTCCTTTTCAATTTTGTAACTTGGGGAGAGAGGGGCAAACCCTTTCACTTCTAGTCAACGGGTCAACGTCCTTGCTTAATTAAATTTTACAGAGTTTGCTTTCCACCCTAAACTGTTCTGTCTTTATTTTCTTTCCATGCCATTTATTGCCACATATAAAATTGACTTGAATAGGTGTGAATCAAAATACCAAGGTTATGGGTAAAGAACATCTTGCGAACATTTAGAAAATCCGCCACGAACCAGGGATGAATTCATCAATATAAAACCAAGATAGAGAATGGTTTACCTTGTACTGCACTGGCTAGGGAGAGAACCGGCTAAATCTACCAATGATTTCTGGGCAGTGGTAGTAGTAGGATTACCTCACAATTAATTACCAGGTTCTTATTAGGCGGCCCAAAACTTCGGGCTCTCTGTCTGTTTCACGTTGTTGTAGGCCCTGAGGGGAGAGATTGGGATTTTGGCTGTCCTATCTCAGGAAGAGAAGCCCAAACAAATTAGTTTTATGAACTCTAAAATGCCCACTGAATGACCACTTTATCTTTTTAGATCAGCGAGGCGTCAAAGCTCCTACTTCAAGGTTTCAGGGATCTTGAACGTTTGTAAATCCATTTAATAATAGATCAACAACTTGGTAAATCCAATCTCACCTGCCCTTCTTTCCAATATCTAACCGACCACTTTGTATAAAAAAATTAAATTCACCAAATCGATGAGGAATCAGTCAATTGGTAAAACCCAAACCCAGCTTCTACTCAATAATTATTACTGAGTACGCAAACTCACTTTGGAAGACAGCTATACCATGTAGTTTCTTTTTTCTTTTTCTTTCTTTTTTTAGTTTAAAAATACTTAAGGGAGGGAACAGATATTCAAACCTTTGATCTTTCTATTATATAAATCCCTCCACCATTGTTAACCATGTCAAATTAATCTAGAGAAACAGAAAAAGAATACTTCATGTTAAAGCTCATCCTGTTGATTTCAGCTTAAGCTGCTGTCCCTAGTCTTTCATAGAAGAGAAATTAATGTCATGTCAACTAAAAAACTATGAGTAAAAATAAATATTAAATAACAAACAAACAAAGTTTTATGGTGAATTTTTTTTTTAGGGGTTCTCACACAAAATTGGCTGTGATAGAGAGATCTTTGCTGGCCCATTTATGTCAGTGGGGACTGAGATGCTTCATGTTATTATCAATAAATGGTTGAACTGATCCCGGGTCCTCTACCAAGATGGTGGATGCCTATTATGAACATGCCTTAACTTTCTGTTTGAACTGTTCATAAGTCCTACTACTATAACTATAATATATTTCCCTAGGCATGCCAGATTTTGAGTTTTATCTTTAGAGCTTTTAGATTGTTCTTGTGACACATGGTATTAAATAGTTGGGGCTGTAACTAAATCTTCTGGGAAGTTTCTGCCTAAGGCTACAGAAAGCTGTCAATATTAGACTTTGCCAAAAAGGCAAGGGAAGGAGGAGGTGAGTTGTGACTTAGTTAATACTGTGCAAGTTGTAATACCAAACTAATCTAATTTAATAATATTAAACCCATGAAATTCACTCGGTTTGGTTGAAACATTTTATCAAACAGTTGGCGGGACTTATTGACCTCGATCTCAGCGAAAACTGAGCTATATATGGCGATTGTTGGCTGTCATGTTCGTCTCCTTTTCACCTAAACCCACAGGCGGATCTCAATTACTGACAACAAAGCATTCATATTGACTGCCATTGACAAAATTATCATCTGGCGGAAAAAAAAAATGGGTTCAAGAAAGGGGGACAATGATTGAGTACGATGCAGAGATGATGAGCAATGGCCACAAAAATGAGAAGGAACAGCAATGGACACATAATTAAGAGTGGTTGGTTTTACAAAAACGTACCTCTCCGCCAGTTTTCTCTGAAGAAGCTCTGTTTATTGATGTAACAATTTGAAGCTCGAGGGGAGAGTGGAATGCAGAAGCAACATGTGAAACTGGCAGTGGCGTTAATTCGCATTATTCAATGCATTCGCAGATAAGATTGCGCCCTTCTGCGTCGACAAGGACCCCATATTTCCATTAATTTTGCTGAGATTCTCTGGTTTTAGCTTCTTTTGCTTATAAATACTTTTACTCGCGGAGGGAGACAAACAAGTAATGGATTGCATAACAGGAAGCAGAAAGCGCCCGTTGTTAGGTCAGCTTGGGTTAGCTTATCCATCAACTCTGAGAGATTGTTATCAAGGCACAGGGGACCCAATCGATCTTCAGCCATTGGCGTTAGGAGCTCAAATAGGGTTCCCCTAATGAAAAACCGATGGAGCAAAATTGGATTGGAATCCCCCAATTGCTTTGAAACTGACAGCAAAACGGATGATGATGTGTGGCGATTGGTTTGAGAGCCCCACAAGTTTTTGAAGTTTGTAGGTGTTCCCGCGCTTCGTCAATTATGGCGACTGCCTAATGAATCAGGAAATGTTAACGAAGCACCATTATTGGAGGGTCTGGCGTCCACCATTATTGCTCACAAAACACCAAAACAAGAACAAAAAAACAGCGCCCAAATACAAATGTCAATTATCCCATATTATCCGTTTTACTTACTTTTTATTTTTTATTTTTAAAAAAGTTATATTAAATTCATAAAATTATGTTTAGATATTTATAATCTGGACCATTACAAATTTACTAATATATATATATATATATATATATATATATATATATATATATATATATATATATATATATAAAAGATCCTTTTGATACGGGTAGAAAAATCTGATGCAGATCAATCCCTTGTTCTTATGCAAAAGATCTTACCATTTTGGAAGGAACTCGAGTTACACCTCTTTTCTATTTCCATTGGAGACCATAGAAAATGAACAAGTCTTCTTCCCGGGACATATATTTGACAATTAAATCTTTAATTTAGAGAGAATATATCTGATGGACTGTTAATAGAAGTGGATTGCTTCACAATTTTTTTTACAGCAATAGTAATAGTAAAAATAAGTTGGGAAAGGTAACAACAATGGCAGGTGAGATGTGAACAGTACGTTATAAATAATTGGCCATTGACAGAGGAAGACCAAGCTGCCTGCCCTTCAAACAGTACCAAACCCAATGGACCATAAATTTATTTACTTTTTTGAGTACATGCAACTAAAAACATGTATTAGAATTTAAAGAGAACATATATGGAACGACCCCAAAAACATGTATTAGAATTTAAAGAGAACATATATGGAACGACCCCAAGCATTTAAAGGGTTGGTAGGGGAAGATTTTCATACCCTTATAAAGGGCGTTTCGTTCTCTTCCCCAGCCAACGTGGGATATCACAATATGTCTTAACTAGTTGAACTGTATCGTAATGGTCTAGATGTTGAAAGACTGAAGTGGTCGAGAGAGATTAACCCGCACCACATACATTTTCTAACCTTCGAACCCAAACCTAAATGATTTAAGTTGTGGAAATTAGAGAGAGAGAGCACATGAATTCCCCTGCTTTTCAGGTCACTTTTACCTATCACATGAGGAATTTTTAATTATCAAACACTTTCCCTTTCTTTTTCTCACATGAAATCAACACTACAGAGCAACCTCCCACCCACCCCCTCCTCCCCACTTCACTATTTTATGAGTAAATGCATGTTTTATACATACAGATCAATTTTTCATTCTTTTTTTCCTTAAGAAAAAGGGTTATTCTTAGATTTTCCTGTTCTTTCTCTCCCCCATGACAAACAGATGACTAACATTAGCATTTGTCTAAAAATAATTAGCTGAAAGGATAGGGAACTTTGCCTTTTTAGCCTTTGCCTTTCAGAACACCAGCTTCCTTCTAGGCATGTTTATTCCATTATTGGCAGCGAGATCACGGATGGTTTCCCCTATCAAGTCTTTGAATATTAGCCTCTCCATGTCTAAAACAGCTTGGGATGTTTCAACAGCCGAGTCCCTCCATCCACTACCACCATCCCTTGTTAGGTCCTTCTTTAGGACACTGCAGATCACCTCAAACAAGTCCTCTGATGCTTCTTCGTCTTCCCGGTCCCTCATTCGCTGAAACTCGAACCAAATCTCCTGCACTGAAGTCGACTCCGCCATGGATTTCCATGGTGGCAATTGCCTGTTTCGATCGAGAATTTCATTTATTGTGTCGAAAATTAGCCTCCTTTGAAGGCTTGACACCTTGGAGACATCCTTCCCTTTCAGGTACTGTTGCTCCTCTAACAATAGGAAAATATCGGAGTCGTCATCTTGCAGGCAACGTGAGGCTCGGAGAACATCCATAACGTAAACCAAATCACAGTCGTTGGATCCATCGACCAAACTCGATTCCACGGATGAGATAGCTTGAAACCACGCATCTTCCACATCAACCACTTGGTCTGATAACACAATATCAACAAGAACAAGAAACAATCAATGAACAGTAACATGCAAACATAGTCATTCTAAGTAGACCCTCAAAAGTAGCTTCATTAGAACCTACAACAGTACAAGTGGATGGCCCTTGACCCACTAAAAGAATGGATAAAGAAGAAGCACAAAAGAAAAATCCATCCCAGTTAATAAATTCCCACTTCCAGGACTTAACAGGCCGGTCCCAATTTACTCCACTCACCCTCTTAATCCAACTGGCAGTTTGCTGCTGATAGACATCATTCATAAATTTCCATAGCTCCATGCGCTAGACAATTAAAGTCAGTGTACCATAAACCTAGGTACTTTTCCCACATGATCAATACCCATCACCAACAAAAGATGGCAACCAACGAGGGCTGTTCGGGACTAACTCGGTTTCTAACGACTTTTCAAGCGCTTAAAGCCATTTTCTTTGCATAAACCCTAAATCTTTATAAATGGAAGTTGATTGGATGGGCCTCCTCCATGAGGAAATTGAATTATGGTTGGTTCAATCCAACTACCAATCAAATCCATCCAGCTGAGCTGAAAATTTCAAAGCTGGACACACCCTACTAACATGGGTCCTGCGTGAAAATCACTGATGTGGCATGAATTTACCAAATCATCTGACTACTTTGGATTTGGGTCATCGAAGAGGACCCCCAAAAACAAAAACCCAGTGGCTGGCGAAGCCACAGGTCACCCAAGTACTCAAATACTTTAACTAAATATGGTAAAATAAGTGCCAACAAAGTCAAAAAGAAAAATCTAGCGAATGAAAATCTAATCTGCGTACAAGAAGAAGGAACCCAAAAATCGACCTGGGTGGGTTTTCTTTAAGAAAGAAAGAAAGAACAAAAAGTTAAATGAAGCATTGGGTTTGTTTTTCCTTACCCTTGAAATCTATTTGCCGTTTTAGTACAGGCGATGGCGACGACTCCTCCTTGTAAAAAGACGAGTCAAGTACCGAGACAGGACTCGGTTGCAACTCAGTCGCTGTGATTTCTGCTATGCTGTGAAGAAGCTTATCGCACCTCTCCAACAGACTACGACCCTCCTTGTACTCCTCGATCTTGTTGGACCTCTGATGAAGAAATAAATTATAAATAATTGCTTTTGATTTTAAAATTGGATTAAGAAATTCTGTGAAGTGACTGATCGTCCACTATGGTGGTCGGTGATTACGTACCTCCGTGTCCGTTTGTGATGAGTTGCTAATGCTGCTTTCTGAGAATGTGGACGATTCGTCCTCTGCTTGAGATACGTAAATCTTCCGTTCTTTTGGATGATGAACAGAAGCCGTTGGTTTCCTGTTTCTTGGCGATCGGTTTGTGATTTGGGGATCTGATCCGACTTTTGATGAATTTGTCTTCGATGGTTGAACCGGAGAAGCCCTTCTCTGATCTACAGGATCGCTAACTCTTCTCTGCGTTTCTACGAACAGTCCTCTTCTACTCGGACTTTTCACGTTACTGTCGCATCTAGTTGTTGGAGAGCTCGAGAATCTACCTCTGTTTTGGTTTCGTATATTTCGATCAAACTCCAAACGATCGCGCCTCGAGGTCACAGCCGGCATTGTTTCGCCCGTAACATTACCATTCCGGCGATTCACTTGTCTTGATCTGTAACTCGAAGGTGGCGAATCGTTACCGATTCTTCCTAAACGATTGACCGCAGTTGGTGATCTAGCAGGCTTCATCACCACAATCGGAGATTCGTTTTGTGAAGAAGTGCGATCATAGACAAAGTTCCTCTGGCTTGGAGGCTTCTTGGAATGAAGAAGTCCCTTGAGTTGAAGTGCTTCGAGGATTTGTTTCAAGGTTTCCAAATCTTTTGAAGGTTCATCAATTCCTCTCATCCTCAACCTCTTCTCTATCTCTCCGTAGATTGATGCAGGCTGCTTCGTCTCAGGAAAAATGTCTGCGGAATCGAAGAAAATCTTACGCGGTCCCAATCCTCTGTGAGACCTAACAGGCTCAGTCTTAGTACTTCTAGCTGCAAAGTCGTTTCTGTCTAGCACTTTGGAATTTGAGCTGTGGTCCATGTTTGCAGCATTCATCATCAGTACACTGCTTCCATTATTATCCTGCGAGCTCGGATGTTGAGATTGTTTAAGTCTGAAATTGTTGCCGTCGACGAAGCGATTCTGGTAGAAATCTTTACAAACTCTTGACTCGGAAGCCGATCTTCGAAGCTCGGCTTTCCTGATCGGTTCTGGTTCCGAGTTAGGCAATGGTTCGAGCCCCATTAATCTAGCAATAACACTCGGAGACCGACGCTGTTCATCACCTTCTTCGGTTGAGGTTTCACTGCGATTTGTAGACAGAATAGAGGCGTTGGTTCGGATCTCCCTCGGATAAATGCTGCCTTTCCCGTCAACAATGGCTCTGCTATCCAACGAAAGCCGTGGAGCTTCTCGCGAAAACTTCCATAAAGACCGATTCCCTTCCTTGTATTCAAAAATCGGAAGCGGACGGGGCTGTTTGGGCTTGCTTTCCACAGGAGTGGCTGGCTCAGTCCCCGGAGATCGAAGCTCCGTCGTGGGAGCAAAATGCATCACTCGGTCCGGAGAAGACGCCGTTCTAGTTTGCTGTGGTTTTTCCAATTCCGCCGATACCTCCAGCGAGGAAACCACATTCTCCGGCGGTGGCGTTGAGTTCCCAACCTGCAGTTTGAGAGAATCCTAATTAAATCGACACAGTATTGGAAGCCATATACAGAAACCAAAATAGAAAAGGTAACCAGAAAATTACCGAGGGAGGGAGGCGTTTAGTCGAGTAGAGGCGTTTTCCGGCCAAAATCTGATGACGATCGAAGATATGAAGGAATCCAGCCATGCAACCCATTTGTTTCTCAATCTGCTTCTCCAGATTCTGATCTTGCAACATCCCCGTCGTCATTTCTTGACAAAAGAATAAAAAAAAACAACAAAGAAAAGGAGGTCGGATGTCTGTATGTTTATCCTATTTCTTCACTGAAACGGCCATTCCCATTTCTTGTTCCTCTGTGACTGTCGCTTTATCTACGTCTCTCCCGCTTCTCTGGTCTGCCAAAGAGGGAGTGCGAGAGAGATTTATTAACGCTTTAAAACGGAAGGGCAGTAACAACTGAAATGACCAGATTACCCTTAATTTCCTTGGAAATCCCAAACGTGCCCCCGGAAAGTAGTCCACAAAGCCTGGCCGGGATTATAAACCAGTTGGAAGGATAACTGGAGGAGCCGGTAAACCTCCGTGGGTGATGCGCTCTACGTGTCAGAAATTCCACTTCCTAGAATTTCGCGTTTTCCAACCACGACCGGGTTTGACCGCTTATATTTTCCGTCATCCGTCATTTATTTAATTAAATTAAAAATATGATCCCCACTGCCGCTACCGACCAGTTACAGTCCCGCTCAACTAAATATTCCCAATATGCACACATTAATTTACCATTTTTAATTAATAATGAAATTTATTATAAACCTCCACCTCAAATTACTAATATTTAAGACTTACCTCATTTTAATTATTAATGTATTATTTGGATGGGTTTTAAAGTTTTCTCCCTAATAATTTTTTTTTTTTACATATATTTTTAAAAAGTCTTTAAATTTTCAATTTTATGTCTAATAAATTTTTTAATTAATATTTGTCGACACAAAAAAATTATGTCAATCAATAATAAAACTTTAAATTTTGTATTTTGTATTTAAAATTTATTTTATAAAAAATGGGAAAAATTATATTTACGGTATTTAAGTTATATATATAATATTTGAATATTTGAACGGGAATCATATATAAATTATTATTATTTTGTAGAATGCATGAAATGATATTTGACGTCACATGAAATTATTAATATGATTTGGGATTTAAATTATCTTTTAAAATGTAAAAGAAAGAAAAAACGTTTTTGTAATTCACGCGAACGGTTTTCTCGCCATTTCAATTTAGAAAACGCTTTATCAAAATTAGAAGGGGGAAAACAAAAGAACACGTGTCAATATCTTAAGAGTTTGGATTTTGTCGGATTAATTGGGGAATTGAACGGCGGTGATATGCGGGCGTATGTTAAATAGTGGTGCTCATCAGTACACAAACTTTCTCTTCTTAACTTAGTTCCCATATAATTAGTTCGATCTCAAAGGCCGTGAACCGCTTGATGCGCTGCACTTCCGTTCCAGGATGTTCTCTCTCCCCGCCACGTGGCAATTGACTCGTCCTCTGCCTCTCTCAAAACCGTCCAATACCAACGCATAGTCCACCGATTCATCTCTTTTTATTTTTCTTTTTTCTTTTTAACCCTAAATTTTTAATTTATTATATTACTCCATTCGGTAATAATTACGAGGATATAAGCTACCAACTAAATCTTAGAAATCAGATAAAATATATTATTAAAAAATATTGAATAAATCCTAAAAGTAATATAAAATATAACCAATTTTTAAAAATAAGAAATTTTTTTAATTAATCACTGCTCTATAAAATATATTTTATAATTAAGTTTATATGTCAAATCTATTTTTTCAGAAAAATAAAAATAAAAACTGTTTAAATTTAAGTGGACAAATTAAGATATTATTTTAATTTATTTATAAATTTTTATGCTTAGGTGGAAATTAATTAAACGGCTATAATGTGACGGAATAACCATCAATTTAAGAATTAATTATTAGATTTGTTCATTATGTTTTAAAATATGTTTTTTTAGGATGGTACCATCAATTTACTTTTTTAAAATATATTCATTACTATTTTTGTTTGTATTTAAACAAAGTGGAAAAGTTTTAATTTTTAATTTTATGTTCTTAAATTTTCAATTTAGTGTATAGTCGATATATGTTTTATATTCATAGAGGTCTTGAAAGTGTGCGTAATAACTTACTGATGGAGCATTCTTTCGCGCCAAACTGTCAAAGCTATGAGATGTAAAAATGCGTTGATCTGACAATGTTCTGCCCTAAAAGAAAACATTGCACAAACAGTAGTGGTGGAAGTGGAAGCAAAAATATCATGAAGGGTAGAATAATTACACGTTTTCTTTAATAATTTATGAAAATGATAATATTTGAAATGAATAATTATTTCAAATTATAAATTTCTTTTTGCTAAATTTCAACAATACCAACTGTGAGCAAAAATTATCATTTTTTCTCAAAATTTTTAAAACACGTCTACTGAGAAGAGATTTACAACCGATGTGAGATCTCACAATTTAAAATTTTGACTATTTTTCGATTTGTGCGTGTCATCTTTATGCAATGGTCATGTTAATCGTCTCAGTGTCGTTTTAATTTAATAAAATGTCTCGGAGGCTATTAAATTAAAAATTCTTAAAAATTAAGGACTAAATTTATAATTTAAGTTAAATGGAGGGGTAGTATAGTGTAAATAAATATAATTTATAATTTTGAAGATAAAAACAAAAAGTTTAAAGATAAAGCAAAGTATATATATATATATATATATTAGAGAGAGAGAGAGAGAGAGAGAGAGAGAGAGAGAGAGAGAGAGATGCAGATCCCTTTTTTATAATAATTGTTAATTTATATGTTTTGTTGTTTTTCATTTTAACCCCCACATGCATTTCAGATCTGCAAACCCCACTTTATTTAACCCTTTTTTTTCTTTATTTTAATTCCTAATATTATCTGTCTTACATTTTAACTTTATAATTTAAACAAATTCAAATAATAATGGGCCCACAAGTGTTGCTGGATATGCCACGTCAGCTTGAAACCACTCCCATCCATCCCATGTTCTCTTGACTGACCCCTCCCCCCCTCGTCTGCTGCACACACATTCCTTCATAATCTCCTCTGCCCCATTGCCCACTCACTCATTTTCCACATTCTTTTTCTTTTTTCTTTTTTTCCTTTTCTTTTATATATATAATTATTATATTTCCCTCCCCATATGCTTCACCAATTATTTAATTCATGAAATTAGGGGATTGGGTGAATTAGATTTTTTGGAATTCTAAATCAATCATGAAAGGGCAGTGTATATTATAATTATTTTATTAATTAAAAAAAATATATATGATTCTGATTCCTTTTTATAGGGCTTAGTAAGTAAGTAGTAGGTTTGGCCATTTTCCCCATCCTACCCCTATGTTTATGTATATATTTTGTAAATGATTAACAAAAAACAAATCCTATTTAGCCCCTAATTATTCCTTAAAAATGGTAATTATTATTCCTTGGAAAATAAAGAAAAATAAAAGTATAGGAATTTAGATTGAAATAGGAGGGGTGTAGTGTAGGGTGATGTCAGGGAAGGGAAGGAAGTATTTAAGGAATAAAATCTGAAAAAAAATAAAATAAAGTCAAAATATCAGTAATTTTGAAACCCCCCACATCAAATCTTATCTTTTATTATTTATTTATTTATTTTTAGAATTAAAATTAAAAAAGAAAAAAAATAGAAAAATAGAAAAAGATTTCATGTGCCTCCAAGCTGCTGCTTGCCTTGCATCATCATGCCTGTGTTTTGCTGCTGTCCATTACGCCTTTCTCCATCACTTCTCCCTTCTTTCAATGCATTCTTTTTTTTTTTTTTTTTTTTTTTTTTTTTTTTACTTTTACTTTTTTTTTTTAAAAGTGGCTATTTTTTCTTTTATTAATTTATCATTTTTGTTCTTCCGTCTCAATTCAAACGTTATGATGGTTGGTGGGTTGCTCGATTTAGAAGCTGTGGACATTGGTTTTAGGGTTTGTAAACTTGACATCTACAACATATCAACAAATAACTCTATCAACTAAACCCTATAGAGATTAAACCCACGTCTCGAGCTAAAGTGGCAACAAACAAGCTCATTGTAACAGTTCAAGTCTACTGCTAGCATATATTGTCCGCTTTTAGCCTGTTACATATCGCTCTCAGCCTCACGGTTTTAAAACACGTCTACTAGGGAGAAGGTATAGCTCTACTTTGACCAATGCCTTGCACCGTTAACCCATAAGGAAAATTCTAAAGAGGACAATATTTGCTAGCGGTGAGCTTAGACTGTTACACTCATTTTGCATGATTTTAGGCATCATATATGCAAAGACGTAAAACCTATGAGACAAGCAAACACCTGTAGAGAGTGTGTGACATGCTAGATTTACGAGTTTAGGTGAGATCCATAAAAGGCTTGAGTGTCCTGTGAAAGATCTAAACCCTTGAAGAACTTGAGCCATTCCTTTGTTGTGGGTCCTGATGTGTCATGTTTGTGTGTGACAATATACATAAATTTATCGACACAAGTGTAACTTAACGATAATTAACCTAAAGTAAAAATTTAGAAATTTAATAACTTATTTATTTAATGGCAAATCATAAATACCATGTATAGAATAAGGATTAAAAAGCATGGACTCCACACATGTGTTAAGTCGTTATCTTTCTTTTACTATCATATTAAGCAACACTATATTATTTTCTATGAATAACTCTCCTTTAATGTGTTAAGTTTTATTGATCCAATCATAGAGTTCTTCAATTCATGTAAATAATAAATGTTTTAAGTAAATAATTTATAATTTTTTTTTTAAAAAAATGGGGGGCAAATATGGGAATAAAGAAAGTGTAGTTGGGAGTTGGGAATTGGTAAATAGAAATAGAGAAGGGTGCAATCTCCAAAAACATTGATGAACTGAAGCTGACTCCCAACTTAAATTATTGAATTGCATATACACAGAGAGAGATGCTTAACGGTCACTTTTTCTGCCCTCTTCAGGTACCATTTTTTGATACCCTTTTCTTTTTCATTATTCTTTTTTATATATATATATATATTCGTCCAAGTACGATATTGTCGCACTATTTTAGATTACTAACTTTTCTTTAACATTCTAATAGATTTTTACTCTAAGGTTTCTAAGGTTTCTATGGATAAAAGAATCTGAAAGTTTTGAAAGACTAATGGAAAAGTGGAGACATGATAGAGAAGGGAAATGTTGGTGTTGAAACTTGAAATGGAGGGGGGAAGACGAGATTTTGTAGTTCCAAAAATGGTGAAGAGATTTGACTGAGTGTCTCTGAATCCCATCTCTGTAAAAATGGAATTTAGGGACTCACCTCCTCCTCGACTGAAGAGAACCAAAGCCACAAGCCATGGCCTCGTGTCCACAATTCCATCCATTTAACCCAACACTCTCACACACACACACATATATATATTCAATTTACTCTATTAATATATATATATTCCTCCTCTATTCGAAATATACCTTTCTAAGCGTATTTCGATTGACAGCTTAAATGGTATCTTATGAATCTCTATCGGTCTTATTTTTATTGTGCATCTTGTGAGCACATTTGGATCGCTTAAATGGTATCTTATGAATCTCTATCAATCTTATTTTTATTGTGCATCTTGTAAGCACATTTGGATCTGCAAAGGTAATCACTCAGATGTTCTCCTAACCCAACTCGAAAACTAATTGGAAGGAATCGCAACATGGAGAACGTCCATATTTGGTCGCAAAGTTCAATTTGAGTTGTGGGTTATAGGAGAGTTTATCTAATCAAAGGGTGAAGCATAAGGGTCCTGGTACTAACCAAGTGTGAAAACCATGGGGTGACTGCAATGAGCAAAAATCTTATTCAATGACTTAAATGACAAACAGACACCGGAACCTGAGAAAGAAATGGATCATCCAGGAATGAACTAACTAACTAAAATTTATTAATTAAAAGAAAAGATAATAGCCAAATGAAGTTTTTTAGTTTTTCAATTTTGTGTCTAAATGAAAAGTATAAATGTAAAAAAAAGAAATGTTAAATTCTAAATAAAGGGACTGACTTAAGAATATCTTACAACCTTGGGGAATAAACTTAAAAACAATATAAAAAAAACATACCAACGGAATGGTTAGAAAGAATATAAAAAATGATATAGCAAAATACATTAAATACTCTGATTCATACCTACACGTAATAAAAAAAAGATAATAATTTTAATTAAATTGTCAGGTTTGGCGTGTAATTTATCCCACTTATTTTAATACCCTAAAAGGTAAAAGAAGGTTTCATTCGGCTGGTAGCCGATAGGGCAGCCCAATTATACAATTACCTACATTTCAATAATTCTCCTCTCCCCTTCTATTCTCTTATTTTCTTTTTTCTATTAAATATTCAATTCATTTATACCTCTGTAACTGTATCCATACTAAAAAAGAAAAGAAGACACATCTAGTTATGGGACAAATCATAGTTGTTATCAGGACGAAGGCCCAAATGAAGCAAGCCGACCCCACTTATAATGGGACTGGGCTGGGATTGTCCTTAGCCCATTGGGCGGATTAGCAAGAGGAGAACTTTACAGATATCAGCGAGCTGCAGGGTTTGGCGTTTCCAACAAGCCAGTCTACAAGTTCTGTCCCAAGCAGAGTGGAAAATTAATACCCTAATAGTACTGATCAATTATCACCAAACTAAACTATCCTTTGTTATGGTGTTCATATATCTCAGACATCTTCCAAGTTTAAAGAGAACACATGTGTGAGTTGTCTAGAGAATCCTGCAGCTACACTCTGGTGTGCTTGGGGATCCTTCAAACCAGCGATCCCATAGGGGATTTACAACACCATTCAGGCTGTACACAAATTAAGCTGATAAAAAAGTGGATCCAGAATCCAGATGGGATGAGGATGGAGAGTGTTGTGTAGAACTTACACTGGCAAAAGTGGGTCTGATTTGGTTTCGACACCGGGAAGCAAGCTGAGAGCATGAAGAAAGATCATTTTTAAACTTGGATTCAACTTCTTTTGGAACGTCGAGATGAAAATTTACCTTCTCAACTCTAAGGGAAAAAGAATAAGAAGGATTACTCCACTTACTCCTCGCATATAGATGAGATGTTTCCCATTTTCTCAACTTCATCCAACTCTTCCTGAACGGGGTTACAGAAAGAAGAAATCATTTATAATTCAGTAATCATCTCAATACTGAAAGGGAAAATATCAAAGCAAAGGAGAGGAATCATGACTTGTTCCCAGCATCTTGTTTAGTGATGATACAAAGGTCTAATATATGGCACGAAGGGACACATAAAAACAGTGAAAAGACTGTTAATTCTAGAGCTTCTCCAAATATAATAAGTGGCAACCTTAGCTCCAAGAACTGTAGGTATGCAAAAAAGTATACAGCTCCCTCACATAGGCAGCTTTATTCACAATATGTGAGATCTCATGTCGGTTAAAGATGGGAACAAAATATACCTTATAAGGGTGTGGAAATCTCCCCAGTGGATGCGTTTTAAAACTTTGAGGAGAAGCCTAAAGAAGACAATATCTGCTAGCGGTGGGCTTGGGCTGTTCTAAATGACAGCAGAGTCAGACAACAAGCAGTGTGCCAGCGAGAACATTGGCCCCCAAGTGAGTGGATTGTGAGATCCCACATCGGTTGGAGAGGTGAACGAATTATTCCTTATAAGGGTGTGGAAACCTCTTCCTAGTGGATGCGTTTTAAAACCTTGAAGGAAGCCCGAAAGAGAAAGCTCAAAGAGTACAATATCTCTTAGTGGTGGGATTGAGTTGTTACACAATCAATGATAATACAAGCACATAAAGAAGATTTCAAAACCTCGAGGGAAAGCCTGAAAAGAAAAAACCCAAAAAAGACAATATCTCTTAGCGGTGGGCTTGAGCTGTTGCAATCAATGACAATACAAGCACATAGAGAAGATTTCTAACGATTTCTGTCCATCCCGGTAAATATATGGGAATGGAAGTCAAGAGTACCCTTCTGATGAAGCTATTAGCACATCTTAGATCCACATATAACTGATTGTACATGGTAATACTAGAAGGAAAACGTGAAATGACGAGAAACAAGAGTAACTTCGTATAAGAAACTCCCATGTTTTGTAACTCAACTTGAAAACAAACTCAACCATCACTATAACAAGAAATTTAGCTGCTCACAACAATGTGACATGGATAGCTATACTTATTTGATTCCCATGGTCCCGATGATATTGATGATTCCACTGTCTCCTTTGATTTCTCCCATGAAGTTTTATTATAGTAGACAACAAAAGATCCTAGTTGAGTTGAAGCACTCTAATTGGAGAGCTGAACTCTGCTTACATATTCTCTCGTGAAACATCGTCTAATATAACTTTCAACGGTTTGATTTCAAGCAAGACTACTCCAAATTCATCACATATCACATTGAAGTGCTAACTTAGATTCAAATGTTCCAGTCAAGAATCAAGGTCGTGCGATACTTTGTAGTTGGAACACAGTTTATAATCCGAAGGGAAATCACAATATAGCTTACTATTGAACAATTTATGGTACGATCTTGTTCAAAATTTCGAAACCTCTAAACAGAATGTCCATAGCTTCAGTTTGTGGGCATCTAAGGGATAGCAAACAAGCCTAATTTCTCTCCTGTCCCGCCTTACTCTTTCTACTATTATTGTATCATTTTCTATAAAACGAGCCTTCATTCGAAGATCGATAACAGGAAAATGACTGAACTATCGGAGAAATTGGAGAAATGCTCAAAACAAATATGAAACAAGTGAAATTCAGAGGAAAGAGGTGAACAAAAACCTGCAAGTATTTGAGTTCTTGTTCGAGACGCTTGAGCTCCGCGAGAATGCGATGCTTTCCTCCGACGGTTCCGACTCCAACTGTAGCCTCGGGAACGAGCTGTTCATCCATAGACGACGCCATTACCGTAAACCAAAACGGAGCTTCGCAATCCACAGTCTACACTCACTGTTTCTCTAGTTCCATAGAGGAAGCAAAACTGAATTGAAGAGATCATAAACCTACAAAAATCTCATTCCACAAGAAACAAAGGGAGATCCAAAAAATTTGATGAGCTAATGAGCAAATAAATCGAGATTTTGCTGTTCTTCTGTTTCTGGTTTCCGTTTTAAGTTTATTACATTTCCCACGCATCAAACAATTTTTGTATTATTTTATTTATTCATCTACTTTTCTTATCCGAAAAGTATTATAAATTTGAAATAAAATTCCGGCAAAAATTGTAGACGGAGAGCTAAGAGGGAAATGAGCATAGGTATAGAAGCAATTTAATAATGATAATAAAAATAAATTCCTTTTGTAAATAATTTATTTAAAAATATTAAAAAAATTTATTTAAAATATATAGTTACTTATCGAATGTATTTTATATAGTTGTAATTAGTTATATTTTTCTCTTATATCTATAAATTTAAATTGGTTAGTCGCATATTTTGTTGAAGATTGTTGAGAGTGGGTCGTACATTAGCTTAGAGAATGATCATGAGTTTATAAGTAAAATAATACATCTCCATTCGTACGAGACATTCTAGGGAAGCCCAAAGCAAAGCCACGAGAGCTTCCACTCAAAGTGGACGATATCGTACCATTGTGAAGATATGTGATTCATAACATGGTATCCGAGTCATGCCCTAAACTTAGCCATGACAATAGAATTCTCAAATATCAAACAAAGGGTGTACTTTGTTCGAGGAAATGAGTGAGTCCCACGTTGGCTAATTTAGGGAATGATCATGACTTTGTTCGAAGGCTCCAGGGCTTCCTGTATATTCGAAGACTCTGACACCTAGATTTGAATGGTACGATAAAAATTCATAAATGGTTTTTAAATTTTAAATTATATATATATATTTTTTCGAAATGGACAAATTTGCAATTTAGCACTTATATCTTTGAAGACTAAAGAACCGAGTCGTTTTGTAAATAGAAAACTGTAAAAGAGGGAATCTGCGCCACACAATTGATCGGCTCACGAGTGGCATTCGTGTTAACTCTCTCCGTTCCACACATTCCATCCTCTCAACTGTCCGCCTCACTCTGCCCGCTGTTCATGCCGTGGCCGTAACCTCCACGTTCCCATTGCCCGCACCATTGACATTATCGACCCTCTCAGCTCAAGCTTCTGCATGCGCCAACACTACCAAATCACTTCCACTCACTTTCAGATCACTACGGATAAACTAGTCGATTTTGATCGTTGGGTTTCTTCATAATTTCTGAACTTATCCACTCTTTTCGTCAATTTCACTATCTCTGCCTTGTGGTTTGTTTTTCCCTTTAAATCATGGTTTCCGCAATGCTCAGTGGAGCTGAATGCCTCAAGATCACCAGGGAATTGGGTTTTTCGGCTTCCAATCTCCACGGCAGGAATTTCCCCAAATTAGGTTTAGTTTCCAGTTTTCGGTGTTCTAAGGCCGTGTCCATGGCGCCTAAGTGCAGTGTTTCCGCTTCGCGGCCGGCTTCTCAGCCTAGGTTTATTCAACACAAGAAAGAGGCATTCTGGTTTTATAGGTTCCTCTCCATTGTGTACGACCACGTCATAAACCCTGGGCATTGGACTGAGGACATGAGGGATGAAGCTCTTGAGCCAGCGGATCTCAGCGACAGAAATATGATTGTGGTGGATGTTGGTGGTGGCACTGGATTCACCACTTTAGGGATAGTGAAGCATGTGGATGCCAAAAATGTAACCATTCTGGATCAGTCGCCTCATCAGCTTGCCAAGGCTAAGCAGAAAGAGGCCTTGAAAGACTGCAAAATTATTGAAGGGGATGCTGAGGATCTTCCATTTCCTACTGATTATGCTGATAGATATGTGTCTGCTGGAAGGTATGCTGCTCAAACTCTTCTCTAGCTTTTTTTCTGCATGTTCTTTGGTAATGTATATTTATTTATGTTGATTTACTAGTTTGAACTGAATTATGGGGGGATCCATTTAAGTGAAATTTGTGAATCACTCTGAAACAAGATCAAATTTGGAATATGTTTATCTATAATCTTGCATTACCATATTAAGGTTAGAAATCACGGCTCTCTATAATGGTATGATATTGTACACTTTGAGCCTAAGCTCTCATGGTTTTACTTTTGGTTTCCCCAAAAGGTCTCATGGAGATGTATTCCTTACTTATAAACCATGATCAACCCTTAATTAGTCGATGTGGGACACCCCTCCCAACAATCCTCCCCTCGAACAAAGTTCATCATAGAGCCTCCTTTGAGGCCTATGGAGCCCATTGATTAGCCTCCCCTTAATCGAGGCTCAACTCCTTTTCTCTGGAGCCCTCGAACAAAGTACACCCTTTGTTCGATATTTGTTCACCCTTTGTTTGACACTTAAAGATTCTATTGACACTAAGTTAAGGACATGACTTTGATACCATGTTAGAAATCACGGCTCTCCACAATGGTATGATATTGTCCACTTTGAGCATAAGCTCTCGTGGCTTTACTTTTGGTTTCCCCAAAAGGCCTCATGGAGATATATTCCTTACTTATAAACCATGATCAACCCTTAATTAGTCGATGTGGGATATCCCTCTCGACAATCCTCCCCTCGAACAAAGTTCACTGTAGAGTCTCCTCTGAGGCATATGGAGCCCCTTGATCAGCCTCCCCTTAATAGAGGCTTGACTCCTTTTCTCTGGAGCACTCGAATAGAGTACACCCTTTGTTCGATATTTGTTCACCCTTTGTTCGACACTTAAGGACTCTATAGACATGGCTAAGTTAAGGACATGATTCTGATACCATGTTAGAAATCACGACTCTCCACAATGGTATAATATTGTCCACTTTGAGCATAAGCTCTTATGGCTTTACTTTTGGTTTCCCCAAAAGGCCTCATTACCAATGGAGATGTGTTCCTCTTATAAACCTATGATCAACCCCTTAATTAGTCGATATGGGACACCCCTCTCAACACCGAATTTAAAAAGTGGGTCATTCTCACTCATAATTTAGCTAGAGGAATCTTCGCTCATAATTTAGCTAGAGGAATCTGCAATTGTGGGAGAACAAGAGAGGGAGATATGTTTATGGTATCTCTGATCTTGTTTTGTGATTTCTCTGCTCAGTATTGAATATTGGCCAGACCCACAGCGTGGCATCAAGGAAGCATATAGGGTCCTAAAGCTTGGAGGAAAAGCATGCTTGATTGGTCCAGTGTACCCAACGTTTTGGTTATCTCGTTTCTTTGCAGATGTGTGGATGCTTTTCCCGAAGGAAGAGGAGTATATCCAGTGGTTCAAAAATGCTGGATTTACTGACGTCCAATTGAAAAGGATTGGTCCAAAATGGTATCGAGGAGTTCGTCGCCACGGTCTAATAATGGGATGTTCTGTGACTGGTGTGAAACCATCCTCCGGCGACTCTCCTTTGCAGGTACTTTTTTTAACCATTTTCGACCTATGTTGTGTTAGGAATCACGACTCTCCATGATGGTAGGATATTGTCCACTTCGAACATAAACTCTCGATCGTTTTGTTTTTGATTTTCTCAAAACGCCTCATAGTAATGTAGATGTTTTTCTTATAAATCCATGATCAACCCCTTAATTAGCCGATGTGGGACTCCTCTTCTAACCATCCTCAACAATCCTCTCTTCGAACAAAGTACACCATAGAGCCTCCCCTTAATCGAGTCTCGACTCCTTCTCTGGAGCCCTCAAACAAACTACACCATTTGTTCGATACTTGAGTCACTTTTGACTACACTTTCGAGGGTCTCAACTTCTTTGTTCAACATCTAAGGATTCTATTGACATGACTAAGTTAAGGGCATGACTCTGACACCATGTTAGAAATCACAAACCTCCACAATGGTATGATATTGTCCACCTTGAGTATAAGCTCTCATGACTTTCCTTTTGGTTTTCCCAAAAAACCTCGTACCAATGGAGATGTATTTTTTACTTATAAACCCACTGATCAATCTCTTAATTAACCGATGAGGAACTCCTCTTCCAACAATTCTCAACAATTAAAACATAGTTGATGCTGCTCAATCTCTTAATTAACCGACGAGGAACTCCTCTTCCAACAATTCTCAACAATTAAAACATAGTTGATGCTGCTCCAAGACTTCTTGGGGTTCTTTTGTATCTTTGCTAAGATGTATCTGCAAAAACAACCAGAACAATGATGAATTATCATATGGGTTCGGTTCTTGGAAATCAAGACTTCGAATATGAACACTCAGTCGGACCCACTAACAATTCCGAATGGCTGAACATGTGCAAAAGCCAAGAACATGATCATCATGCAGAATCAGTTCTTTGAAAATCATGACATGGAACATGTACACTCAGTGTAGGTAGCCACAAACAATTATGAACACGATGATCATCTGCAGTGTGAAATCTGTAACTATCTCATAATGTATTTGTTTGCAGCTTGGGCCGAAGGAAGAGGACGTGTCAAAACCCGTAAATCCATTCGTGTTCCTGGGTCGCTTCCTTCTGGGAGCCATGGCAGCTACATACTATGTGCTTGTTCCCATATACATGTGGATCAAAGATCAGATTGTTCCAAAAGGTCAACCAATCTGAGCTGGGAAGAAGGATTCAAAGCTGATATCCATTCTACTCTTGCAGGTGCAATTTTAGTTTTCTTGTTGTATCACTCTTTGTTTCTTGCTGCTTGTTTTTTCTACATTGATAACGAATTGAATACCCATCAGAAATGTGTATGATTCGGATTCAAACTTTTCTTGGAATCAGAGAACTTCCATAGGACCAATCCCTTTGCCCTTTATGTCATGTTATGGTCAGAGTGACTTCAGGATCAGGCTTAAAATATTGATGGACAAACTTATAAAAATTTGAATTAATAATCAAGTTATGTTTAGTATAAGGACTAGATTTTTGTTAATTTTTACGTGTATTTGTGAGAGGTATCGATTAATTCTTAATATTGATGTCGCTTTTGGAGCTGCAATCTTGTTTAGGAGTGTCAAGACATATACGACTCCTAAGAACAATATGATATAAATTCAAGGTATATCTCTCTCGAGTCGTGTCGAGCAAGGTAAGGAGTACGTCATTTATGGTTTCGGTTGAAATATGGACTTATAGTCTCTATATATTCATGCCCACTCTTTCACCTTCCTATATTTGGCCTTTTTTTTTTTTTCATAAGTCAATGGTCAGCTTCTTGAATTCATCCCTGAATATATTGTCGTGATTAAGCCTGGACCACTCTTTATTATATTTTCAAATTATTCAACTAAATGAAAACTTTATTTATTTATTTATTTAATATATTTTACTCTATTATTCTAATATTAAGTTTATGTTAGGTTTTTTAATTTTAAAAAATATTTTAATAGGTTTCTTTAACTTTCATTTAAAAAAAAAAAATATTAACATGCTATGACTTGTTAATATAAAATTGTAAATTTAGAGACCATCTTTAATAATTTAAAAATTATTATTTTTGTCAATATTAATGGTAAATATCAGAAATACCCTTCTTTTTAGCCCTCCCTTGCTAACATGGCCATCGAAGAGGTCAAGATTCAGTTCTCTGTCACTTTCATTATTACTATCTTTTTCTAATTATTTTCCTCTTTTTTTTCTTTGAAATTAAAAATAAAAAACAAATAATTCAATTAATTAAAATACTATTATTTACGAAAAAAATAGTAAATTATGATGTTTAATTTTTCCATTTTTATGAATCATATATGAGCTTTATTTATTTTTAAAAATTTGGTTGAAAATAAAGCTCATTAATAATGTTATAGATGAAATTTCATGACTAGTTGCCAAAAGTCAACATATAATTTAATTTTAATATTTATTTTTTTATTTTTATAATTATTGACTTTATCTGAACTAATTAATTTACGAAGACTAAGCATTAATTAGTGGTGGAAATGATATCTATATTAACAAACTAATCTCGATTCAAATTACATTAAATCCAATATATATATAACAATTTTTTCATATATCATTTTTTTTCTTTAGATTTTTAAATAATTCATTAATTTTTTTATTCCTCAATTCTCTAACATTTCACCTATTTCTCCATTGTTTAAATAAATAAAAAAAATTAAAATTAAATATTTTTAATATTTTCAAATATAAATATAAAAAAATTTCAGCCGTTGATTCGAGATAAGTTTAATCAAATCCGATTGGAATTTATTTAAATAAAATTTCATCAACTTTCCCAGAGCGTTTAATTAAATTAATTGGTCCGATTTGGTTGACCCCAAGAAACTGGGTGTGAAACCCGCCATTATCTCAATCGCACGCGCTTGATTTTTTTTTTTTTCATCTAGAAATTTTCTCGTTCAAAGAGGAGAAAATGTTTCTGGGAAGATTATAATTTTCTTTGAGCGCGTTTGACTATTTCAATTTTTCCGTTGAACAATCAACATTATTGTTCTCTTTTTTTCAGCTCACCTACTGATTGCAACATGTATATAAGAATATAAACGTTTGAATCGCATTTCACCACAAACTCCTTCGTTTTCTTCTTTCTCGTGTTCATTCTGTCCATTGTTGATTACAGCGACCGAGCTTTTATGGCTGCTGAAGCTCTTACAGAAGATCAGATCGCTGATTTTCGTGAAGCCTTCTGTTTAATCGACAAGGATGCTGATGGTGAGTTCATCTTTCTCTCCCTTTTCTTTTTGCCCACAACCTGTTTGATATTTTGCCTGAATGAAACATGAGCCTGAAATTTATAGTTTCTTCTTGTTCTTGTTCTTGTTCTTGTTTTCTAAATTAAATCAAGTGTTGATGGAAGAAGTACATGTTAATGATCATGGAGCTGCTCAATTTAGAAAAATTGATAGTTTGTTCATTAGATTCACTAACTTAACGAGCTCAATTGAATCTTAACAAGCTAAACAGAATCTGGGAATTCATAGATTCATATCAGATTACTTGAAAGAAAAAAAACTTGGTTCTATGCATGATCGGTTTTAATCATTCTTTCGTTAAGAATCACAACTCTCCACAATTGTATGAAATTATCTATTGAGTTTTCCTAAAAAGCCTCGTACCTATTGACATGGCTAAATTAAGGGATGTATTCCTTACTTATAAACTCATAATCATTCCTAAATTGGCTGCCAATGTGAGACTCACTCCCAACAATTCTCAATATCTTTCTCTTAGTTATGATAAATCTTAACTTCTTACCAGTCAAGATTAGTTTATTCTTTGTGAGAATTGTTTTCGTTTGAGTTGATAAAGGGTGAAGGTTTAAGGGTGATTGTTAAGTGAAAGTTGTGGGGATATTTGTAGGATTCATCACGGTGGAGGAGCTAGGGGCAGCAATTCAGACATTGGATGGACACCCCACCAAGAATGAAGTTAGAGATATGATAAGTGAAGTCGATGTCGACAGTAACGGGACGATAGACTTTGAGGAGTTTCTAAATGTCATGGCAAGGAAAATGAAGGTAAAGAAGCAAAACATCACTGCTATTTTACATGTGTACATGGTGGCTGAGAAGGGGTTGGTTGGGTTTTGCAGGACAATGTTAGTGAGGAGCTAAAAGAAGCCTTTAAAGTGTTTGATAGGGACCAAGATGGTTATATCTCAGCTTTTGAGGTAAATTTTCAATCATTTTCTTCTACTTCTCCCTGAATTTGGTCTGATGATGTGCACCCAAAACACTTTTCACAACACAGATTTTCATTTTGCCAAAGGGTCCCTTAGAGATCTCTCTCTGCTGTTGTTATGACTGTTGTTACTTTGCCTGCCCCTTTGAACCGATTTGAAGCCATTGCTGTGAGGTCCCACGTCGGTTGGAGAGGGGAAGGAAACCTTCTTTATAGGGTGTAACCTCTCCCTAGTAGACGCGTTTTAAAAACCTTGAGGAAAAATTCGAAAGGAAAATCCCAAAGAGGACAATATCTATTAGCGGTATGCTTGGGCTATTACAAATAGTATTAGAGTCAGACACCGAGCAGTGTGCCAGCGAGGACGTTGGGCCCCAAGGAAGTAGATTATAAGGTCTCACATCGGTTAGAGGGAGGAACAAAGCATTCTTTATAAGGGTGTGGAAATCTCTCTCTAGTAGACGCGTTTTAAAATTTTTTAGGGAAAGTCTGAAAAGAAAAGCTTAAAGAGGAGAATATCTGCTAGCGGTGGGCTTGGACGATTACAATTGTCGTGGTCAAAGAAAACCAAAAGGCAGGCTACTTTTAAAATCTAAAAGTCAAAAGACAATTCACAAAACCTCTATATTATTATATTGTCTAAAAGCTAAAACCTAAGTTGAGATCCACGTCGGTTGGAGAAGAGAATGAAACATTCTTTATAAGGGTGTATAAGGGTGTAGAAACCTCTCCCTAGCATGCGTTTTAAAAACCTTTGGGGAAAGCCTGAAAGGAAAAGCTCAAAGAAAATAGTTGTTACCCTGGTGAAGTCCATTTAACTGAAATGGTAAGCCAAATGCTGACCAACAAAGTGATTTCCATGATTTGAATGTGCAGTTGAGAAATGTGATGATAAACTTGGGAGAGAGATTGACAGATGATGAGGCTGAACAGATGATTCGAGAGGCCGATTTGGATGGCGATGGCCGAGTGAGTTACGAAGAGTTTGCGAGGATAATGACAATCAGTTGATGTCCTTCCAACATGTTATGTCGATTAGGGTGAAAACTTCATAATCCTAAGAACAATCTTTCATTTATGTTTATTGGTTCCATTTGCCCTCACACTGTAAATTAGAACACTTCAAACTGCAAAGAAATGTGATTTCATCTCATGTTTGTTTGTTTTATGCTAATAATCCTAGCTGCCCATTGTGTGATTGCCAAAATCCTTCATTCAAAGCTCTTCCCAATCCGTCTCATTGATTCTCGGTCTAGATAGATTTACAAGAGCTACAAAAGTGATGATGATTGACGGGTTGAACTATCTTACGGTCTCGATCTTTTCTTCTCTTTCATTCAATTACTTGAAGAACAGTAGACTCGGTGAAGAGATAACAAGTGTTAAATATATAAATAAACTTAACTCAATTACACCTCATTTTATGGTTAGGTTACTAACCATCAAACAAGTTCGATGAACATTTAAAATCAATTCAAAATATGTTAAAACACATACTTTTGACTCAAGGGGTCATGTGTTCGAGTTTCTAATTCTATACATTTAGCTAAAAATGGATTAAATATCATTCTAGTCGATGTATTTTGAGTTTCACTCCATCTTATTATATATTTTCAATCGTCCACTTTCAATAAATCTTAAATTTAGTTTTTAAAGTAAAATTTTATCTAAACTCGTCGAATAATTTTGTATATATATAATTAACAATAAATTAATTGCACCAATTATTATTATGAGTAAAAGTATTTATCTAGTTAATATGCTAAATTACAAATAATAATAATAATAATAACAACTAATTTTTAAAAAATTGGAATTTTGGATGAAAATTTGTGGCAATGTCGTATGTTTCAAACTAAATGTATATATGTATGTACATACACACATACATACATATATATACATATATACATATATATATCTATATATATATATAGATATATATATACAAAAGCGACGATGAGCTTTCTGAGCTCACCGATGGAGTCCTCACAACCTCAGAATCCCGACGAGTACTCTGCCTCTTCGACAGTTATCACCTTCGGACGCCCAATTCCTCTTCTTCGTGGGCCAATTCGAGCCGGTCAATCCGAAAATCCCTCGGCAGGTCCGTCCATGCTTGCATTTAGGGATCCCCAAGCGTGGGAATCTGCATACAAAATATGCGAGTTGAAGATTATTGAACAGTGCGAGGCCGGCGCGAGGATTGGCTGTTCAATAATTGCTTCCGACAAATGCAAGCCGCGGTGGTGGGGATTTTTGATGCAATCGAAGAAGGGGTTGGATTTGAAGGCGAGGGAGATGTGCGAAGAGCGAGAAATGGAGGCTTGCTTGGCTGCTGCAAAGGAGAAGTGTGTTGGTTTCGCGAAGGAGAAGTGTTCTAAGCCGTTCATGGATGCTAGAATTGGAATTTTTCAAAAGGTCTGATCAGTGGACAATGTAGAGGTATATCGCCTTGTTCTCTTATTGATAAACTCAATACATGATAATTCACATTGTGGTTTGGCTGCTGTTACATGCTGATGAATCTGTTTTCATGATCAATTGTCGAACCATGAGCTATAAATATCATTTCAGGACTTTCGTTCATCTTAGTTGTTGTAAATTGTTATGAAGATGAATATTCCACGTATGAGAATTAGTATTGTTATGCCTATATATAAGCTTGTTTAGCATTGTTTTTAGGTGCGGAGTCATGTGGAGTATTGTGAAGTCATTGTTCTTTTGTATTTGCCTAGAGGCAATTGGGAGGAACTTTGTAAGAGACTTTGTAGTGTGAGAGTGTGAAAGATACACTTGTAAACACTTTGGTTATAGTGATTGGCTACTACCCATGGATACTTTGGTTATAGTGATTGGCTACTACCCATAGATGTAGGGGAATTTCTTTTCTCCGAACTACGTAAATCTTTGTGTCTCTTTGCTTAATTTCTGTTTGTGGGTGTGTGAGTGCAATCGATTTTGCTTCCGCATTTGGACTACAACAATTGGGTATCAGAGCTCTTTGGTTGTGCCATTATGGCACGACAAGTGGTATCATAACATTTTTTTGTTGTGGCATTCTGCTCCAACAATTGGGTATTAAAACATTTTGCTTATGACATTCCACCACCATAAGTGGTATCAGAGCTTTGAAGGTTGTATATGGCATTACCGCGCAAAACATTAGCATCCAAGATTATGATGCATTTACGTGACTGTTGTCAAGTGGCATTGTATTGATTACTGAAAACAATATAATTGAATCGTTCTTCGTGTTCATGTACAGGCTAGTTCCGTGCTTAATTATTGGAAATATCTGTTCGGACGGCCATACATGTTCATGTACCACAATCCGGGTCAGTTTCTTGGTAATTCCAGGTTCACAAGCATTTATTTCTGGTTGGTTAATTACATAAGTGGTATACTGACTTATGTTTAGCCAAATTAATTTTAGCATACTATAGTTAATTTGTTAACTATTTGTTGGAATTTGTGAGATCCCGTATTGGTTGGGGAGGACAACGAAACACCCTTTATAAATGATAAGGATCACGGTGTTCCAAATGGTTCTTCCTCAATCGAATCAGCTTGTATCACATGAAATGATGGTTGAACCGAGCCTATCCAATTTGTAGATGAAGAATGAATGCTTATTGAATCTTCTTGGTCTTGGATTGTGTAATAGGTCAAGTTGGAATTTCGAACACTGTGATCCTTATCATAAGGGTGTGGAAATCTCTTCCTAGCAGACACGTTTTAAAGCCTTGAGAGGAAGCCCAAAAGGGAAAGCCAAAGAGGACAGTCTGTACTTATTAATTAAAAGAAAACCTATGGAAGATGATGAATTAGAAGGGTATCTTTCTAATGGAATATTTTGTTCTCCTTAGGATGGATTTCCCATTTCTTCATGGCTTTTGATGTCATCCACCTAATGCACTGCGTCGGTAGGATCAAAATCAACTCATCAAGGCAGTCTTCATGTTAGAGTTACCTGGACTAATAGCTTGAATATTGAACTCTTAGATCTAGTAGTATTTATCTGTGATGTCCCACATCGGTTGGGGAGGAGAACGAAACACCCTTTATAAGGGTGTGGAAACCTTTCCCTAGCAGACACGTATTGAAGCCTTGAGGCGAAGCCCGAAAAGGAAAGCCCAAAGAGGAAAAATCTGCTAACGGTGGACTTGAGCTGTTACATTATCGAGGTAGAAATCATGAGTTTGAATTCCTGCAATACTGTTTTCTCTCGATTTTATATGAACTGTCTTGGCGTTGAATCACGTGTATCGAAATTAATATTTCAGCCTAACAGCTTGAACTAGGCTCTTTGATCTAGTGCTGATTCAGCCCAATCCTTCTGGATGAAATCCTTATAATTAAGTGATGACTACGTGGTCTCAATGTTTGATAGAACGGCGGACAAAGCATCCAAATGAAAGCAGCTTCTCAATGCTTAATTTTTTTTCTGATCCTTTGTGGCAACTGTGGTTAAATCAATGTGAGTATGATGAAAATGATATGCTTAATTTCGTTTCCATGATATATCTGAAGGTACAATATGTATGCGTGTCGATATTCGTGACAACACACCACTGTAGGCACATTTTTTAGGGAAAAGAATTAGATGCTTGTAATTTAGATACAATGTGGGTTCTTTTTTCTTCTTTTAATGAAAGACCAAACTTTAGAATAGAAATGTGCCATACGAAAAGCAAAGCCCAAAATAAAAGGCTCCTCGTAAACAGACAACCTAGTCTAAGATTCAGACAGGCAGCTCCTCCTATGAACACTCAAACACCTCAAAACATTCTCCTATTCCTCGAGTCAATGCTGTCGATGGTTTCATCGGCTGGTATGAGATTCGGTCGGATATGTTTGCTCTAGGTGGGAAGGAGGTAATTGAATATGACATTCTTCCTATTAAACCAATCATTTGCACACAATCATAAAAACTAACTTCATCATTGTTCTTGAATGGTTTTCTTTTTTCTAACATTTGACTTCTTGATCGACGGTATATGTTCTAATTTTCTAAGCTATACCCAGGTTGGTTAGTTCGTTGTTTTGTTGTTTTGTTGTTTTGAGTTTCACTCTTAACAGAAGAACGATGAATGACAAAGGGAATTCGTTGAATATTAATTAGAAAAAGTAGTTTGCTTTAGTTAATTGATTTTAATTAGCTTAGGATTGTGAAGTTTGAAGCTAAATGTGTGGATTGTGCTGCAAATGAATTATAGAAAACTGGATTCATGCTGTATTTTTAGCCTAAAGTTTATGTAGCCATGGGATTAACAAATTCATAGGATCATAGCTTAGAACGAACATTCGGCTTATGTACCCATGGAATATAGGTCGTCTCGAGTCCTTCATTCAAACAAGGCTGAAAACAAAGATTCAGGACTGTTCATGTTTGGGAATAAGGGAATATATAATGCCTCCAATAACGTATAAACACTGTTCTTTCATTTTTTATGCTTCCTCCGAATAAAATAAAAATATCCCATTAGGGGACAAAGCATTCCAATCACCATCCCAGAGGACAGGAGCTTTAAACTTGCCTATATTATATTGCAGAAAAAAATAATAAATAAATGTTTGTAGAACTTCAAAGCAATAAGCATGGAGAAGGGGATCTCAAAAGCACCAAAACCTCTTTGGATAAGAGAAATTCTGTCACTCAAAACCCTAACAGATTCCCAGAGCAGAGAGGCAAGCATTAGTGCAGATCTGCTTCCTACGCCATTTTTAGGCGAAGCTCAAGAATCTCCATTGCTATCGCCCACTACCCTTTCTAGAAAATATGTGTATCATTATTGTCGATGACACGACCAAATAAACCAACCTGCAACAAGAAGAGATATTCACAAATGGTTGTTTAGGTGTAGAAGAATTTGCTAAAATAAGATGAACTCTGCAAGGAAGAAGAGATGGGGAAGTGTTTGAAAGTAGTAAGATTGATGGTTGTAGGCAAGAGAAGGTGGTTGGTTGTGTCGTAATTCGATTTTCTCGTGATACCATCAAAAGGTGAAGCTACCATATGATCTGATCTTTCCTTGTGTGAAGAGCAAGAAGAAGGTTAGATCATGCTGGCAGCTTCAACTGCTGGTGATGCACGGCAAAGTTTGAGAGTTGGTGTTATTGTTTGAATGAAGATGAGGGGATATAAATAGAGGGGGAAGTCTCAATTTTTGTTGGTGAAGTGTATGTGAAGGGGTTTGAAAATGAAAAAGTAAAAAAATGAAGAAAAGGTAGATATATGGCAGAGTGGCAATGGTCCAAAGAACGGCCCAGGCCCACTCTTAGCCGATATTGTCCTCCTTGGACTTTCCCTCAAGGTTTTTAAAACGCTTTGCTAGAGAGAGGTTTCCACACCCTTACAAAGGATGTGTTTCATTCTCCTCCCCAACTGATGTGGGTTCTCACAATTCACCCCCTTCAGGGCCCAGCGTCCTTACTGGCGCACCGTCTCATGTCTACCCCCTTCAGGGAACAGCCTCCTCGTTGGCACATCGCCTAGTGTCTGGCTCTGATACCATTTGTAACAGCCCAGACCCACCGCTAGCCGATATTGTCTTCTTTGGGCTTTCCCTTTTAAGCTTTTTCACTTTATGCAACTCTCTCATTGTAAAATCTTCCACGAAACAGAGGAAATCGAGACATCAGAACACGAAGTCAGGGGACCATATGCATGGAGAACGAAAGTAAGACTCGGCATCTTCATAACCCACCCAAACCCAAATCATGCATGTGACTTTCACTCTTTTTTTTCTTACTTTTTCTCTTTCTTTTTTTTTTTTTGGATATCCGTGACTGTCTGGACTAACTTGCTCGCTATCTCGACTAATCTCACTAGAAAACCCGCCTAACCCTACAACATTATCGTTATTTACTCTCATCTGAGTGAAAAGAAGGGATTTGTTGATGAGTGTTCCTGGTTTTTTCCATGAACTGAAAAGGATGGATGAAAATGGGAGGTGAGAAACCCATTTGTTTAATGAAGAAGAAAACAGTGATCAAGTTGTTTGTGTATTTATGGTGGTGAGAGTGACATTGTGTAAGTTTGTATGTTGTTTTTGGTTCTTCATTTGGTTGGTTGAGAAGTTGAGATATAGATAGAAGAAGAAAACAGGGATCATGTGAAGCTTGGGGGATCCATACTTATTGGAATACAACACTCCAAATTCCTCAGGTACTTTACCTTATTTTATATTTTATTATTTACTCTTCACCAACCTAGCTCAGCTAGTTAGTAAAGATTATAATTATTAAACTATTTTTAAAAAATAAATAAAACTAAATTATGGAGGAAAATGTTTGCTTTCTTTTTTTTTTTCCTTAAAATTTGAATAAATTTTTAATTTTTTTAAAAACAATTTACGTTTTATTTTCCAAATAATTTTAATATGTTTTTTGTTTCTATATTAATATGCCAATAGTTATGATAAATTATTTTAATATTAATAATATATATATATATATAGTTTATGAGATTTCAAACTGACATTTTAACCTCTAAATATTGATTTTAATAATATTATATTTTAAATAAAAATAATAATCTAAATCATATTTTGCGAATTTTTTATTTTTTTAGTTTTTAAAATTTGAGATTCTTTCCTCAAATTTCTTATTAATTTTAACTATTCTATATTAAAAAAAAATTGAATTCTTATTCAAAGAACATGTTTTAGTTTTGGTTTGGAAATATTAGTTAAAATAAATAACAAAACCTCGTAAGATTTTAAAATGGGTGTATTAGGGAGAGGTTTCAATAGGGAGAGGTTTCAAAGGGATGCGTAGTACCCCTTTTCAACCGATGTGGAATCTCACAATCTACTCCTGTTTGGGCTTCCTCTTAAGGTTTTAAAACAGATAGGAAGTGATTTTCACATCTTTGTATGAAATGTTTGGTTACCTTGTGTAACTGACGTGAGATCTCACATAAGGATCGATTGATCCGAAAAAAGTGGGAGAAGTTTATAAATATATAAACAACGATAAAAAAAAGAGAAACAAAAAAAAAAAAAAAAAAAAAAAAAAAAAAAAAAAAAAAAAAAAAAAAAAAAGTAGTGGGACGAGCAATGAGTAGCATTTGCATATGGGTTGCAAGAAGGACGGTGAAAGGAATGGGGAAATATCTGGGATTTTTTGGAAGTGGGTTGACAACGAAAACTCAGGCTCAACACCGACCAATTCATTTCAAACCAACAAACAGCCACACCGACCCACTTAACTACCAACTGCTGCTGCTCACCAGCTTGGGCCCTCCTCCATCTTGGCTGCTTCTGCTGCATCCTCTTCCCTCATTTCTGGCCACAAACACTCTCTCTTTTACTGCAACAAACATACAAACTTTATGCAGTAATCCACGGTGAAGCAGAGAACACACCTTGATTCTGTATCATCCTCTGCCTCCCGTGGCCTCCCTCTCCACCTAAATTTACCTGCAGCTTCAAAAACCCACCACGCAAAAAATGAGGAGCAGCTTTGTTGTGTGAAAATAAAGGGCATAGAGAGAGATAAAGAGAGAGGAAAAGACAGTTTCCCTTTTAATTCTGTGCTTGCCATGATTTCCCATCCTGTTCATGATTAGAGAGTTTGAGAGTTATGGGTTTTGGAGGAATGTTTGATTAAGGAATTGGAATATGGGACAAAAACTTGTTTGTTTGCTTTCTTACTTACCCAGAAGAAATGGAGATAGTGTGTTTTCCAGCTACCTTACTTTCGGGTCGAACCGAAACAGTCGAAGCGATGGCTCAACGCTTTCACATCGTCTTCTTCTATTCTTTCACTGAAAAACTCCTCCCAGAACCCCTCATCCAGCTCTGTATCTTCGCTCTCTGGACCCTGCAGCTCTTCCTTTACTTCTGCTTCTTTCTTAACTCCCTTCCCTAGTCCTTGCATTTCCATAGCAAGTGCTTCCAGTTCAGATACTTCATATCCACAAAACTCCAGAGGCTCAATCTTAATGGGGTTTGAGGTTCCTTCTTCACTGCCTCTGGAGCTGCTTGGTCCTTGATCAATGGGCCATCTCCTCTTCTTTGTTGCTGCTTCTTCAACCTCCCTTTTCTTCTTCTGGTGCACTAGTTGCTGAATGAAGTCTGGATTCTGCATTGCTCTTGCTAAGAATTTCATCATCTGTCGCTGTTTCATCTCTGTCCCTTGCAGCTTTTGCTCCATTGCTTGTAGGTAGGCTCTTGTATTCTGCTGCTCACGTCTCAGCTTAACTAGCTCCATCATCACCATTTGCTTGTCCCGTTTCAACCGGTCGAGTTCGGCGTCAAGCCCGAATCGACCGATTTCAACGCAAGGACCTGGTTCTTGTTCTAGAGGCAGAGACTCAGAGGGTGATGCTAGTGGTTTTCTTCTCCTAATTGTCCTAAGAAGATGCTTTTGGCCCCTCAAGAATCCTTCATTGGCAAACTCCCATCTCTCTGGATTAATCTTCCTAAAACCCTGGAATCATAGTTCATACTAAAAACTCCCTCCCCAACTAAAAGAACTCTAGAACAGAACAAAAATGGCAATACAGAATTCAGAAAGCAACAGAAACCACAACCAGTTGAACACAAAATTCAAGAACTCAGACCATCTTCGATGCAATATTGAAGAGAATTGGAAACTTACGTAAGTGTTGAGCTGCCGGATGAAGCTTGAGAAGTTATTGTGCTTGAAGAATCGAGGCAGTAAATTAGCGGAGAAGGCTTGGGGATCCCAAACGATGAAGCTGATTCCTCCCCTGCCCCAAGAGATAATGTGTTCGGTAATCGGATCCTCCACCATGTCGAATATCTTGATCAGAAATGGCGGAGGACCACCGTCGTAAAGACTTTCCATCGGCTGGGGCGTGGCTGGGAAGCCATAACCGCCGCGTACCTCCGGCGAACTTGAGCCCCAGTCCTCCTCCTTCACTGGATATTGAGGATTCATCGATGCAACAACTGCAAAACATAAAAAGAGGGAGAAATGGGAGTCCGATTCTTACAATATTGAATCCAAGAATGATCGTAGAAGCGTATGAACAGAAATTGACGAAAATTACGAAGTGGAAAGGAGAAAGGTGACGTGATTATGGGAATTGGGAATAGGAGAATGGTGTGCTGTTGGGAGATGCAGCCATGAAGATGAGAGGCAATTAACTAAAATGGCAGAGAAATTGAAAAGAATCCAATAGAGAAGGACGTTTTATGGTGAGGAAACGACAGAAAAGCCATGGTGATGATTGCGAGAGGACAAACGCGGTTTCAATTCTTCATCAAATCAAAAACGTCTGTTCACATCGCAACCATTAACGAAAGAAAAAAAAATCTGTTCATTTGTGGAGCTCCTCTTCCTATCTCGCTCTCGCTCCGTTTCGAATCACTTTCTAAACCGTGAAAACCCGTTGTAGAATATGAATATTTTATTTGGAATGAACCCGTTCTAACATGTGACTTGATCACTATCGCATGTAAGTCGGACGAAGGCGGTTGAGGTGATAATAGTACTATACCGGGAAGCTGAAACAAGAGGTCTTCAAAATTTTAAAGTAAGAGTAATACCCTTTTGAAAGTTGATTGTGAGATCCCACCGAGGAGAACAGAACATTCTTTACAAAGGTGTGGAAATCTCCCCCTAACAAACGCGTTTTAAAAGCTTGAGCTGAACCTCGGGAGGGAAAGCCCAAAGAGGATAAGACGGAGTCAAAAATATTTTTTGGAAAATCTTATAGAAATATGATATTTTTGAGAAAAAAATAAATTTTTTTATATTAATTTAAAAGAAATAGGCGGAGAGAGAATGAAGGGCAAATAATGTGATATAAATAAATTGTGTGTTCCAAAGTCCCAACTGCAGCTCTGCAACTGGCGCCTGATTTTTGTACGGACCAAAAAGGAGCTTTGTCCTTTAGTGCTTCAACAGCGTTAAATGTTAAATTTTAAAAATTTTAAAATTTAAAAAATAAAAGAAAATTCTAGATACCCACTTCTGCCAGAAGCTTCTGGAACTGCTTGCCTTGTCTCTACTCCAATCATTTTTATTTTTATTTTAAATCTATTTTATTACTCTAATAAATGTTTTTTTTTTCTTTTTAGAATATAACATTAATACGGTTATATAGTATTCTTTTTAATTATATATCAATATTATATTTTAACTTCTATAAAAAAAGAGTTATAAAAAAATCCTGAATTTTTAAATGTTCTTATAATAATACATTTTTTTTTTAAGTTTAATAATTTTTTTCTTATTTATTCCTTATATATTTCTATTCTTATTTTTAGTCTCCCCTTCTTTTGTCTCTTCATTTTAGAAAGAGCACTCAATTAGTGAGCTATTATGCACTCTTTCACGAGTAGCTGCTTCTCCTCCTGACTGTCTCTACACCCCTACCTCCTTTATCACTTAGCCGATGAACCTTATCCCCCATCGTCTCACTTGCCGACCTTGACCCTTGTTATTTTGAAATCATATTTAGTATTCAGAGTTTGCCTCGATTTGGTACCACTCTCGCGGCTTCGTCCAGTCAACTGGCTTTCCACTCAACTTTAGTACTACCTTCTACTTCTACCCCCAGTTAAACCGAATGACAATCAAAGATAATGTGCATGCATATTCTATCAAATTTTACTAAGAGCTAGGACTCCAAACTGCGATCCAACAATAATTTTCGAGCTATCAAAGGCAAGTAACTATTAGAATGAGATCTTGGAAGATATATAATTTTTAATATAACTTTAAAAAAAAAAAAGAAAATTGAAATTAAGCAAGTGAAACAAAATAGAGTATTTAAAAGTAATAATTCTTGTATGGCTTATGGTGTATGAAATTGGAGAAAAGGATATGAAATTGTAAATTACAAGTATTTTCCCTGATTCATCAGAATACATTATTAAGAACACAGAAACGGAAGCTGATGATTTTACATTAATTGAATATAATTACCAAAAATCGTACAAATTTATAACTTACAAAACCTGAAATACGGGGGGTGGAAAAGAATCTATGAAATGGTTGGTCGTTACATACACATGCTCTAGTATACATTGTGTTGATGATATTGCACTCTCATGGTTCATGGCTGTTTACCCGGCTATGAAGCTCCAGCATTTCTTGATGGTTCGGGTCAACCGAAAGAGCAGCTCGACAATCTCGTAGAGCTCCCAATACATCTTTAGTATGCTCGCGGAATGCCGCTCGGAGGTGTAGAAGGTGAAGGTCTGCTTTGAATGCTATTGCCCTTGATAGTTCTGCAATCGCTTCATCTACTTTGTGGCTATCCATCAACACTGCTCCCATAGAGAAGAAATCATTTAGTTGACAAACAAAAGGCTAAATCCCTAGCAATGGCTGAAAAGTAATGGGTCTAAAAAGTCAAATGGATAATGAGTATAACCGTTCAAGCCCACCGCTAGCAGATATTGTCTTCTTTAGGCTTTTCTTATCGGGCTTCCTCTCAAGGTTTTTAAAACGCGTATGCTAGGACGAGGTTTTCACACCCTTATAAAGGGTGTTTCGTTCTCCTCTCCAACCGATGTGGGATCTCACAATCCACCCCCCTTTAGGGCCCAGCGTCCTCGTTGGCACTCATTCTCTTCTTCAATCGATGTGGGACCCCCCAAATCTTTCAGGGCCCCGCGTCCTTGTTGGCACACCGCCTCGTGTCCACCCCCTTCGGGACTCAACCTCCTCACTGGCACATCACCCGGTGTTTGGCTTTGATACCATTTGTAATAGCCTAAGCCCACCGTTAACAGATGTTATCCTCTTTGGGCTTTCTCTTTCGAACTTTCCCACAAGGTTTTTAAAATGCTTTTGCTAGGGAGAGGTTTCCACACCCTATAAAAGGTGTTTCGTTCTCCTCTCCAACCAACGTGGGATTTCACAATGAGCTTGGCCAAAGACATAGTAATATATATAATTCATATTAGTGTTAGGTATCATTCTCTCAACAAATAATTTGGTGCTTAATATGGCTTGAAATATGGTGCAAATAATTAACTCCTAATTCAAGAATAAACTCGAGAGTAAATCAGGGAAGGATATAGCAACCTGCAGCACGGTATCTGTATGGGTACACCCGAAGAGGATCCAACTGAGTAACCATATCTAGATCCGCTTTGGTCGAGTCACGGTCACCATACTCAGACCTCTTCTCATATGCAGATGCATTATTGCGCGCTTTTTCAATTAGTTTGGTCATCTCCTCAAATGCAGCAGCCTTATCATTTCTGAGATAATGAACCCGAGCAAGACCTTGATGCGCTCGAGTGTGACGGATTTTGAGGGCATTAATGTAGCAATCAGCTGCTAAGTCTAGCTTCTCACAGTCAACATAAACACTTCCAAGATTGTTCAGAGCCTAAAAAGAAATGGGCAGTTACACGAGTTAAAAGACAATTTTTCAATACAAGCCACGATTAGTTGGCAAGCTGCCTCATCACAACTATCATTCCATAGACGCAAACTGAGTAAGAAAATAACAGCTTACAGTTATCAGTCAATTTCTGTATCAGGAAGATATTGGCTAGAATTATTTTATGTGGTATATATATTATATCCATGATTGTCTGGACTAGATTATGTGCATCTTGACTGCCAAGGTAACTTGTAGGATACTAAATCCTAGGTAGGCCACCATGGTCTGAACCCATTATCTCTAAGCCCTTTATTATTTCCACGATTTAGGGACAACACATGGTTGGTATCAATTGCATCAATAAATAATAATTATTAAACTTTCATGTTAAGACTCCATATATACATATATTTAGTCCTTCACTGGTTATACAATTCAGACTCATCAGCATTTACTGGATGGCAACCAACACAACGGTCAATTTTTAAATTAATAAATGAAATGTACGAAAAGAGGCAAATCCTATCAACAATCATACCACTTGGTCGAATTCTGCTATGAGAAAACCATACCTGACCTTTGCGCAACCTATCCGAAGGGCACTTCAGAGCATCTTCTAGGAGGGAAATAACTGTAGAAGAACAAGACGGATCTTGGCTAGAGTCTGCCAGTGCATAGGCCTTCAAGAAAAAAGCTTCGAAGGATCTCTTAATTTTAATTGATTCCTCAGCCTTTTGGAGCCCTTCCTCGCAATGACCTGTATCATACAAGATCCAGCCCTCATAAACCAGCCTCTCATGTTCACTGGATGCATGTTGACGAGCTAATTGCAAACTCCGCATGGCAGCTTCAGGACAGTTCAACCTGATAAGTCAATGAAAGAAATCTTCACCTATCACTTGAGAAAAAAAAACTCACACTAGGATTATCTTTCCCACTTCACAGATGTGTATTGCACAGAACTTAGTGAGAGCCAGAGAAGGAAGGGATATGCAATAACATGGCAAAGTTACAAAATAAGGGACTATATTATTGATTCTTTTATATTTTATCAGTTGAAGTACATAGGAAATGCTATGCAGAGGAACCAAAGAATTTAAGCAAACAGAAATGGCTAATAATCCAACTAATCTCCTATTCATGTAGTGTAGATTCAGCCCTCCCCTCATTTCAGCAAGTATAAATTTGAAATCCCCAGGCTGAATCCAGAGCATGCCCGTCTTGTCGTTGGTTATGGATTCAGCATGCATACATTTTCCAATAAAGTTACTGATTTAGCATATGCTCTTATCTAAAAAAAATTAGCATATTCCCAACTATCTACCAAAATCTAGTTACAGTAAGTAAACAATCGTCAAAAACCATCTGAAGCTTTGTGTCAAAAAAAGAAAAAAACAGCAATACCAATAAATGAAGAAAAGAAGTCATCCTAAACACAAATAGATAACCAATTAACCTGTCAGAAAAGGTTCTTTTATCTAACAATTGCTTATTTAAAGTTGCAACAAGCCAATCATTGTTGCCCACAAAACAAAAATAACTAAATGAAAAGAAGTCACAGGCTGAGGTTAATAGCATACCGTAGAAGAAGCAAGGACTGTCTGAAGTACAGAACACCTTTTGCTGCATCAGACTCAAGCATCTGGTAGATTACAGACAGAGACCCGATATCATCAACTGAAGACCATCTATCATACAACTGAATCCAACAATCTGCCGTCGTCCAATTGTTAACATGCTCACGCACAAGAGTTCGGAGTTGTAATGCAGCTGCCTTACCCTCAAACATTCGATAATCAGGGGAGAGAGTAAGAATGGCTTGAATGTCACAGATTGCTGCTTGATAATCTTCAAGGGCAAGGTAGAAGCAAAACCGGAGTTCCAAACATTCAAGTGCAAGTTTAAATCCAAGAATACGGTTGATTTCAGCAAGAGCTGCATGAACATCCTGTTTTCGCATTAAGGAAGCAGCTCGATACATATAGGGATAAGTCAGAGTTGGATCCAAGCCAGTTGCTTTCTCAAGATCTGTCAATTTTTTATTGGCATCAGAATATAATGATCTCTCCTGATACATCCACCCAAGTGGGACACCAGTAGAGATAACAGAGGTCAGCTTGTCATAGGACCATTGCTTGTTACCATTTATGTGACTTAAGCGAGCCAACCCAACAACTGAATAAATATGGCCTGCACTAAAAGCAGCCTCAAATAGACGTTTGGCTTCATTATACTCTTTCCTTAAGAGCCTTACACATCCCAATTGATGACAAGCAAAGAGTCTCTGCCTATCAGTTTCAGAAAATTCCACCAACCTTTCTAGGAAACAAGCAGTGTTCTCTGATCGAGGATCAAGGTTTATGGAAACTTCACTTAATAAACAATAAAGGGAAAACGAGGCATGACCCACCATGGTTGACCTTTGTTGTTTATTAGCATTCATAAATATGTCCACCACACGATGATCACTCAAGCAATCAGGGAGATCATTTAGAAAAGTTTGCAGACATGATGCAGCAAGAATATGACAATTCTCTTCGAGGGCATAGTCCATGAGCTCCACAGCATCTTCTCTAGTGGATGCAAGAGGTGCTAGTCTTCTATCACATGCATCTTTGAGCTTTTCACAACAAAATTTATTTGCAAAAGTCAATATTTCCAACAAAAGATCTGGAGAAACTTCATCCAAATTCCCTGTGTTGCTGAACTCCCTTATAACCCTCATACCCGAAGGGGAAAGATTGTTTTCAGACAGATCAATGACCTCACGGTTTGATTCAGTGAAGCACCCATTAAGCATAGCATGAAAAGGAGCTGAGAGACCTGAAATTTTCTGCCTATCACAAACAATCTCCTCATCACTAATTTTAAAAGTGACATGTCTTGACATTGGGTTCCCATCAACTGCATGAGGGTCGTTGGGATTTCCAGCATCTACCCCAGTATCTACAGGGAATTGGGCAGCAATATCAACAGGTCCAAACTCTTGAGCGCATTTCTCACAAGTCGCAAGTAGGTCGGTGATAATCTCTTCCCCCCGCTTCTCATATTTTAACCATGCTCCAAATATAAGCTTCTCGTGAACTATGCTAGCTTTCTGCCAAGCAGAGCGAAGGCTTCTTCGCATAAGTTTAACCTCCCCAAGCCCTCTAAAGACCTGAAACTGAAGCAAATAGAGATTCGATCTCTCATGGGTGGGACATGACTCGAGTTCTTCATGAATTTGAGCTAAAACTTCAACATAATCAACAGGTTTGAAGTACGGCAGAATTGGAGGATCGGGGACCTTGATAAGAGATTCTCTACAAAAATTTAATCAACCCTAAGGATATAAATTTCTGAAGTAAATACTATACAACAAAATAATAATGAAAAAAAAAAAATATCTTACATCGACGAAGAAGAGGATTGTAACGAGAGTTTGGAAAGTTTCCCTCTTTCAACCTGGAGCCAAGCCTGTGGATAGAAAGCATTGAGCTGCGTTTCTTTATAGGACTCGGAAGGGAAGAAAGTCCTCATAGCGCACAAGAGATCAACACGACTTCCAGATCTCCAAAAATGTCAGATGGCTATCGTTCCCCAATCGAACTAACCTAACAAATAGCAAAATGAGAGAATACTAAAACATAGTTTGGAGACCAAAAAAAAAAAAAAAAAAAAAACA